>NC_080832.1:152238756-152583620 GCF_030435755.1 Ochotona princeps | reverse complement strand
CTGGGTGAACAGCGGAGGATGGCGCAGAGGCTTGTGTCCCTGTGGCCCTGTGCCCCTGTGGGACATGTGGAGGAAGCTCGTGGTTCCCGGGCTTGTCCTGGCCCAGCCACATCTAGCTCTGGTGGTGGTCCCTGGGGAAGAGAGGGAGTAGATGCAAGAAAGATTGCTCTCTCTCTCTCTCCCTCTCTGTTCCTGTGTGCTCCAAGCAAACAGGACAGATTCAGGCAGGCAGGCAAGAAGGCAGAAAGTGAGAGATTGTTATTGGCCTCCTGGCAGGGAGTGTGCTCTGTGCTGTGTGCTGTGCTGTGACTGAAGTCTGCTTTTGTCTGCCAATGCAGACCCCAAGGGAGTGCGTAGGCCTTCTGTCCTGAGACTCCTGTGCAAGATCTCCAAAGTGTGTTCTTGAGAGTGAATGTCTCTCAGGCCAGGTTTGTTTCTCTTGTGCAGTAGAGCCTGGAGGAGCGTCCTGCAGTGAGTCCTGCTGCCGACTAGAGGGCACATAAGCTGCCCTTTCTCCTGCTGGTTGGGCTCATTCCTTTTTTTTTTTTTTTTTTGTAAAATTATTTATTATTTAACTTCATTAATTACATTGTATTATGTGACACAGTTACATAGATACTTGGGTTCTCCCACCCCTCCCCAAGCCCTCCCACCATGGTGGATTCCTCCACCTTGTTGCATAACCACAGCTCAAGTTCAGTTGAGATTCCCCCATTGCAGGCGTATACCAAACATAGAGTCCAGCATCTTATTGTCCAGTCAAGTTCAACGGCTTCTTAGGTATACCCTCTCTGGTCTGAAGACAGAGCTAGCACAGTATCATCCCAGTCAACACTAGACAGCCAAGCCCCAGCCATGCTAGTGTCAGGTGGGGGTCCTGGAGAGTGTTCCTGAATACTTGTCCCTTGAATTTGGGGTAAGGCTGAAAAGCCTGCAAACGAAAGTCCAGGATGGATTTGAGGATGATTGTGGTCTTGCATCATCCTGGACCTCTGTGCTAGGAAGTGGCTGTGTGCCTTCACCATTAAGACACCACATAGGATATGGGGAGAGCGCTGGGAGCTGGAGTTCCACATTAGGGCACCCAGAGGCCCTGTGGTAGATGGAGTCCCATGTCAGCGTGCCCACAGTCCCTAAGGGAACTGGAGACACACATTAGCGTGCTCATGGGTCTCTGAGATCAGGAGACCCATGTCAGTGTGCACATTGGCCCTCTATGATACTGAGTCCTAGTTCAGCGTGCCCATGTGTCCTGTTGGGAATTGGGGTCTCATGTCACTTTGCCCATGGGTCTTGTAGGAGCTTGATACAAACGTCAGTGTGCCCACAGGCACTCTGGGAGTTGGAGTCCCACGTCAGTGTGCAGAAGGACCCTGTGGTACCTGGAGTTACTCACTGACTGGCTAGCATTGATCTTTCGCAGATGAGCTCACCAGAAACCTTGCCACTACACCCCTTTCATCACAAAGCACCCTTGGGGACAGGGCCTGGGCTTTCTTTAGCAAGTGCAACTGCTCCCCGATGGGCTGCAGAGAGGCCTTCGTATATTATTGCATGTGTGGGGTGGCAGTTAGGGTGATACAGCACTCGGCCTTCCTCTGCCTAGCTGGGTGGTGTCTGGGCTTGTGGGATCCTAAGGATGGAACAGTGGAAGGACGAGTAAGCACCAAAGGACACCAGTCATCTGGAATAGGAAGTCCCAGGCGTTAGCTTCTGCGAGAGCACCCTGGGACATGCAGTCCCACTTTCCATCAGGTAGGACGGTGGCCTGGGAGCAACCAAGGCCTGCACAAAATAGGCCCTCCCATGCCATGGGCAGGAATGGGCTCACGAAGACCATTTTGCCTTCTTCAGAGCATCCTAGGAAACACTGGAAGTGGGGATCAGGCATCGCCATCATGTGCATTGGAGGCAGGAATTTGGCCCCACAACCCCCTACCAAATGCCATTGGCCTTTCGTTCACCAGGGAATGCTTCACCATCCTCCAGGGGCATCCTGGATTCAAGACTCTTTCTCTTGCAGGCCACCTGGGGACCATCAGCTGCCACTGATGTGCCACCTGCCACAAGACACCTCAACAGCTAACGTGTACTCTCCACAGAGGTCCATCTCATTAGACAGGTAGAGTAGCAGCATGCCTGGATGCCCTGTTGGTGCCCTCTGCTCTCTCAGCACACACAGCAAAAGTTATGCAAGACTGGAGGACAAGTACATTCACAGGCCTGGTGAAGCAGCTGCTGAAGAATACTGCTAGGGGTGGAATCAGTGGAGCGGGTTGGGGTGGTGCTACGTGGTGTCCGAGGGCTTCAAGCCTCAGTCTGCCAGGCAGATGGCCTGTATGGGTGCTGCTTCAAGTCCTGACTGCTTCCCAGGCAGTCTAGCTCCCTGCTGATGCTCCTGGGAGAGCAGTGGAGGATGGTGCAGGGGCTTGTGCAGCTGTGCATCTGTGCCCCTGAGGGACATGTGGAGGAAGCTTCTGGTGTCCGGGCCTTGTCCTGGCCCAGTCACATCTGGCTCTGGTGGTGGTCCTTGGGAAGTGAGCCAGCAGATGCAAGAAAGATTGCTCTCTCTCCCTGTCTTTTCCTTTGTGCTTCAAACAAAACAGGACAGATTCAGACAGGCATGCAGAAGGGAAGGAAGTGAAAGAAAGCTGCTGTCCTGGGTGGTAGGGAGTGTGCTGTGACTGAAGACTGCTTTTGTCTGCCAATGCAGATCCCAAGCGTGTGCGTAGGTCTTCTGTCCTGGGACTTCTGTGCAACCGCTCCAAAGAGTGTCCTTGAGAGTGAATTTCTCTTAGGCTGGGGTTGTTTCCCTTGCTTGTGCAGGAGAGCCTGGAGGAGTGTCCTGCAGTGAGTCCTGCTGGCCATGAGAGGACGCATAAGCTGCCCTTTCTACCCCTGGTTTGCTGAGGCATTTTGAGCACTAGAAGGTCCAGCCCCAGCCATCCTAGTGTCAGGTGGGAATCCGGGACAGAATTCCTTTATATGTGTCCCTTGAAGATTGGGCTCCAAGGCCGAACAGCCCGCATATGAAGGATCAGGAGGGGGTGGAGGACGCTTGTGGCCTTGCATCAGGCCAGGCCTCTGTGCTAGGAAGTGGCTGTCTGTCTTCACCAGCAAGGTACAACCTAGGGCACAAGGAGAACTAGAAACTGGAGTTGCACGTCACAGTCCCCAGAGGCCCTGAGGGATGTGGAGTCCCAGTCAGTAAGCCCACGAGCCCTATGGGAGCTGGAATCCCATGTGAGTGTGCACACGGACCCTCTGGGAGCTGGAATCATAAATCAGTGTGTCCATGGGCCCCGTGAGACCTGGGGTCCATGTCTGTGTGCCCATGAGCCCTCTTGGACCTCAATCCTAATTCAGCATTCCCCAATCCCTGTGGAATCTGGGATCCCACGTCAGCGTGCCCATGGACCCTCTGAGACTGGAATTACACACCAGCTGACTAGCACTGATGGTTCAGAGAAGAGGTACCCAGAAAACTTTCCGGAATCCGGAAGCAGATGAACCTCCTCCCTGCTGGGGTTCAGCAGCAGAGGACCATACTCCCTGCTGGGGACCGGCAGCAGAGGACCCTCCACCCTGCTTGGGTGTGGCAGCAGAGGACCCTAATCCCTGCAGGGTCCAGCAACAGAGGACCCTTCTCCCTGCTCCTGGACACCAGCAGAGAGGAAGCAGCAGAGGACCCTCCTCCCTACTGGACAACAAAGAGAGAAAGCAGCAGAGGACCTTCCTCTCTGCTGGTGTCGGAAAGCAAAGGACCCTCCAACCTGTTGTTGTTTGGCAGCAGAGGAACTTCCACAGTGTTGGGGTGTAGCAAAGAGGTAGTAGCATAGATACCTCCTCCATGCTGTGGTCCAGCCGCAGAGGACCCTCCTCTGCAGCTGGATCTCAGCAGAGAGGAAGATGCAGAGTATCCTCGTCTCCTGCTGGACCCCAAAGATAGGATGAAGCAGAGAACCCTGCTCTCTGCTGGGGTCCGGCAGCAGAGGACTCCTCCCTGCCTGGGTCAGAGAGCAGAGGACCCTCTTCCCTGCTGGGTTCTGACAGTAGAGGACCCTCCTCTCAACTGGGTTCCGGCAACAGAGGACCCCCCTCCCTGCTGGGGTCTGGAAGCAGAGGACACTCCTCTGCTGCTGGGGTCCTGCACAAGTGGACTTCCCTCAGATGCTGGGTTCTGGTAGCAAAGAATCCTCCTCTCTGCTGGGGTTCCGGCAGCAGAGGACCCTCCTCCATGCTGGGGTCTGGAAGCAGAGGACACTGCTCTACTCCTGGTATCTGGCACTAGAGGATCCTCCTCTGCTCCTGAGGTCCGGCAGCAGAGGATTTTCCTCCCTGCTGGGGTATGGCAGCCGGGGAACCTCCTGCCTTCTGGGGTCCAAAGGCAGACGACCCTCTTCTGCGGGACCCCTGCAAAGAGGTGCTCCCCTGCTACTAGACCACAGCAGAGAAGAAGTTGCAGAGGACCCTCACCTCATGCTGCACCCCAGGGAGATGACACAGGAGAATACAGTCCTCTTCTGCTGGGGTCCGGCACCAGTGGACTCTCCTCTCTGCTGTACCCCAGCAGAGAAGAAGCTGCAGAGGACACTCCTCTCTGGGTGGGCATCAAACAGAGGAAGCAGTAGAGGACACTCCTGTTCTGCTGGGGTTTGGCAGCAGAGGTCTCTCCTCAGTGTTAGCATCAGGGAGCATAGGAGCTTCCTCTCCTATTGGGGTCCTTCACCAGAGGACACTCTTCCCTGATGGACTTGGGTCTAGCAGCAGGGTCCCTCCTGTCTGCTGGAGTCCGGCAGCAAATGACCCTATTCTCTGCTGGGATACAGCAGCAGAGGACCCTACTCTCTGCTGATGTTCGGCACAGAGCACCGTCTTCTTTGCTGAGGTCTGGGAGCAAAGGACCCTCCTCTCTGCTGGGGTCTGGCAGTGGAGGACCCTCTTCTCTTCTGTGGTCCTGCACCAGAGGATCCTCTTCCGCTCCTGGGGTTCCACACCAGAGGACCCACCTCCCTGCTGCTGGGGTCTGGCACCAGAGGACCTTCCTCTGCTGCTGGGATCCGGTACCAGAGGACCCCCCTCATCTGCTGGCATCCGGTACTGTAGGAACCCCCTTTGCTGCTGGGGTCCTGCAGCATAGGACCTCCCTCTGCTGCTGGCGTCCGTAAGCAGAAGACTAGCTTCTGCTGCTGGTATCCAACAGCAGCATATCCCCTTTTCCTGCTGCGGTCTGGCAGCAGAGGATGCTGCTCTGCTGCTGGGGTCCCACAGCAGAGGACTCTTTGCTGCTGCTGCACCCTTGCGGCACAGGCCCTCCTTTCCTGCTGGACCACAGCAGAGAGGAAGTTGCAGAGAACCCTCGTCCCATACTGGACCCCAAAGAAAGGACGCAGCAGAGGACCTAATCTTGTGATGGTGTCTGGCAGCAGAGGACCCTTCTCTCTGCTGGGGTCTGGTATTAGAGGACATTCCTCAGCTGTTGGGATCCAGCAGGAGAGGACTCCCCTTTTTTGCTGGGTTCTGGAACCATAGGATCCCCCTATGCTTCTGTTGTCTGGCAGCAGAGTACCCCCCTCTATTGCTGGGTTCCAGCACCAGAGTACCCCCATCTGCTGCTATTGTCTGGCAGCAGAGGACACCCACTCTGCTGCAAGGATCCGGAACCAGAGTACCCCTCTCTGCTGCTGAGGTCTGGCAGCAGAGGACTTTTCTCCCTTCTGAGGTCCTGCACCAGAAGACCCTAGTAGGCTGCTCGGGTCGGGTACCAGAGGACCCAACTCTGCTGCTGGGGTCCGGCCACAAAGGTCCTTCCTCCTTGCTATGGTACAGCAGCAGATGACCCTGCTGCCTTCTCGGGTATGGCAGAACAGGACCATCCTCTGCTGCTGGGGTCCGACACCAGAGGACACAACTCTCTGCTGAGGTCCAAAACCAGAGTACCCTAGTCTCTGCTGGGGTCAAGCAGCAGGGACCCTCCTTACTCCTGGGGTCCAGCAGCAGAGGACGCTGCTCTACTGCTGGGTTCATACAGCAGAGGACCCTCCTGCCATCTGGGGTCCGACAGCAGAGGACCCTCGTTTGCTTCTATTCCGGCATCAGAGGAACCTCCTCTGCTGCTTGGGTCCGGCATCAGAAGACTCCTCTCTGCTGGGGTCTGGCAGCAAAGGCCCCTCCTCCCGGCTGGGGTCAGGCAGGAGTGGACCATCCTCTCTGCTGGAGACTAGTATGAAAGACCCTCCTCCCAGCTGTGGTCCTGCAGCAGAGGACCCTCCACTGCTGTTGTGTCCGGTAGCAGAGCACCCTCCTCTGTTTAGGAACCCCAGCAGAAAGGAAGCAGCAAAGGAACCTACACTCTGCTTTGGTCCAGCAGCAAAGGACCCTCCTCTCTGCTGTGGCACAGCAGAGAAAGCAGAAGAGGAGCCTTTATTCAGCTGGGGTCCCGCAGCAGAGGACCTTCCTCTTCTGCTGTGTTCCAGCAACAGAGGGTCCTCCTCTACTGCTGAACCCCTGCCTCCGAGGATCATCCTTTGCTGCTGGACCACAGCAGAGAGTAAGTTACAGAGGACACTCATCTGCTGGACCCCTAAGAGAGGACAAAGAGGAGGACCCTCCTCTCTGCTGGGTTCCAGCAGTAGAGGAAACTCCACTGCTGTGGTCTGGTAGCATAGGACCCTCCTCTGCTAAGGGGTGCAGCAGCAGAGAACACTCCTCTCTGTTGGGCTCTGGCACCAGAGGACACCCCTCTCTGCTGAGGTCCGAAACCAGAGTACCCTAATGTCTGCTGGGGTCGAGCAGCAGGGACCCTCCTTACTCCTGTGGTCCAGCAGCAGAGGACGCTACTCAGCTGCTGGGTTCATACAGCAGAGGATCCTCCTCTACTGCTGGACCCCTGCCTCCGAGGATCAGCCTCTGGTGCTGGACCACAGCAGAGAGTAAGTTACAGAGGACACTCGTCTCCTGCTGGACCCCTAAGGGAGGACAAAGAGGAGGACCCTCCTCTCTGTTGGGTTCCGGAAGTAGAGAAAACTCTGCTAATGGGGTTTGGCAGCAGAGGACCCTGCACCCCTGCAGCAGAGGACCCTCCTCCCTGCTGGACCCCAAAGAGAGGACGCAGCACAGGACATTCCTCTTCTACTGGTGTCCAGAAGCAGAGTACCCACCTCTTCTGCTGGCTCCAGCAGCAGAGGACCCTCCTCTCTGCAGTGGTCCGGTACAAGGGGACTATCCTCTGTGCTGTTGTTTGGCAGCAGAGAACCTCCTCCCTGCTGGGGTCAGATAGCAGAGGACCCTCCTCTCTCCTGGGGTCCAGTACCTGAGGACCCGCCTATTTATTGGATCCCAGCAGAGAGGAAGCAGCAGAGGATCCTCCTCTTCTCCTGGCGTCCGGCAGCACAGGACCACCTTTTTCTTCAAAGTTCCGGCAGCAGAGGACGATCCTCTTTGCTGAGGTCCGGAAGCCTAGGACCCTCCTTACTGCTGTGGTCCGGGAGCATAGGAACGTCCCCTGCTGGTGGGGTCCAGTACCAGAGGACTGCCTTCTGCTTCTGGGGTCAGGCAGCACAGGACCCTCATCTGCTGCTGGACCCCAGCGAAGAGGTAGCAACAAAGAACCCTCCTCTGCTGGACTCTTGCAGCAGAGGACCGTCCTCTGCTGCTGGACGACAGCAGAGGTGAAGTTTCAGAGGACCCTCGTTGCCTACTGGACCCCAAAGAGAGGACACTGCAGAGGACCCTACTCTTCTACTGGGGTCCAGCACCAGAGGACCCTCCTCTGGTGCTGGACCACAGCACACAGGAAGTTGAAGAGGACCTTCGTCCCCGACTGGGCCCCAAAGAGAGGAAGCAGCAGCTGACCCTTTTTTAATGGTGTTCGGCAGCAGAAGACCCTCCTCTGCTGCTAGCGTCCGGCAACAGAAGACCCCCTCTGTTGCTGGGGTCCAGCACCAGAGGACTCCCCTATGCTCCTGGTGTCCTACAGCAGAGAACCCTCCTTCTGCTGGCTTCCTGCAGCAGAGGAACCCCCTCTGCTGCTGGAGTCTGGAATCAGAAGTCCTCCCTCTGCTGCTGTTTCTGGCAGCAGAGGATCCCTCACTGTTTCTGAGTTCCGGCAACAGAGGACCCCCCCTGCTGGGGACCGGCACCAGAGGAACCACTTGTGCTGCTATGGTCCGGTACCAGAGGACTTTCCTCTGCTGCTTGGGTCGAGCAGCAGAGGACCCTCCACTCTGCTGGGGTCCAGCACCAGAGGACCGCCTTCTGCTGCTGGGGTCTGGCAGCAGAGAACCCCCTCTGCTCTTGGGGTCTGACACCAAAGGACCCGCCTCTGCTACTGGGTCTGGCAGCAGAGGACCCCCCTCTTCTGCTGGTGTCCGGGAGTGGAGGTCCTCCCTCTGCTGCTGTGGTCGGGCACCAGAGGACCCCCCCAGCTGTTGGGGTCTGGCACCAGAGGACCCCCCCTCTGTTGCTGGGGTCTGGCAGCAGAGGACCTTCCTTCTGCTGTGTTCTGGTAGCAGAGGACCCTCCTCCCTGCAGGGATATGGCAGCAGAGGACCCTCATCTGCTGCTCGGGTGTGGTACCAGATGACCCTCCCCTGCTGCTGGAGTCCGGCAGCAGAGGACCATCTTCCCTGCTGAAGTCCGGAATGAGAGAACCCTCCTCCCTGCTGTGGTCTGGCTGCAGAAGACCCTCCTCTGTTGGTGGGGTCCGGCACCAGAGGACCCCCTCTCTTGCTGGAGGTCGGGCAGCAGATGACCCTCCTCTGCTGGGTTCTGGCAGCAGAGGACCCTCCACTCTGCTGGGTTCCAGCACCAGAGGACCGCCTTCTGCTGCTGGAGTCCGGCAGCAGAGAACCCCCTCTGCTCTTGGGGTCCGACACCAAAGGACCCTTCTATGCTACTGGGTCTGTCAGCAAAGGACCCTCCTTCTGTTGGGTCTGGCAACAGAAGACCCCCCTCTTCTGCTGGTGTCCGGGAGTGGAGGTCCTCCCTCACTGCTGTGGTCCGGCACCAGAGGACCCCCCTCAGCTGTTGGGGTCAGGCACCAAAGGACCCCCCTCTCTGCTGAGGTCCAGCAAAAGAGAACCCCCTCAGCTGCTTTGGTCGGGCACCAGAGAACACCCCTCTCTGCTGGGTTCCAGCAAAAGAGCACCCTCCTCTCTGCTGGGGTGGAGCAGCAGAATACCCTCCTCTCTGCTGGGGCCCGGCATTAGAAGACCCTCCACTGCTGCTGCGTCCAACAGCAGATGACCCTACTCTTCTGCTGGACCCCAGCTGAGAGGAAGCAGCAGAGGACCATCTTCTCTGTTGGTGTCTAGCATGAGAGGACCCTTCTCTCCGCTGGGGTGCAGCAGAAAGGAAGCAGCAGAGGACATTCCTCTCAGCTGGAGTCCTGCAGCAGAGGACCCTCCTCTTCTTTCCTGTTCCAGCAGCAGAGGACCCTCCTCTCCTGCTGTCAGATCCCAGCAGCAGAGCAGCGTCGCCTCCTGCCTGACACAGCAGAGAGGAGGGTTCTCAGCTGCTGAATCCCAGCCTAGAGGAGTCTCCTCTGCTACAGGACCACAGCAGAGAGGAAGTTGCAGAGGACACTCATCTCCTGCTGGACCCCAAAGAGAGGACAAAGCACAGGACCCTAATCTTCGGCTGGGATCCGATAGAGGAGGACTCTGTTTCTGCTGGGTTCCTGCAGCAGAGGACCCTCCTCCCTGCTGGGGTCCATCAGCAGAGGACCCTCTTCTGCTGCTCGGGTCCGGCACCAGCGGAACTCCTCTGCTGCTGGGGTCCGGCACCAGAAGACCCTCCTCCCAGGTGGGTTCCGGAGGCAAGAGGGCCCTCCTCCCAGGTCGGGTCTGGTGGCAGAGGACCACCCTCTCTGCTGGGTACAGCAGCAGTGCATCCACCACTGCTGCTGTTGTCTGAAACCAGATGACAACCCTCTCTGCTGGGGTCCTCTGCCACCAGAGGACCCTCCTCTGCTGCTGGCGTCCGGCACCAGAAGATCCCCCTCTGCTGATGGGGTCCAGCACCAGAGGACCTCCGTATGCTCCTGGGGTCTGGCACCAGAGAACACTCCTTCTGCTGGGTTCCTGCAGCAGAGAACTCCCCTCTGCTGCTAGGGTCTGGCACCAGAGGAACACCTTGTTCTGCTATGGTGCAGTACCCAAGTGCTCTCCTCTCCTACTGGGGTCCAGCGGCAGAGGACTCTCCACTCTGCTGGCGTCCAGCACCAGATTACCGCCTTCTGCTGCTGGGGTGCGGCAGCAGAGGACCCACCTCTGCTGCTGGACCCCAGTGGAGAGGTAGCAGCAAAGGACCCTCCTTTCCTGCTGGACCCCTGCAGCAGAGGACCCGCCTCTGCTGCTGGACCACAGCGTAGGGGAAGTTGTAGAGGAACCTTGTTCCCTACTGGACCCCAAAGAGAGAACATGCAGAGGATCCTACTCTTTACTGGCGTCCTGCAGCAGAGGACCCTCCTCTCTCCTGATGTCCGGCAACAGAGGAAGTCCTCTCTGCAGGAGTCCGGCAGCAGAGAACCCCCTTATGCTCTCTCCTGATGTTCGGCAGCAGAGGAAGTCCTCTGTGCTGGATTCCGGCAGCAGAGAGCCCCTTGTGCTGCTGGATTCCAGCAGCAGAGAACCCCCTTATGCTGGTTGCGTCTGGCAGCAAAGACCCCCCCTCTGCTGCTGGGTTTTGGTACCAGAGGACCCCCTTGTCCTGCTGGGCCTTGGTAGCAAATGACACTCCTTATGCTGGGTTCTGGCTGCAGACAACACCCATGTTCTGCTCGGGTCCAGCAGCAGAGTTCCTCCCTCTGCTGTTGGTGTCTGGAAGCACAGGACCCCACTCTGATGCTGGGTTCCTGCAGCTGAGGACCCTCCTCCCTGCCTTGGTACTGCAGCAGAGTCCCTCCTCTCTGCTGGAGTCTGGCACAACAACACCCTACACTCTGCTGGGGTCCAGCAACAGAGAACCCTCCTCTATTCCTGGTGTCCATCAACAGAGGACACCATTCTCTGCTGGGGTCCAGCACCAGAGGACCCTCCTCTCAGCTTGCTCGAGCAGCAGAGGACCTTCATCTCTGCTGGGGCCCGGCACCAGAGTTCAATCCTCTACTGCTCAGGTCAGACAGCAGAGGACACTCCTCCCTGCTGTGGTCTGGCAGCAGAGGACCCTCCTCTGCTTTTGGGGTCTGGCACTAGAGGACCTAACTCTCTGCTGGGGTCCAGCAACAGAGGATCTTTCTCTGTGCTGGGGTGTTTCACCAGATGACACCCCTCTCTGCTGGGGTCCAGCACAGGATGACCCTCCTATGTGTTGGAGTCCCCCAGCAGAGCACCCTCCTCTCCTGGGGTCTAGCACGAGAGGACCCTCCTTCTCTTCTGGGGTCCTGCAGCGCAGGACCCTGCTCTCTGCTCGGGTCCGGCAGCAGAGTACCCTACGCTCTGCTGTGGTCCCGCACCAGAGACCCCCCCTCTGCTGCTGGTGTCCGGCACCAGAAGACCCTCCTCTGCTGCTGGGACTGGCAGCAGAGAACCATTCTCCCTGCTGGTTTACGGCAGAAGAGGATGCTCTACTGCTGCTGGGGTCTGGTAGCAGAGGACCCTTCACTCTGTAGGACCCCAGCAGAGAGGCGTGTCCTCTGCTGCTTCCTCTCTGCTGGGGTCCGACAGCACCAGAGGATCCTCCACTGCTGCTGGGGTCTAGCATCAGAGTACCCCCCTCTGTAGCTTGGTTCTGGCACCAGAGGACCCACCTCTGCTGATGGTGCCGGCAGCAGAGGACCCTACTCCCTGCTGTTTTCCAGCACCAGAGCACCCTGCTCTGCTGCTCGGGTCTGGAAATAGAAGACCCTCCACTCTGTTGGACCCCAGCAGAGAGGTAGCAGCAAAGGAGCTGCCTCTCTGATGGTTTCCGGCAGCAGAGGACCCTCCTCTGTACTGGGGTCCGGCAGCAGAGGACCATCGTCCCTACTGAGGTCCAGAAGAATGAACCCTCCTCCCTGCTGTGGTCCGGCAGCAGAGGACCACCCTCTGCTGTTCTAGTCCAGCACCAGAGGACCCCCTCTCTGCATGGGTTTAGCACAAGAGGACCCTCTTCTCTGCTGGGGTCCAGCACCAGAGGAAACAGCACAGGAACCTCCACTCTGCTGGGGTCCTGCAGCAGATGACACACCACTTCTGCTGGGTTTAAGCAGCAGAGTTCCTACTCTCCTGTGGGACACCTGCAGCATAGGACCCTCCTCTGCTGCTGGGACCCAGCAGAGAGGAAGTACAGAGGACACTCAACTCCTGTTCGACCCCAAAGAGAGGATGTGGCAGAGGAACCCCCTCTTCTGCTGTGTTCCGACAGCAGAGGACCATGCTCTCTGCTGGGGTCTCGCAGCAGAGAACACTCCTCTCTGCTTGGGTCTGGCAACAGAGGACCCTACTCCCTGCTGGGGCCTGGCAGCCGAGGACCCACCTCCCTGCTGGGGTTCAGCAGTGGAGGACGCTCTTCTGCTGCTGGGGTCCGGCAATAGAGGAACCTCGTTCCTGCTGTGATCTGGCAGCAGAGGATTCTCCTTCTTGCTGGATTTGGACAGCAGAGGAACCTCCTCTGCTGAAGGAACATAACAGAGATAAAGCATCAGATGACTCTCTTCTCTTCTGGGGTCCAGCATCAGAGACCCTCCTTTCTGCTGGACCCCAGCACAGAGGAAGCCGCAGAGGACAATCCTCTCTGCTGAGGTACAACAATAGAGTACCCTCCTCTCTGCTGGGGTCCGGCAACAGAAGACCCTCATCTGCTGCTGATGTCCAGCAGCAGATGCCCATCCTCTGCTGTTGGTGTCCGGCAGCATAAGACACTCCTCTCCGTTGGACCCCATCAGAGAGGAATCAGCAGAGGACCATCCTCTCTACTGGGGTACAGCAGTAGAGGACCCTCCTCTCTGTTGAGGTCCATCACCAGAGGATCCGCCTCTCTGCTGGGGTCCAGCAGAGAAGAAGCAGCAGAGGACCCTCCTCTATGCTGGAGTCCAGAGGAGGACCCTCATCTCTGCTGGCATCTGGCAGCAGAGGACCATCCTCTCTGCTGGGTCCGGCAGCAGAAAACTTTCCTCTTCTGCAGGGATCCGGCACCAGAGAACACCCCTCTGCTGGGGTCGGGCAGCAGAGGGTCCTACTCTACTGCTGGGGTCCAGAAAAATAGGACCCTTCTCTCCGTTGGACCCCAGTGGAGAGGAATCAGCAGAGGACCATCCTCTGCTGGGGTCCAGCACCAGAGGCCTCTCCTCACTGCGGGTGTCCAGCATAGACGAAGCAACAGAGGACCCTCCTCTCTGCTGGGGTCCAGCAGAAGAAGACCCACTTCTTTACTGGGGTCCGGCAGCAGATTACACTCCTGTATTGCTGGGGTACCGCTGCAGAGGACCCACTTCCCTGCTGGGGTCTGGCAGCAGTGGACACTCCACTTTGCCTTGCTTCCAGCAGCTGAGGACCCTCCTCTCCTGCTGAACCCCTGCAGAAGATGACCCTCCTATGCTGCATGACCTCAGCAGAGAAGAAGTTCTAAAGGACCCTCGTTTCCTCATGGACTTCAAAGAGAGGCCTCAGCAGAGGACCCTCCTCTTCTGTTGTGGTCGGGGAGCAGAGGACCCGCTTCTTCTGCTGGGGTCCAGCAACAGAGGACCCTTCATTCTGCTGGGGTCCAGGAGCATAGGACCCACTCACTGCTGGGGTACAGAAGCAGTGGACCTCCTCTGCTGGACCCCAGCAGGGAGGAAGCAGCAGAGGATCCTCCTCTCTTCTGTGATCCAGCAGCAGAGGACACTCCTCTCTGCTCTCCCAAAACAAAGAGGAAGCAGCAGAGGATCCACCTCTCTGCCTGGGTTCTGCACCATATGACTTTCCTCTCTGCTGGGTCTAGCACGTGAGGACCCTCATCTGTGCTAGGATCCAGTGAGTAAAATGCTGCAGAGGACCCTTCTCTCTGCTGTAGTCCAGCAGCCAAGGACCCTCCTATCCTGCTGAACACCAAAGAGAGGAAGCAGGAGAGGACCTCTCTGCTGGGGTCAGGCTCCAGAAGACACTCCTTCCTGCTGGGGACAGGCAGCTGAGGACCCTGATCTCTGCTGGGGTACAGCAGAAGACGACCCCCCTCCGCTGCAGGTGTTCGGCATCAGAGTACCCTCCCCTCTTCTGGGTTCTGGCTGCAGAGGTCCCTGTTCTCTGCTGTGTTCCTGCAGCAAAGGACCCTCCTCTCTACTGGGGTCCGACAGTAGTGGAATCTCTCTCTGCTGGGTTCCGGCACCAGAGGATCCTCCTCTGCTGCTGGGTTCCGGAACCAAAAACTCCCATCTCGGCATGGGTCCTGCAGCACAGGACCCTCAACTGCTTCTGGGGCACAGTGCCAGAGGCCCCCTCTCTTATTGGGTCCAGCAGCAGAGGACCCTCCTCACTGCTGGGGTCCAGCAGCAGAGGACCCTCCCTCTGCTGTTGTCCGGCACCACATTTACCACCTCCCTGCTGGCGTCTGGTACCAGATTACCCTCCTCTGGTGCTGGGGCCCGGCACCAGAGGACCCCCCTGTCTGATTGGGTCCAGCAGCAGAGGACCCTCCTCACTGCTGGGGTCCAGCAGCAGAGGACCTTCCTCTCTGCTGGGGTCTGGCAGCAGAGGACCCTCCTGTCTACTGTAGTGCAACACCAGAGAAGCCTCGTCTTCTGCTGTGGTCCAGCAGTAGGGGAAACTCCTCTCCGCTGGGGTCCAGAAGCGGAGCACCCTCCTCTCTGCTGAGTTCCAGCACCAGAGGACGTTCTTCTCTGCTAGGTACAGCACCAGAAGACCCTCCTCTCTGTTGGGTCCGACATCCGAGAATCCTCCTCTATGCTGGAGTCCGGCAGCAGAGGACCCTCCTCACTGCTGGGGTCCTGCAGCACAGGACCCTTCTCTCTTTTTGGGTCTGCCTGCAGAGGACGCTCCTTCCTGCTGGGGTCCTGCAGCAGAGGACCTTCATCCATGCTGGAGAGCCTTGGATGAGCGTCCTGCACTGAGTGCTGGTGGCCACGGGAGGGCGCCCAAAGCCACCATTCATTCTTTTCTTTTTTTTTTTTTTTTTAACACATTTACTTATTTTATTCCAAGGTCAGATATACAGAGAGGAGGAGAGACAGAGAGGAAGGTCTTCCGTCCGATGATTCACTCCACAAGTGAGCCACAATGGCTGGTGCATGCCGATCCAAAGCCAGGAACCTGGAGCCTCTTCTAGATCTCCCATGTGGGTGCAAGTTTCCAAAGCTTTGGGCCATCTCTACTGCTTTCCCAGGCAACAAGCATGGATCTGGATAGGAAGTGGAGCAGCCGGGATTAGAACCGGTGCCCATATGGGATCCCAGTTCGTTCAGGGCGAGGACTTTAGTTGCTAGGCCATGGCGCTGGGCCCCAAGCTGCCCTTTCTACCCCTGGTGGGCTCATGCCTTCTGACCGCTAGACAGTCCAACCCTAGCCATCCTAGCATCAGGTGGGGGTCCCGGACAGTATTCTGGTACACGTGCTGTTGAAAGATCAGGGTTCCAAGGCCGAACAGCCCACATACCAAAGCCCGGGAGGGAGGAGGACGTTTGGGGCCTAGCATCAGTTCGGGCCTCTGTGATAGGAAGTGTCAGGGTGCCTTTAACAGCAGGGCACTTAAAGAACCCTGGGAGATGGACTCCCACATCAGCATGCCACAGGCCCTCAGGGAGCTGGAGTCCCATGCCTGTGTCCTCAGAGCCCTCTGAGAGCTGGTGTTAAACACCAGCCCACTGGGGTTGTACTTGGCCAGATGAGGTCCCAGGAAACCTTACCGCCACCCCCATTCCTCGCAGAGCACCCTGAGATGCAGGCTCCGGGAATTCTTTCGCAAGTGGAAAAGCTCCTTGATGGGCTGCCAAGAGGGCTTCATGGACCTTTTTTTTTTTTTATTACAAAGTCCGAGATACAGAGAGGAGGAGAGACAGAGAGGAAGATCTTCCGTCCAATGATTCATTCTCCAAGTGTGCCGCAATGGCTGGTGCACGCCAATCTGAAGCTGGGAACTTGGAACCTCTTCCGGGTCTTCCATGTGGGTGCAGGGTCCCAAAGCTTTGGGCCGTCCTCGACTGCTTTGCCATGCCACAAGCAGGGAGCTGGATGGAAAGTGGAGCAGCCGGGATTAGAACCGGTGCCCATATGGGATCCCGGGCGTTCAAGGCAAGGATTTTGGCCACTAGGCCATGCTGATGGGCCCCGGCTTCATGTATTTTTGCATGTGTTGGGTGGTGGTTAGGGTGATACACTACTCGGCCTTCCTCGGCCTAGCTGAGTGGTGTCTGGGCATGTGGGCTCCTAAGCCAGGAGCCAGGTGGATGGGCAAGTAGGCACCAGAGGTCACCAGCCATCTGCAATAGGAAGTCCCAGGCCCTAGCTGCTAAAGAAAGCACCCTGCAACATGCAGCCCTGCTTCCCAGCACATATGATGATGGCCGGGGAGCCCCCAAGGCCCGCACAAGGGAAGGCTTTCAGGGCCTGTGCTTCCTGCACACAACAGGGTGCACAAAGCTGCCTTTCCTATCTCTAGCTAGCACTTGAGGGGTCAGCCATCCCTGTCATGTGCTTTGGAGGCAGGAATTTGGTCTCACAGCCTCCAGCCAGATGCTGCTGCCCTCTTGTTCACCAGGGAGTGCTTCACCCTCCTCCATGGATCCTTCTGGATTCAAGACTCTTCCTCCTGCTGGTTAGCTGTGGACTGTTGGCCGCCGCTGATGTGCCATCTTCCACAAGACATCCCAACAGCTGACATCTGTTCTTCACAGAGGTCCTTCTCCCCAGGACAGGTAGAGTAGCAACATGCCTGGATCCCTCGTCTGTACTGGCTGCTCTCACAGCACGGAACGGCATAAGTTGTGCAAGCCAGGGGGACAGGCACCTTCAGCAGCCTGGTGAAGGAGCTGCTGAAGGGTCCAGCAAGGATTGGTGTGGTGTGGTGTGTGTTGTGTGGTGTGGTGTGGTGTGGTGTGGTGTGGTGTGGTGCAGGGTATTGTCCCAGTGGGTCAAGCCTCAGCCTGCCAGGTGGATGGCCTGTACAGGTGCTGCTTCAAATCCTGGCTGCTTCCCCTGCAGTCCAGCTCCCTGCTGATCCTCCTGGGAGAGCAGCGGAGGATGCTGCAGGGGCTTGTGCCCCTGTGCCCGTGTGCCCCTGTGCCCCTTTGGGAGATCTGGAGGGAGCTCCTGGTTCCTGGGCTTGTCCTGACCCAGCCACAGCTGGCTCTGGTGGTGGTCCTTGGGGATGTGAGCCAGCAGATGCAAGAAAGATTCTGTCTCTCCCTCTCTGTTCCTCTGTGCTTCCAAGAAAAGAGGACAGAGAGAGGCAGGAGGGAGGAAGGAAAAGACAGAAAGCTGCTGGCCTCCTGCGAGGGAGCATGCTGTGTGCTGTGCTGTGACTCTAGACTGCTTTTAGCTGTCAATGCAGACCCCCAGGGCGTGCATATGGCTTCCGTCATGGGACTTGTGTGCAAGCTCTAAAAATTGTCCTTGAGAACAAATGCCTCTCTGAGCTGGGGTGCTTCCATTGATTTGGCAGGAGAGCCTTGGATGAGCATCCTGCAGTGAGTCCTGGTGGCCACGAGGGTGCCCCATGCTGCCCTACCATTTTTTTTTTAAATAGATTTATGTATTTTATTCCAAAGTCAGATATACAGAGAGGAGAAGAGACAGAGAGAAAGATCTTCCGTCCAATGATTCACTCTCCAAATGAGCCGCAAGAGCCGGTCCTGCTCGGGACCCACTCTGCTGGGGCCTCAGTGAGAGGGACCCTTGGCCCCCCCTCCATCCCCTCCCTATCTGCTGGGGCATCTGCAAGATGGTCCATCTCGTGAGCCCCTCTGCCTGGGTCTCAGCGAGATGGTCCTCGTCGGACACCCCTCTCTCTCTACCTGGGCTTCAGCTAGTGGGACCCCCGGCGACCTCTTCCTCGCTGCTGGGGCCTCAGCGAAAGGGTCCCCCTCTGGAATCCCTCTACTGGGGCCTCAGCAAGAGGAACCCCCGGTGCCACCTACACTCTCTGCTGTGGCCTCAGTGAGAGAGATCATCAGAGCACGAGCCTCTCTCTGTGTTGGGGACTCAGCCAGAGGGTCTCCCTCAAGACCCCGTCTTCTGGGGCCTCAGTGAGAGGGACCCCTGAGACCCACACTCTCTCTGCTGGGTCCTCCATTAGAGGATCACCCTGGGAACCCCCTCTGCTGGGGCCTCAGTGAGAGGGACCCCCTCTGTTGGGGACTCAGTGAGGGGGAACCCTGGCGACCCCGCCCTCTCTGCTGGGGCCTCAGTGAGAGGGTCCCCATTGAAACCCCCTCTGCTGGGACCTCAGCGAAGGGGAACCCCGGTGACCCCCTTTGCTTGGGCCTCAGCTAGAGGGGCACGCGGAGCCATCTAACCTATCTGCTGGGGCCTAGGCGAGAAGGTAACACTCGGGACCCCCTTTGCTGGGGCCTCAGCGAGATGGACCCTCAGAGCCCCCTTCCCTCTCTGTTGTTGCCTCAGCAGGAGGGTCCCCCTTGGGACCCCCTCTGCTGGAGCCTCAACGGGAGAGTCCCCCTTGGACTCTTCCTCTCTCAATGCTGTCGCCTCAGTGAGAGGATTCCACTCGGGACCCTCTCTGCTGGGGCCTCAGCGAGAGTGTCCCCCCAGACCCTCCTCTCTCTCTGCCTGGGACTCATCGAGAGAGATCATCAGAGCCCGACCCTCTCTCTGTTGGGGACTCAGCCAGAGGTTACCCCTCAGGACCCCGTCTTCTGGGGCCTCAGTGAGAGGGAGCCCTGAGTCCCACTACCTCTCTGCCAGGTCCTCTGCGAGAGGAACCCCAGAGCCCCACTCACTCGATGCCGGGGCCTCAGTGTGAGGGAATCACAACCACCCCCTTTCTCTCTCTCTCTCTGATGGGGCCTCAGCGAGAGGGACTCACATCCACCCCCTATCTCTCTCTCTCTATGATGGGGCCTCAGCGAGAGGGCCCCTTCGGGATCCCATCTGTTGGGGCCTCATCGAGAGGGACTCCCTTGGGACCACCTCTGCTGGGGTTTCAGCGAGAGGGTCCCCAGCGCCCCCCTCTGCTCCTGTGGCCTAAGCGAGAAGAACTCCCAAGCCCCCCTCCATCTCTGCTGGGGCCACAGCGAGAGGGTCCCCAGCGGGACACCCCCTCCCTCTCCGCTGGAACTTCAGCGAGAAGGTACCCCTCGGAACCCCCTCTGCTGGGGTCAGCGAGAGGTTCCTTCTCAGACCCCCCTTTCTCTCTGCTGGGGCCTCAGCGAGAGGGTCAGCCTGGGGACCCACTCTGCTGGGGCCTCAGCAAGAGGGTCACTCTCGGACCCTCCCTCTCTAACTGCTGGGACCTCAGCGAGAAGGTCCCCCTCAGGACAACCTTTACTCGGGCCTCAGTGAGAAGGACCCTGTCTCTGTGCTGGAACCTCAGCAAGAGGGATGCTCCCAGCCAGAGCCTCTATCTCTGCTTGGGCATCTGAGAGAGGGTCTGCCTCGGGACCCCGTCTGCTGCAGCCTAAGCGAGAGGGACCCCCAGAGCCCCCCTCCCAAGCTGCTTCGGCCTCAGCGAGATGAACCCCCGAGCACCCCTCTATCTCTGCTGGAGCCTCAGCAGGAAGGTAACCCTCGGGACCCCATGTTCTCAGGCCTCAGGAAGAGGGTACCCCTCTCATATAACCCCTCTGTCTCTGCTGGAGCCTCAACAAGAGGGTCACACTCTGGAGCCCCTCTACTGGGGCCTCAGCGAGAGGGTTCCCCGGTGCACCCTCCCTCGCTGCTGGGGCCGCAGAGAAAGGGTCCCCCTCACAATCCCCTCTGCTGGGTCCAGAGCGAGAGGTTTTCCCTCGGGACCACCTCTACTGGTGCCACAGTAAGACCGTCCACCTTGGGACCTTCTCTGCTGGGGTCTCAGCAAGAGGGTCCCCCTTGAGACCCACTCTGCTTGGGCTTCAGGGAGAAGGTCCCCCTCATACCCTCAGTTCCTCGCTGCTCGGGCCTCAGCGACAGGTTCCCCCTCGGGACCCAGTCTGCTGGGGCTTCAGGGAGAAGGACCATCGGCCACCACTCTTTCTCTCCCTCTCTCTCTCTCTCTCTCTCTCTCTCTGCCTGCTGGGGCCTCAGTGAGAAGGTCCTGCTCGGGACCCACTCTGCTGGGGCCTCAGTGAGAGGGACCCTTGGCCCCCCCATCCCCTCCCTATCTGCTGGGGCATCTGCAAGATGGTCCATCTCGTGAGCCCCTCTGCCTGAGTCTCAGCGAGATGGTCCTCCTCAGACCCCCCTCTCTCTCTACCTGGGTTTCAGCTAGTGGGACCCGCGGCAACCCCTTCCTCACTGCTGGGGCCTCAGCGAGAGGGTTCCAAGGGGAACCCCTCAGCTGGGGCCTCAGTGAGAGAGATCCTCAGAGCCCAAGCCTCTCTGTGTTGGGGACTCAGCCAGAGGGTCCCCCTCAAGACCCCGTCTTCTGGGGCCTCAGTGAGAGGGACCCCTGAGACCCACACTCTCTCTGCTGGTCCTCCGTGAGAGGGTCCCCCTGGGGAACAACTCTCCTGGGGCCTCAGCGAGAGAGACCCCCTCTGATGGGGACTCAGTGAGGGGGAACCCTGGCGACCCCACCCTCTCTTCTGGGGCTTCAGTGAGAGGGTCCCCCTTGGGACACCCTTTGCTGGGGCCTCAGCGAGGGGGAACCCCGGCGACCCCCTTTGCTTGGGCCTCAGCTAGAGGGACACCCGGAGCCACCTAACCTCTCTGCTGGGGCCTAGGCGAGAAGGGACCACTCGGGACCCCCTTTGCTGGGGCCTCAGCGAGATGGACCCTCAGAGCCCCCTTCCCTCTCTGTTGATGCCTCAGCAGGAGGGTCCCCCTTGGGACCCCCTCTGCTGGAGCCTCAGCGAGAGTGTCCCCCTCGGACCCTTCCTCTCTCAATGCTGTCGCCTCAGTGAGAGGATTCCACTCAGGACCCACTCTGCTGGGGCCTCAGCGAGAGTGTTCCCCCAGACCCTCCTTTCTCTCTCTGCCTGGGCCTCATCGGGAGAGATCATCAGAGCCCGACCCTCTCTCTTTTGGGGACTCAGCCAGAGGGTCTCCCACAGGACCCCGTCTTCTGGGGCCTCAGTGAGAGGAAACCATGAGTCCCACTACCTCTCTGCCAGGGCCTCAGCGAGAGGGTCCCTCTTGGGACCCCCTTTGCTCTTGCCTCAGCGAGAGTCCCCCTCGGACCTCCACTATCTCTGTGCTGTGTCCTCAGTGAGAGGGTCCCACTCAGGAACCCGTCTGCTGGGTCCTCAGCCCGAGGTCCCCCTCGGAATCCCTCTCCATTTCTGCTGGGGCCTCCGTGAGAGGTTCCCCCTCAGGCAGGTATATTAGGCCTTTATATATTATGTAAGTATGTTAGTATTTGTGAAGCACCCCTCTCTTTATCTTGTCTTTCTGCTATGAGCACCAGGTTCTGACATTTCCTGCCAGTTTCTATTTTAACCAGACTATCAGACTGTCTGGTGTGTGACCTCAGCTGTTGGGGGTCTGGCCCTCCCTTTATAAATAGCAAAATCTCTGCCCGTGCTTTTGCTTATCATTCCCCTGTTATTACCACAGGGAAAATACCCACCTTCTCTACGTGGCAGCTTTGTGGGGTTTGGACATGACTGGCAAGCACCCTGTTTTCCCTTCTTTAGGAATGCAATGATTCCTGTGGAATCTCTTAGTTCCATCATTCCTCTGAACTTGAGGAATCGCTCACGTGGGTGAACCTCAGTTCCTTGAATTTGAAGCTTGTGTCTGCCTGTGTTATCCCCATGTTTCTCTCTCACATACAAAAAACACCTCTGAAGTAAATGACACCACGTTCCAGTGCACCCTGACAGCGTGCTGGAATGGCAATTGCAATTCTGCTGTTCTTCAGCCCCTGCCCTGAATCCTGCCTGTGTCTGTTGGGACTGACGGAGAGGCCTCGTTGGCCTGATAAAGAATAAAAGAGACTGGCATAATGGCGACCACCATAGCCAGTACATCAGCAGCAGCAACCACCAGTTACCTTGGTGACAATGAACAAGGTCGTGGTACAGACTGCCAGAGTTATGGAACAATAGGACTTTACTGATGCACATGAGCGGGTGGGCACCCTTGTGTTGTAACTGCTAGTTGATCTGTTGGCAGAGGAACAGCAGAGGCTGTGAGATTGGGTCTAGGCCTCTTGTACCCCATCGTATGCCTTTTTGTGTGCAACACCTATGCAAGTGCAAAATGCTTCCCAAGCCCGGGAACTGCTGTCTGCTCGTTGCTACCGAGCTAAAGATACTCCTATGGTCAGGGCCTCTTGTTCCCCATCATATGCTTTATGTATGTTTCACCTGTGTAGTGCTATGTTTTCCCAAGCCCAGGAACTGCTGTCTGCTTTTGCTACCGAGCTAAAGATACTCCTATGGTCTGGACCTCTTGTTCCCCATCATATGATTTATGTATGTTTCACCTGTGTAGTGCTATGTTTTGCCAAGCCCAGGAACTATTGTCTGTTATTTTACAATGCTGTCAGTTTTATTTAAAGTAACAAAATAGTTTTCCAGTGATTGTTTTCATGAAAATCAGATGCTTTTGAAGAAATAACTGGCATTAAAAAAAACGTGTAGACAGTTACTCTGGAGAAACCTCAGACTACCTCTGCTCATTGTCTTTCTTTCTGGAAATCCTAGAACTCAGATTAAACAGGTTGGGATTCATTTTCAACCGTCATGTCAGGAGTTCTGTTTGTCTCTTGACATGTTTTGCACCTCCATGCTCTACAACGTCTTTGATCTCAGTTTACTAATGGTGGGAAATGCAGCCTCCTGGTGGTGTTGTAGGGCTCAGGAGCCCTGGAGGTTTTTGGAGCGGCTCAGCTCCCGGCCCCCCCCCCCCAAGCTAGACTTCAACTGCAGGCTTTTGTCATTCTACAAGTAAGAACACAAAGGAGAGACAGGTGAACAGTAGGACAAAAGGACAGTCCTCACTCAGATATGTGTGCAGGCAATCTCAAAAGGGACAATTTCCCCACCTGGCTGGGGTTACATTTTCCTTCTAGCATAAGGAGTGTAGCTATAGTATGTGTGGTGAGCTCCTTATGGTGGTTAAGGACACCTGGTACCTGATGCTAAGTAAGGCTTAGCTGCAGGATGCAGAGCATGTGTGCTGAGGCTTTGGCCATGTGGAAACAGCCTGGAGGAGATGGCAGTGCGGATGGCTAGGGTGTTGGCAGTATTCAGCTTTCTGTCCCTCACTGCCTGCCTGCTTTGCCCATGTCAAGTATGTCTAATTGACTAAATCTATTGACTTGGTAATACTTTGTGTATAAAATTTCATTTCCAGAAGTTCTAGTAGATCATTTTCAAGTCCATGTCTTTTGCTTCTGCTTCTAAATCTGCTTGTATTTTATTGCTTTAAAGACAATGTTGATCACATTTCCCATGGTTACTGTTTCTCAATGTGCAATTTGTGGATCTAGTTTTGCTTTTTCTCACTCTTGATATCCTATTTCCTGGTGTACCTAATCTTTCATACAGATTATTTTGCAAGTTTGTATATAGCAATAAATGTGGAGGTCTCAGAAAACTAACCTCTCTGGAGAGGATTTACCTCTTCCCTACCCACCTGCGACCCCCTCATTCATGCTCAGGACTTGAAATTAATTCCCTTAAACTATGATCCCAAGGACCCAGCACAGTGGCCTAGTGGCTAAATCCTTGCCTGGAAGTCACCAGGATCCCATATGGGTGCCACTGCGTGTCTGCTGCTCCACTGCCCATCCAGCTTCCTGCTTGCAGCCTGGGAAAGCACTATATAATGGCCCAAAGCCTGGGGACACAGAAAAAGCTCCTAACTCCTGGCTTCGCATCAACTCTGCTCAGGCCATTTTCACTTTATCAGCAGATGGAGGATCTTCCTATTTTTCCTTCTCTGTGTAGATCTGCCTTTACAAAGAAAAATCTTTAAAAATACATCTATATAATCTCGGGCTGGAAGGGTATATGAGGACTCTACTGTGTCTCATTTATTCTAACTGATGTCCAGCGGAAACGTTTGGGAGTGTATCTGCTAGTAGCTTCTCAACTTCCAGCAGACACAGGGCTCTGATGTCTGACCCTCTCCTAAACGTCACTTCCAAATGTGTTGAGGTCACAGAGCCCACAAAGCAGCTCTCAGGTTTTATCGCATGAGGTTCTTTTTTGTCCCGTCAGTTTTTGCCAGATACTGTTTTGCCAGCTTTTCAGTTGCTAAGAAAGATGCTTTAAATTTAGCTTTACTGCTGATCAGTGAGAGTAGATCCAAATAATTAAGCCTGACTTGACTAGAAATGAGATGTCACAGCTCAATATCTTAAAGCAATAGAAAAAATAATGGTGATTTTGAGTATCATAGTAATGTTGCTATGAAGTTAGAAAATCAGGTGGAAGTAAGTACTGTGTACCCTTGAATTTTCTTCCATTGAGATTCAGTTGAAGAAAAATCCACGAGATAGTTTGCTTTGATGGATTTGAGATCATCTGCAAGAGTGGGTAAAAAGTTCTGGCAAAGTGCAATTGAAATAGAAGTTTGGTGCAAAAGAAAAAGCCCTAAAATCCATGAACCCAGTGGTCTTCAAGTTTTTGAAAAAAAATTACAAAAAACTGCAGAGATTTCAAGTGTTTTTTTTTTTTTTTGGTTTTTTTTTTTTAACTTTATTAATCTAAAGAACACATTTCATGCATTTTGTAGGTACAGTTATAAGAAGATAACCAAACTTTCCTCTCTTCTTCCTCCCCCCAACCTCTTCCTTTCCCCACCTTTTTTCTTTTTCTTTTTTTTTTTATTTAACTTCATTAATTACATTGTATTATGTGACACAGTTACATAGATACTTGGGTTCTCCCACCCCTGCCCAAACCCTCCCACCATGGTGGATTCCTCCACCTTGTTGCATAACCACAGCTCAAGTTCAGTTGAGATTCCCCCATTGCAAGCATACACCAAACAGAGTCCAGCATCTTATTGTCCAGTCAAGTTCAGCGTCTTCTTAGGTATACCCTCTCTGGTCTAAAGACAGAGCTAGCAGAGTATTATCCCAGTCAATTGAAAGCTCCATCATACCATCAGCTAAAATTTACATCATTATGGAATTAATTGACATAGTAATGAGTAACCAACATGTTGAAAGTAAATACGAGTTCCCAGCCACCTTCTGTGACCACCTCACCTATACTTCAATTTAGTTTATACACAACATATAACATTCAAAACATAACATGTTATACATAACATCATATCATCTTAAATTAAGGCAAACATGTGGTATTTAACCTTTTGGGATTGGCTCATTTCCCTTAGCATTATGGTTTCCAGTTTGGCCCATTTGGCCACAAAGAACTGCATTTTGTTTTTTTTAATAGCTGAGTAGTATTCCATGGAGTAGATGAACCATAGCTTTCTTATCCAATCCTCTGTTGATGGACATTTTGGTTGCTTCCATGTTTTTGCAATTACTGATTGTGCTGCTATGAGCATAGGAGTGCATGTTGGTTTCTCATAAAACAATTGTTCTGGATATATTCCTAGGAGTGCTATTGCTGGATCATCCGGTATGTTGAATTTGAGTTGTTTGAATATTCTCCATACTGATTTCCATAGAGGCTGTACCAGCCTGCAGCCCCACCAGCAGTGGAGTAGGGATCCCTTTTCCCCACAACCTCGCCAACAAGTGTTGTTGGTGCTTTTATTCATGTGGGCCAGTCTTACTGGCGTTAGGTGGTACCTCACAGGAAGTTAGCAGGGGGAATCACAATTCCGGACCTCTGGACATACTATAGGGCAGTGGTTATCAAACCAGCGTGGTACTGGCACAAAGATAGAGAGGAAGATCAATGGAGCAGAATAGAAACACCAGAAGGAAACCCACACAGATACAGCCAAATAATCTTTGACAAAAAGACAAACGACAATCCAGGCAAATGGGAAGGTCTGTTCAATAAATGCTGTTGGGACAACTGGTTAATAGCCTGCAGAAACAAAAAAATAGATCCACATCTCTCACCATACACTAAGATCAGATCTAAATGGATAACAGATCTAAACCTACATCCAGAAACCTTCAAACTTTTGGAAGAAAATGTTGGAAACACACTGGAACCCTTAGGGGTAGGCCCTCACTTCCTAAAAAAGACTCCAAATGCAGAAGAAATTGAGACCAAAATAAACAATTGGGACCTCATCAAACTAAGAAGCTTCTGTACAGCTAGAGAAACAATCAACAAAGTAAAAAGGCAACCCACAGAATGGGAGAAGATCTTTGCACACGACATAGGTGATAGAGGGCTGATCTCCAGAATATACAAAGAGCTACAAAACAACCAAAATGTCAAAACAAACAAGCCACTCAAGAAATGGGCACGGGAAATGGGCAAACACTTCACAAAGGAACAAACCCAAATGGCAAATAAACATATGAAAAAATGCTCAAGTTCCCTGGCAATAAGGGAAATCCAAATTAAAACATCAATAGATTTCAAGTGTTTTTTTGCACTTGCACTTAATTTCCATTTTTTTCCCATTGGTGTCTTGAAGTGCACTCACACAAACATTGTTGTAGACTCTTCCCCTGCCAACCTATCAAAACTGTTGGGAAAAAAATAAGGTTTTTGGTTTAAAAGTACATTTACTTAGAGTGTTCCTGTTTATGTTTAATTTTTTTTTAAAGATTTACTCATTTTATTACAGCCCAAGGTCCTGAATTCGTTCCAAAGGGCAGACTGCAAGCATGCGCCTCCCTTTTGCATGGCTGGTAAGTCTAGAGCTGCTTCTTGGCTTCTGTTTTATTTTATTATTTTTTTAAAGATTTATTTATTTTTATTGCAAAGTCAGATATACAGAGAGGAGGAGAGACAGGGAGGAAGATCTTCCATCCAATGATTCACTCCCCAAGTGAGCCGCAATGGCCGGTGCGCGCCAATCTGATGCCGGGAACCAGAAACCTCCTCTGGGTCTCCCACAAGGGTGCAGGGTCCCAAAGCATTGGGCTATCCTCAACTGATTTCCTGGGCCACAAGCAGGGAGCTGGATGGAAGTGGAGCAGCCGGAATTAGAACCGGCGCCCATATGGGATCCCGGGGCTTTCAAGATGAGGGCTTTAGCCGCTAGGCCACACCACCGGGCCCTTTATCCTTAATTTGTCTTTGTTATTGCCATGAGAAAAGTTTTGGCCGAGTCATAAACAGTACCTGCGCGTGCAAGAAAGGAACTGATCAAACTTGCAGTGATAGTTTGTACATAAGGAGACTGCTGATCTTTGGCTTCATGGTAATAGAGCTATGGTGAGTCACTGGCTTAGAGAAGCCTTCGGACAAGGCCAGCAGTCATGCATCACAGCATGTGGCCGGATATGGGGGAGAGAGTTGGAGAAGGATTTATTAAGTAATTGTCCACTATTTGAGCAGTTTAGGTCCATAAAGAGTGACTCATCCAGTCTGGGATGCCTAGATTTAAATTAGAGAAAAATAAAGAGCAGCATGTGGAGAAATGCCGGCTCTGTTACCTTCTTGTTGTGTCACTTTGCTGGCAAGGACAAAAGGAACTATTCAGCTATTATCCCATAACAAAGTTAACATTGTATAAAGAATATATGTGGAAAAGAAATATTTGTGAACCTGTACTTTTCATACTGTCTATGAACTAAGGGACCTACAAATAAGCCATCCTATTCTTAGATTTCAAATTTGAGAAATATTCACGTAATATGTAGGGAATCCAATTTCTGATTAATACTTTGCAAGTGGATCCACAGATGGCAACAACAATGCTACGTTCTGCATGCCAAGTGTTACACCAAGCACACTATCACTGACTTTCAGAAGGTAGGAATCAGTGATCCTATTCAACAGATGAGAAACAAAGGCACAGAGAAGTTTCTTGACAAATACATGAAGTGCTCATAACTCATTTTGGCTCATGGAAAAGCTGTAACTCGAATCCTACTTCACATAGCAGAAACACCAAAACTAGGGAACCCAAGGTAAAGCGCCAGGGCAGGGGAGGTCGTGTGGAGGGATGTTGGGTGGCAAAGTCCAGGCTTCACATTTTGTTTTCCTACTTGCTAAAGGCATGTGATTAAGTTAGTTCCTGCTACTATTATGGTTAAACTGTTTAAAATATCATCCCTAGGCAAATGTTGACAGAGATTAAGATGATACTGGAGGACTCCTGTAGCCCATATCATGGGGTCTGGATTCCAATGCCACTTCAACTGCGGGCTCTAAACTTCATCTTTTTTTTTGCTTTTGTTTGGTTTTTGTTTTTTTTAATTAAATTTATCCGTTAATCACATTGTGTTGTAATTTCATAGGAACTGGGATTCTCCCCACACTTCCCCACACCCTCCCCCCATGGTGGGTTCCTCCACCTTGTTGCGTAACCATAGTTCAAGTTCAGTTGAGATTCCCTCTTAGCAAGCATATGCCAAGTATACTAACTTCATCTTAATGAGCCCTGGAAGTAACCAAGTGATAATCTAAACAGCTAGGTTCCTGCCATCCGCATACACCTGGGGATGGATATCTGACAGCTGCCTTTGGTCTGACCTAGCCCATGCTGTGGCAGGCATATTGAGATTAAATCAGTTAATAGAAAATCTTTCTCTATTCTCTTACTCTCCTCTCTTTTTTGTAAAGTTTTTTTAACTGGAATACATTCTTTGTATTTTACTTAAAGTTAAGAGCATAATGAGATTTCCCAACCTGTCTAGCCTTCTGCCACACTCTCGCCCTTTCTCCTCCTTCCTTTCTAATTTTTGTTTAACTTTTCACTGCAGCATACTTTGAGTTTATAACCACAAGTTTAATCCTCCATTAAAGAATTCCACAAGTAATAAGTAGAAAACCACTATTTCTCAAGAATACAGATGAGGGTTATAAACATTAATCAAATCTCAAGGTGTCAGTTTCAGTCATATTCCACTTCTGTACTCTGTATTAGCTAACAAACAGGAAGGAAACCATTTGTTTTTGGGGGACTGGTTTATTTCAATAAGTATAAGACGCAAGTGTCTACTTGCCTCCATTCTTTCAAATAAATAATAAAATTTGAAACAGCCATCCTTCTTGATCAGTCATCCCTTCCCATGGGAGAAATATACTATGACTTCTTGTGTGTGTGTGTGTGTGTGTGTGTGTGTGTGTGTGTGTGAGAGAGAGAGAGAGAGAGAGAGAGAGAGAGAGAGAGAGAGAGAGAGAGAGAAAGATCCTCTTAAAATATCTATTTCCATCTCATCAGAAACCAGGGAGTTGGAGTAAATGAGGCACTTGGAATGCTGACGGGAAGGTACTGAGGGGAGCTAAGTAACTTGGGAGTGATGTATAGGAGGAAAGCATTTGCCAGCATCCTCTCCGACGTCTTACAGGACTGAAAATTATTCAATAGCGTAAAACTATCCATAAGTGCTGACTATAAATTTTGGTTTGTGGAAAGAGCCAGAGACTGAAATCACATTGTCTAACCTCAAAGAACTCCAAAAACATGACTGTAATTCTCAGTTGCAGTCTACTGAGAGTTGGGTAGGAGAGGCGAGGCCAGTTCCCTGAAGCCTTGGAAAGATTGACTGTGTGATGCCATGTTTTCTATTGCAGAAAACAATGCACAAGTCCCCTACCAATGCCAAACGGACATCAACAAATCAAATATTCTGAATGTATGTTTTTGCTTAGTTCCCTGGTAATCTTACCATAAGAACAAGGTCTACTGCAGTCACTGGGCAGCTTTTTCTTTTTTTCAGTCAAGCAAAATGAAGGAATTGTTGGAATATCATGCTTTGCTGCCAGAAACTCTCAATAAGATGAACAGTTCCAGTGAAATACATTGCCAGAGGGATTGTGTCTGCTATCATTTGAACAACTGTTAAACTAATTACCTGCAGATGTGCAGGAAATCATGTGCAAAACCATGCTGTACTCACTTGCTACTATATTACATGTAAACGCATTCTATGGCTTATCAGGATCTTTAGCCATAAACATTTGAGTGACAAATCTCCAACTGGACCCGGAGCAGTAGCCTACTGACTAAAGTCGACACCTTTGCAAGTGCCAGGATCCCACAGGGCTGCTCGCTCACTTGTATCCCAGCTGCTCCACTTCCCATCCAGCTTCTTGCTTGTGACCTGGGGAAGCAGTCAAGGCCAGCCCAAAGCCTTACGACCCTGTACTGGCATGGGAGACCTAGAAGCTCCTGGCTTAGCTCCAACTGTTGCAATCACTTGGAGTGGGTCAGCAAATGAAAGATTTTTCTGTCTCCTCATCCTCTCTGTAAATCTGACTTTACAGTAAGAATATTTTTTTAAAGGTTTATTTATTTATTGGGGGAAGCCAGACATGTAGAAAGGAGAGAGGACAATCTTCTGTCCAATGATTCCTTCTGCAAAGTGGCCACAACAGCTGGAGCTGAGCCGATCTGAAGCCAGGAGTCCAGGTCCTCCTCCAGGTCTCCCACGTGGGTGCAGGGTCCCAAGGCTTTGGGCCATCTTCAACTGCTTTCCCAGGCCACAAGCAGCGAGCCGGATGGGAAGCGGGACTGCCAGGACTAGACGCAGTGCTCATATGGGATTCCTGCACATTCAAGGCGAGGACTTTAACTGCTAGGCCACCTCACCAGGTCCAAAATCTTAACTCTCCAACTAAAATACTGAAGGCCAGTACATTGTGAGCTGAACATATCCCATGTTGGTAGCCCATTCCTAAACCAATGCTGGCCTTTTTTTCAAGGATAACTAGGCTGTCAGAATTACTCCATATGCATGGGGCTGAAACTTCCTAAACACACATGCAAGCAAGAATTGTAAAGAAAGATGGCTTGTGTGAGCATGAACTTCACCCCATTAAGGTTCTTAAATAGTTATCTGCTTTTAGCTCATTTCCTACTAAAAATTCAAATGCCTCAATTTTCCATTAGGCTGTTACAGCTTCGTCTGTTAAGCATAGCCCCGCGTTCCCTAGCATCACCTAGTAGATCATTCTTGATCTTGGAGCTTCTGATGAGCCGTGTGGATTCCAAGTGAGATTTGCCTTACTGGAATTATGCATACATGTCAGTAAGGATTGTTTTCCATCATTTAGGGACCAAGTGATTTCTAGAAAAGCCATAATGTTGAGAGTACTTCCGAAGTGATTTACTGTTACGGCATGGTAGAGAAACTAACACGTGCGTTGGACTAGACGTTAATTTGTCAGCATTGGCCAGCAACATTCCTCATGTAGACAAATGTGGGAGTCATGCTCAAACGCTCAATACTGAGATAGGAGAAGATCAGACAAGGATGAAAGTCTGGCGCTTCTCTGCCTCGTGGAGGTGTTTGAAGAAGTAGGAAGTGGGATGCTTCACAAAGTCCGTAAAAATGGAGTCAAAAGAGAAGTTTCCATGCAGACTTGAAATCCATATGTTGGCTTTCATGATCATTCTCCACAAACATTTTAAAGACTGGTTGAAAGAGACAGTGTATGTGAGTTCTATAGCTCACCAATGTTAGGAAAATTACACCTGTTACTGGTTAAGTACTCAACTTGTGAGAATTCCATAATTTTTAGCTTGTATTTTCTGCCTTCTGGCTAGATGTGTTTTGGATTTTTATTCTTTGGACAGCTGTGGGTAAAAAGTGAGAAATTAATGATGATCAAATTAGACAATGGACCTACTTATTAGCTCTAGAGGAAGTCTAACTACAATGAAAATTAGACTTGTGGATTATTTGAGTTACATTTCCCTCACTTTTTTTTATGAAGTACGTTGCATTACGTGACAGTTTCATAGGCTCTGGGATTCCCCCAACCCCTCCCCATGCCATCCCCCCATGGTGGATTGTTCCACCTTGTTGCAGTATTACAGTTCAAATTAAGTCAAGATTCTTTCATAGCAACCATGTAGTTTGCATAGTGTCCAGCATCTTATTGTCCAGATAAACTCCAGGTTTCTTGGGGAGACCATCTCTGGTCTGAAAATAGAGCTGGCAGAATATCATCCCAATCAATTAAAAGCCACAACAAAACATCAGCAACAATTTACAACACGATGGAGTTAATTGACATGGTATTGAGTAATCAGTACGTTAAAATGCAAGTTCTTAACCACATCCTGTGAGTACTTCATTGGCATTTCAATTTTAGTTTATACACGGAACCGGCTTCTATACACCTTAAAATGGCTATAGGGTACTATTCAGCTGTCTCGTGTCTATTTTCATTGGAGTATTTAGCAGTTTATAGTGTTAAAACATAATGTTGCTGAACTTGGCAGATTTTAGGATAGTCTAAACTGGCTTATAACTCTGACAAGGCATTTGTCAACAGTTGAGGTGCAGACCAGTTTTAGGAGGGGTGTGCAGAGAAATCTTCAATGCCTTAGTGAGGAGTAACCAATCTTTGTGTCCTCCCTAGTAAGGTATGTGTGAGTCCACGCCGACCATTTCCTCCTGGTTCTAAGCTTTCCTTGTTTTCTCTATCCTAATTTTTTTTGGCGGGGGGGTCTCTGGTCCTTGCAGGAGAGGGTGGGGAGCCAAAGTTGGAACTAAATAAGGATCAGAGAAAGCTCCTCTCCCTAGTCCCAAAGGAAGTTTACTGTTCTTCTGTTTCTGCAGACCGCTCAGGTCTCCTGGCTGTTGTTCCAATGACCTTGGATCCTGTCAGGAAGGATTTGGGCTTCTTCCATCCCATGTGGGAGATCCAGATGGGGGTGGATGACCTCAGAATTCTCAGGCTCTGAAGGCACTCCAATTCCCTATGTTCTTCTTGGCGGTTGGGATGTAGTCCTTGGTGCCCGTAGTGATAGTCCTTGGTGAGGTTGCGGGAGTCTACAGGGTTGGGATACAAGCCTCCTCCTGCCACCTGCTCCACTCTGGGGTGCCCCCCTGCTCTGTGTGTACGACCTGTTAAGAGATTGTCAGGATCGCTCTTGATTCCCCCTATATGTCTTTGTAGTTTGAGTTACTTGTTCCATTCCTGACAGGTAATACTTCACGTCTTCCTCACATTCTAAGCAGATGGAAGATTTCTCTGCTCTCCCACCCCATTTCCAAGTAGCATAGGGTCTTAAAAGTATATCAGGTTTTACAATTCTTTGATGTAGATCATAAGCAGTTTGACTCACATTGATTGTTGGTTCATTGGTTACATCACAATAGCTTATTGCATGAGCTACAGACTGTTTGGGCTTGGAATAATACTACAATTTACAGGTACTGTTTTTCGAACGGGCATCATTTCATCTTAAATTAAGGCAAATATGTGGTATCTAACCTTCTGGGATTGGCTCATTTCCCTTAGCATTATGGTTTCCAGTTGGGCCCATTTGGCTACAAAACTGCCTTTCATTTTGTTTAAAGCTGAGTAGTATTTCATGGAGTAAATGAATCATAGCTTTCTTATCCAGTCTTCTGCTGATAAGCATTTCGGTTACTTCCATGGTTGTACAATTGATTGTGCTGCTATGAACATAGGGGTGCATGTTGATTTCTCGTGTAATAGTTGTTTTGGATATATTCCTAGGAGTGCTATTGCTGAATCATATGGTATGCAGACTTTCCGTTGTTCGAGTGTTCTCCATACTGATTCCTCTAGAGGCTGTACAAGTCTGCAGTCCCACCAGCAGTGGAGTAGGGTTCCCTTTTCCACACATCCTCGCCAGCAAGTGTTGGTGGTGGTTTTTAGTATGTGAGCCATCCTCACTGGCATTAGGTGGTATCTCATTGTTGTCTTAATTTGTACTTCCCTTATTGCCAGGGAAAGCTGAGCTTTTTTTCATGTTTTTTCATCTGGGTTTGTTCCTTTGTGAAATGTCTGCCCATTTCTTGAGTGGTTTGTTTTGGTTGTTCTGGAGATCTTTGTATATTCTGGAGATTAGCCCCATATCACCTATGTAGTGTGCAAAGATCTTCTCCCATTCTGTGGGCAGCTTTTTTACTTTGTTGATTGTTTCCCTTGTTGTGCAGAAGCTTCTTAGTTTGATGTAGATACATTCATTTGTTCGTGTCTTGATTGCTGTTTTTGGTGTCCTTTTCAGGAAGTCGGGACCTACCCCTAGATCTTGCAGAGTATTTCCAACATTTTCTTCCAAATGTTTGAAGGTTTCTGGATATAGGTTTAGGTCTTTTATCCATGTAGATTTGATGTTAGTGAATGGTGAGAGATGTGGGTCTATCTTTTTGTTTCTGCAGGCTATCAACCAGTTGTCCCAACAGCATTTATTGAACAGACCTTTCCATTTGCCTGGATTGTCGTTTGTCTTTTTGTCAAAGATTATTTGGCTGTATCTGTGTGGGTTCCCTTCTGGTGTTTCTATTCTGCTCCATTGATCTTCCTCTCTATCTTTGTGCCAGTACCAGGCTGTTTTGATAACCACTGCCCCATAGTATGTCCAGGGGTTTGGAACTGTAATTGGCCCTGCTAACTTCCTGTGCTTCAGGATGGTTCTAGCTATTCTTGGGTTTTTGTGTTTCCAAATGAACCTTTGAATCATTGTTTCCAGTTCCATGAAGAATGTTTTGGGTAATGTGATTGGAATTGCATTGAATGTATATATTGCTTTTGGTAGTATAGACATTTTAATGATACTGATTTTACCTATCTAGGAGCATGGGATGTTACTCCATCTTCTGAGGTCTTGTTCAATTATTTTTTAAGTAGTTTGTAGTTTTCTTCAAATGGGTCTCCTACATTTTTGGTTAGGTTTATTCCCAGATACTTCATAGTTTTCTGTTATTTTGAATGATATCTTGCTGATTAGATCCCTTTCCATCTTGGGGCTGTTTGCATACACTATTGCTGTTTTTCGTTACGTCATTTTGTACCCTGCCACTCTACCAAACTCTCGTATAAGTTCTAGCTGTCTCTGTATTGAGTCTCTTGGCTCTTCTAAAGAAACATAACACATCGCCATGGAGGAAAAAGACACGAGGTGTAGTTAAGCGAGGGAGTGAAAGTGAGGGTTTGTTCTTTGTGGCAGACTGTAAGAACAAAAGGTGAATTGTTGAATATTTTTCACCATTGCAAAGAATCTTGCTGGTAAAATAATGCACCAGTCAAAACCTGATAGTTCCAATTGTTTGCATGTAATAGTTAGCAGACACATGTCTCCATAATTTTCTCATTAAATCAGTCTGAATGTTCCACAACAATTAAAATCCTCATGTTTTAAGTTTCTGGTTACTTGAATATATAAGGTGGTCATAATTTTAAGTGCAACTTTTTACATTTTTAAGATCAATTGACACAAATATGCATCCACGGGGACTCTGTAAGGTTTTGCTGCATGTAAAGCAAACATTGGGTACTGATGAAATGGGGGTGAATAGATCTAGTTATGTAGTTCCTTAGATAATTTCTATGTGGTGAAACACTCAAATTCCATCCATCTAGCTTTATATGTATTAACTGTATGTTATATATAATGTGTAGACGTGTCCACATATGTATGTACACACAGCATGTTATTGGTAACTGTCATCACCTTGTCATACTATAAAACACCAGAACTTAGATCTTCTACCCAGCCATTACTTTGAACTTGTCCGTCCGACTTCTCCCACTTTTCTATCCCTCTCCCTTCTTCCCCCCAATCTGTGATATTATTCTAAATTCACATGAGATCAACTTTAAATTCCAAACAATGTTTCAAAAAGTTTGTAGAAGACAGAATTAAAGATCTGTTTATCTTGATGAAAAAGGTCTTAAAATTTGTGTTTTTCGTAAAATGAACACCATGAATGCATATACAGTTCTTCACAATAGTCCCTGGTGACCTTTCTCCTTTCTCTAGTGTTGGTTAGATTTCGTTTCTCAACGCTCCTCTAATTTCTTTTCGCTGTTTTTAACATTTATTTTATTTTCATTACAAAGTCAGATATACAGAGAGGAGGAGAGACAGAGGAAGATGTCCCATCCGATGATTCATTCCCCAAGTGAGTGCAATGGCCCGTGCTGCACCGATCCGAAACCAGGTGCCTGGAGCTGCTTCCAGGTGTCCCATGTGGGTGCAGGGTACCAAGGCTTTGGGCTGTCTTTGACTGCTTTCCCAAGCCACAAGCGGGGAGCTGGATGGAAAGTGGAGCTGCTGGGATTAGAACCAGCACCCATACAGGATCCTGGAGCGTTCAAGGCAAAGACCTTAGCTGCTAGGCCACGCCGCCGGGACCAGCTCTCTAATTTCATTTCAATGTTTTGTTTCTAGGTTAGTCTATAAGTTTGCTGGTTTTATTTCTTTTTGAAATAACCTTTGTTTCACTGATCTTTCATGTTTTTCTCTTCATTTACTCGTTTGATCTTTATTTCTTTACTAACTTTGGGATTTAGTTTATTCTGCCTTCTCTAGATACCCAAAATGCACCTAACCTGTTTGAAACCTTTCCATTTTTTTATGTAGGCATTTAATGCTTCAACCTTTACTTAGTATTTCTTTAGATGTCTTATGTAAGTTTTGAAATGCTGTATTTTCATTTCATTCAATTTTTAAGTTTTCTTTTGGATTTCTTCCACATTTCTTCTTTGGATTTCAGGATCATAATATTTACTCTGCAGATGGTTTTGTTTTCAAGATTTATTTGAAAGGCAGATGTTACAAAGAGAAGATTTTCTGTCCACTGGTTCACTCTCCAAATGGCTGCAATGGCCGGAGCTGAACCAATCCCAAGCCAAGAGCCAGGAGCTTCTTTGAGGCCTTCCACACAGGTGCAGGGTCCAAGCACGAGAACTATCCTCCACTGCTTTTGCAGGCCATAAGCTGAGGGCTAGATGGGAAGTGAGGCCCCCGGAACATGAACCAGTGCCCACATGGATGCCGGTGTGCAAGGTGGAAGATTAGCCTCTTGAGCCATAGGGCCAGCCCCTCAATCTATGGCTTTATAATTACCAAATTTGTCTGGATTTATATTTTTGTGATTAGAAAAGATATGATGTACTTTTTGTTGTGGTTTAATATGTGGTCTTAGAGGAAGTTTAGTGTATTCAAGTACATATTCTAAAGCTATTGCAATGAATGCTGTGTCGGTGTCTGTATACCCTAGAACTGTGGTTATTCTTTTAGTTTTTTGTTTTTGTTTTTGTTTTTGTTTTTGTTTTGCTTGACTAACATGTTAGTTGATTCCTTAACTCCACTTTTCTTGTTCTGGAGCTTGACTCTCCCTTTAGATATGTATGTGTTTTTTTTTAAAAGATTTATTTTGTTACAAAATCAGATATACAGAGAGGAGGAGAGACGGAGGAAGATCTTCCTTCTGATGTTTACTCCCCAAGTGAGCACAATGGCCGGTGCTGCGCCGATCCAACCAGGAACCTCCTCCAGGTCCCCCACGCAGGTGCAGGGTCCCAAGGCATTGGGCCGTCCTCAACTGTTTTTCCAGAGCACAAGCAGGGAGCTGGATGGAAAGTGGAGCTGCTGGGATTAGAGCTGGCATCCATATGGGATCCCGGGGCATTCAAGGCGAGGACTTTAACACTAGGCCACACTGCCGGACCCTCCCTTTAGATATAATAAGGCTTTTTAAGAAAATGACATGCTGTGGCATTGGATATATGGTACCCAATCTGTCCTATCTTATTGTTGAATTAATTCCTTGATCACTATCTGATGATCTTTGTATCTTTTTATAGCTTTTGGCTGAAGTGTATTTTGTCTAATGCACTACTCCTGCTTGCTTTAGGTTTCCACTTAGGTAGAACACTTTTTTCCATCTTTTCACCAATGTGTGTCTTTACTAATGAGTTTCTTAAGGTACATATCATTGGTTATTTTTTAATCCATTTAGCCAAACTCTATCTTACCTGGGAGTGTGGTCCATTGACTTTCAAAGCTGTTGCTAATAAATAGTAACAGTAAGTAGCTGTTATTAGTAAGTAATCTATCCACTTAAAAATTAGTTGGTTTCTTCTGAGTATTCTTCATCCAGTTATGGGTGAGCTTCAAAGTTTTCCATTTTGGGCCCAGCACACTAGCGTAGTGGTTAAAGTCCTCACCTTTCACCTGCCAGGATCCCATATGGGCACTGTTTCTAATCCCAGCGGCTCTGCTTCCCATCCAGCTCCCTGCTTGTGGCCTGGGAAAGCAGTCAAGGATGACCCACAGCCTTGGGACCCTGCACCCACATGGAGGGCCCACGCTCCTGGCTTCAGACTGACTGAGCTCCAGCCATTGCGGCCACTTGGAGTGAGCTATCGGACGGAAGATCTTCCTCTCTGTCTCTCCTCTCTGTATATCTGACTTTGTAATGAGAATAAATAGAAGTTGTGCATGTTCTCATGATGCTAGCCTGCTACCTTTTATTTGCTTCTGTCTGTACATTTCCCTCAAACAAGTTTTAGGAGACCAGTTGATTCTGATGACTTTCCTGACTTTCACTCATTTTGGAGAATATTTAAGTTATAAAGGATAGTTCTACTCAGCCAAGTATTTTTGGCTGATAGGCTTACTTTTTCTTCACAACTTGAGCTAAACCATTCAATTCCCTCTTGGCCTATAAATTTTTTGTTTGACAATGTTGCTCGTTTAGTGGAGGTCCCCTTGAAAACGACAGTGCTTTCCTTTTGAGAATGAACAATTGTTTGTACTTAAAAGAGCCGGACCACAATAGGTCAAGGGAACGTGGATCTTTTCTGATCCTGTCAATTGACATCCTATGGGCCTTCTGTACTTGGAGGTGTACTTATTAAGATCAGGGAAGTTATGAGCTGTTTCATTGAATATGTGGCATACTCTCTTCCTCTCAGGAATTCCAAGAAAGTGTTCATTTCAGTAAGGTCTCAAAGCTCTCGGGCTGCTTTCATTCCCTTTCTCACATTTTTTTAAAAGCTGGCTAGAAAATATTGAACCTGTCTTCAAGTTCAAATATTTTTTATTTCTGTTGATCCTCATTTATCTTGACTTTCAACTATTTTCATTTTTAATTTTTCTTTAAGAAATACTTGATTTGCAAGGTAGATAAAGAGGGGGAGACAGATCCTCCATCTCAATGGCTGACATCAAGGCCTGGGCCACTGGATAGCCAGGAGCCTGGAGCTCTGTCCCTCTTGTAGATGACAGGGACCCAAGTACCTCTGCCCTCTTCTGCTGCCTCTGCAGACATATTAGCAGACATCTGGATCCAAGGTAGAATGGCCAAGACTTGAATCGGAGCTCATAGGAGATCAGTACACAGGCAGTAGCTCAGCCTGCTGCTCACAAGAGCCAGTCCACAGTTGATTTTGTAATATCTGTTCAATTCCTCAAGGTCAGTCCTTGCCAAATTTCTCATATCATGCATTGATTTTCTAATTTCATTTTCTGTTGAAGTGTCTTATGTCTTTTTGAGTGTTCCACATCATTCTTTGTGGGTTTTTTATTTTATTGGAAATGCAGGTTTACAGAGAGAAGCAGAGACACAGAAATATCTTCCATCCACTGGTTTATTTACCCAGTGTCCAGAATGGCCAGAGCTGAGCCAATCCAAAGCCAGGGGCTTCTTCCAGATCTCCCTCATGGGTGCACAGTCCCAAGGCTTTAGGCTGTCCTCCACTGATTTCCCAGGCCACAACAGGGACCTGGATGGGAAGCAAAGCATCTGGTATTAGAACCAGTGTCCAAATGGGATCCCGGCATGGTCGAAGTGAGGACTTTAGCTACTAGGCTACTGCACCAGACCCCTTAACTGCCAAGCTATTGCGCCAGACCTCTTCCCTGTAAATTCTCAAATTTACTAGCATTCCTATGTATGCACCCTTAATTCTAATGTCGGTGTACACTAGGTATTAATGTTAAACACTTCAACAATGTGGGAGTAGTATCTTATAGTATAAACAATTCTATATGTAAAACTTGCAAGGTTCATTTCTCAACATGCTTAAGCCTTTAGTATTTTGTCCCAGCTTTTCCATTCTACGATAGTCATACTTCTGTAGGACAATATTCTACAAGCAATTCTCGTCCTTAATAACCTGTTTATTTGCTCGATTTACATTTTGAAACAATCATGTAAGACTCCAAATTAAGACATTCTATAAATAAAAACATACCGCATTTTGGCCCATGTGCAAGTGATGGTGAGGGGCCACGGCATGGCTGCAGACCCTGGCCTCAGTTGCTAGGGGGTCTCCAACAGTGGAGCTGACCCTCGAGGTAGATCCCAGGGATCTCCAGCAGCAGCTGAGGCCGGGGGTCTCCAGCATCAACGGAGAACTGAAGAGAGGGGGCGCAGCGGGGCTGGTAAGGCCAGGAGCAAAGGAAGGGGAGGGAGTGCGGCATGGCTTAAGACCCTCCCCGCACTGCGAGGGGAAGTCCAGCAGCAGCAGAGACCCACGCTGTGGCACCTGGGGGTCTCCATCAGTATTGCCGACCCTCGCCTCGGCTGGTAGGCGTCTCAAGCAGCGTCGGCGACCCTCGCCTAGGGTGCTGGGGGTCTACAACAGAGGCGGCGACCCTCGCCTTGGTTTGCAGGGGTCTCCAGCAGTGGCGGAAAGGGGAGGGGATGGAGCGTGGTGCAGCTGGAGAGTCCAGGCTAAAGGGAAGGGGAGGGGGGCGGCCAGGCTACAGCCCTTTGCTGCACCACAAGGGGATCCAACAGCAGCAGCAACCAGACACGAGGGAAGGGGAGGGGCCCTGGCCCAGGGGAAAACACTCACCACCACGGCTTCCAGTGGTCTCCAGCAGCAGCTACCCTTTCCTCTGCTGCCAGAGGCCTGCAGCAGCGGTGGCAAGCTGAAGAGAGGGGGCACAGCGCGGCTGGTAAGGCCTGGAGCAAGGGAAGTGGAGGGAGCGCGGCATGGCTTGAGACCCTCCCCGCCCTGCGAGGGGAACTCCAGCAGCAGCAGAGACCTGCTCTGCTGCACCTGGGGGTCTCCATCAGCATTGGCGACCTCGCCTTGGCTGCCAGGGGTCTTCAGCAGCAGCGGCAACCCTCACCTCGTGTGCTGGGGATCTCCAGCAGCGATGGTGACCCTGGCCTTGGCTTGCAGGGGTCTCCAGCACCAGCGGTGACCCTTGCCTTGGCTGCCGGGGGGTCTCCATCAGCAGCAGCGACCCTCGCCTCGGGTGCTTGGGGTCTCTAGCCAACCGGCCAGGGGAGGGGTGGGAGCAGCGCGCCTGGATAGCTCAGGCACATGGCGAGGGGAGCCTAAGGGGTATGGTGCATCTGGAGAGCCCAGGCGCGAGGGAAGGGGAGGGGCCGCAGAATGGCTGCAGACCTTCTCCTCGGCTGCCAGGGGTCTCCAGCAGCAGAGGCAACTCTCGACGGGGACCCCGCTGCTGGGGTCTCCACACCGAGGCCCTCACAACCTTCCTGTGTGTGTGATATGGGGTGGTGTTTTTTGGGCCGGGGTGTTGCAGGGTGGTGTCCCAGTGGGTCAAGAATCAGCCTGCCAGGCAGATGGCCTGTATGGGTGCTGCTTCAGATCCTGGCTGCTTCCCCCACAGGCCAGCTCCCAGCCGATCCTCCTGGGAGAGCAGTGGAGGATGGTGCAGGGCTTTGTGCCCCTGTGCCCCTGTGCCCAGGGGGGACACCTGAAGGAAGCTCCTGGTTCCTGGGATTGTCGTGGCCCAGTCTCGGCTGGCTCTGGTGCTGGTCCTTGGGGAAGTGAGGCAGCAGATGCAAGAAAGATTGCTCTCTCTCCCTCTCTGTTCCTCTGTGTTTCAAAGCAGTCCCACGTCAGCATGCGCACGGGCACTGTGGGAGCTGCAGTCCCACGTCAGCGTGCCCTTGGCACTGTGGGAGCTGCAGTCCCACGTCAGCGTGCCCATGGGTGTCTGGGAGTTGCAGTCCACGTCAGTGTTCCCACCAGTGTTTGGGAGTTGGAGTCCGACTTCAGCGTAGGCAAGCGCACTGTAGGAGCTGCAGTCCCACGTGAGAATGCCTGAGTACTCTAGACGCTGAAGTCGTGAGGCATTTTGGGAAAAGATGTTCCACTAGGTAGCCTTCCATAGGCCGCTCTGGGACAAGAGACACCATCCCCTTGTCTCTCAAAGTGCATCGTGGGACGTATATTCCCAGCACCTCTTTTGCCGCCAGGCCGAGGCCAAGCCGAGCACAGCCGAGCACAGCCGAGCACAGCCGAGCTCAATCGAACAGGTATGCAGTGCAGTGTCCGGGTTGCAGCGCCAGGAGATGGACAGGCTTTTTGGAGCACATTTGGGAACTTGTACTGTAGGTGGCAGAAGCCATGAGCAGGTATGACGTTGCCCGGGGAGCCACCTTTGCCTGGACAAGGGAACGCTTTCAGGGCCTGTGCTCCCGACAGCACGGGCCTGGATCCCTGGACTGTTTCCCAGCAGCTTTTCCTGCGTTCTACCCTGAACCCTTCTTTAGGGGAGGTGCACCCTTGCATCCCAGGCACCCGTCGCCCCTTTCCCGCTTGTCCCTGCCTTGGCCATGCACCCCATCCCCTTGGGGAGGCCCTCACAACTGCCCTGTGTGTGTGGTATGGGGTGGTGATTGTTGGGGTGGAGTGGTCCAGGGTGGTGTCCCAGTGGGTCAAGAATCAGCCTGCCAGGCAGATGGCCTGTATGGGTGCTGCTTTAGATCCTGGCTGCTTCCCCCACAGGCCAGCTCCTAGCTGATCCTCCTGGGAGAGCAGTGGAGGATGGTGCAGGGCTTTGTGCCCCTGTGCCCCTGTGCCCAGGGGGACACCTGAAGGAAGCTCCTGGTTCCCGGGATTGTCGTGGCCCAGCCTCGGCTGGCTCTGGTGCTGGTCCTCGGGGAAGTGAGCCAGCAGATGCAAAAAAGATTGCTCTCTCTCCCTCTCTGTTCTTCTGTGTTTCAAAGCAAATAGCACAGAGGAAGGCTGGCATGCACACAGGCAGGCAGGCAGGCAGAAAGAGATAGACACCTGCTGCCCTCCTGGGAGGGAGCATGCTGTGTGCTGTGTGCTGTGTGCTGTGTGCTGTGCTCTGTCTCTACTGCTTTTTCCTGCGAATGCAGACCCTGAAGGCTTATGTAGGGCTTCCGTCATGGGACTCCTTTGCAACTTCTAAAGAGTGTGCTTGAGAGAGAAGGTCTCTGTGGCTGGGGCTGCTTCCCTTGACTTGGCAGCAGTTAGGAGGAGCATCCTGCAGTGAGTGCCGGTGGCCATGAGAGGGCAGGCGAAGCTGCCCTTTCTACCCCTGTTTCTCTGAAACTTGAGGAAAAGTAAGTGAAGAGGCTATTTTAGAAAGTATAAATTAAATAGAAACGGTTTTGCCAAGCATTTGGATTAAAGAACAGCTACTAGTAAGTATGTTTCTAGGGCTGCATCTTACTCTCACCCTGGGCCTTTTTACAACATTTCATTATGTTTCTCCTACTACCAAACTGAAGCTCATTCTCTCCCTTTCCCTTTATTTTGTTTTGTTTCTAAGTTTTGCTTCTATTCACCATCTGCAATATCGGATCATTTTGGGCCTAGTCGTTATGACAGTCTATCTGTTGGCCATGGTGGGCTCTATCCTACCTCTTACTTTTTACAAGAGAACTTCCCCATTATCTCATTTATTATTTCCGGTAGGCTTAAGAACAATAGTTTTATCATCCTGTTTATGGGTGTGGGATATTGGGTCTAACAACTTGGAGTAACTCATTCACAATCATACAGTCATGAAGTACCAGGGCTGAGCTCGTTGTCCCAGTTTTTTGTTTGTTGGGTTTTTTGTTTTTGTTTTGTTACTCTAAACTTTTGTAGTTGGTGGAAACAGATTGTGTGAACGAATGCTGCAATCCCAGGAGGTAACCAGACGGAGGAAGGGGGTGTCATGAGTGAGTGCTGTGCAGAGTGATGACATCACGCCAGCTGATACAAACAACCTGCCCATTGGATCTGCATGTCACTTTCCTGTAAGAGCCCACCTGATGTTTGTAACCAAGTGACAGTAAGGGGTGTTAGTGTATGTAAAGGTGGGAGAATGGGGAGTTCTAGTGTCTGGAAAATACCTGCAGGTGATGCCATTAGTTCTTTGTAAAGTGCTGGTCTTAAAATGTGAAACCTAAAAGGAAAAGTTCTTGTGAAGCTTTAGGAAAATTAACAGACACTTGAATACTGGGTACCTTTGGGTACAATCATGTTTGAATTTTTGACCTTGAACTTGATTTGAATAAAGTCCTATTTTGTGAAGATCCTAAAAGATCTGGGGAACTGAATCCCAGGCTTCAACTTCCTTCAACAGTTCCTTTGTCATTTATTAGCTTAAGCTGCCTTTCTGTTTTCAAATATAGGCAGTTCATCTTCTGTATAGATTCCCAATACAGTAGGGATTAAAAGTTGCTCAAAGCTAGGCAGTAAAACTTTCAGCCAAGAAAAAATCAAACATCTGGATGGCCCAAGGGAGCAACTGACATTTCAGTTTTTTTAAAGATTTATTCCCTGAATATATCAAATTTAAACATAGGCTTTGGATCAGTGCAACTTGGGTTCTGTGTCACTTATTCTATATTGCCTCAGTATTATATTATGGATTCAATTTCTTGCTCAGTTTTTGGAAATGGAAGACAAATTAAGTTGTTAGGCACGACTTTAACCTGTAGTTTGCATTTCCTGTTCTTGAATTGTAGTGCTAGAGTCTTCAATGTTATTAATTTTTGCTAACCTGAGTAAGGAAGTGAAGTCCCAGGACTGTTTGGAAAACAGGATGAGCTTTAGTTAGGGAGGGTGGGGGTGTGTGAAATGATGGGTTTAATAAGGGAAGTGAATAGGAAGCAGCAACAAGATGGTCATGTTACATTTGTTGAAACCAGAGATTCTGAAAATATAGAAGTCACTTCAGAAAACAAAGACCTTGTAGGTATCATGCTCCTGTCTACTTCTCTTCCCCCCCAAAGTACTAATGTTGAAACAATTTTGATTTGATGGTGATACCGCTTATGGAAGGATTGTTTTTTTCACTGTAGAGGTGAGTCCTGTTTGGATAGAATTTGTATACAGATATAGTGAACATCTTTGGAAGTTATGTCACCAGTGACCGTGTGCTTTAAATCACTTGCATTATTGTTATGATGATGATGATGATGATGATCAAGGCAATTGCAAAGCACTTACCCTTGAACATTTACCAAAAGTCTGAGGCTCTATGACATAATATTGATGGATTGTGTTGTTGAAGAATTAACAAGATGAATGCCCTTTTCCCTATGGTTGTATGTACTTACATCTTAAACTTATTGCTAAAGAAGTAGGTGTCAGAGAGGCTGATTTAATTGTGCTCAGTATTTTGTGACAAATCATGAAAGAGATTCCATTAGTCAAGATATTTGCAGTTCTAATGAAGAGTAAAATCTGATGATTTAGTAATGTTGGGATTATCTCATAACTAGTTGTTTGATTAAAGATCAAACATGCTAATGTGATTAGTAGATCTTATTATGAGACCTAATTAGGCCAGGGTTAAGCAAGAACTTCTGGCCCATTATCTCTTTCTGTATAGCTACAAACTACAAATGGTTTCTCTGTTTCAGTTGTTACAATAAATGTCTTATGTGCATGAAAAGTATGAAATTCTAATTTTGGTGTCCATCTATAAAATTGTATTGCAGCGTAGTGATGTTTATTCATGTACATTGTCTATAGCTGCTTTCAGTTATAAAGGCAGAATTCTACAATTGTATGTAATCATACAAAGATCATATATCCCACAAAGCCTAAAACATTCAGTATTTGTAGAAAAAGCTGACATTTCAGATAAACTGTAGTGTCTTTCGCATTTGTCCACTTCTTCACATTTCAACATCCATTATCCTGGTCTAGATCTTAGTTCTATATTGCCAAAATTGTTGCAGAAACCTCACAACTGGTATTCACATTCCTGGTTTTCCTTACCTTATCTTCCTAAAATATGCACACTTAAATATTTAATGATGTCTCCGTATTTACAGAAGAATCTACATAGTTCAGCGCAAAGCGCTTCTTGGGTCACTCTACACTTCAGGGAAGGCTCCACCTGCTTGCTCATTATAGTCTATACTTAGGGTAACCATCTGATTTTTCCAGAAGGGATAAGTAAGTGTGAAAGAGGCCTTTATAGTCATTGAATTGAGAAAACAAGTGTAAAGCAGTATTATTCTAGGCACATCGGGATATATATATATATATATATATATATAGCGCCATATTACCAATTTTTCATCTGGTTGCTACACATTCCTGATCTCTATATGTACTTGCTCTTTTAGTTCTACTAGAATTTCTTTTCCTCTTTGTATAAATATCTACCTGAAACATTTTTCCAAATCCAGTTTATGAAGAGCCATGTCTGTGTAGCTGTACTCATACATAATCTCTTTCTCCCACTGCACACGCACACACACATGTGCACACACACACACACACACACACCTATAGTGTACAGCACTAGTTTCTTTGAGACATAATCCTTAGCAAACACCATATTCCTCATGGATCTATATAGCACCATGCCATTTGCAGTATATATTTGATGAATCAATGAAGACTAGATTGTGGAGACTAGTATTTGAAGTATTCAATTTCTGAATCTTCCATTTTAATATGATTAAGTAGTAAGCAAAACTAGGTTTCTGAGGACTGAGGACACATCCTTGAGTGCCAGTATACAAGTGTAGCAGGATGGATTAAAGTGCAGGTATAAACTTTGGGATCCAGCCTTCCTGAGACTGCATTATGATTCTGTCACTAATAGGCTGTATTACCTTGGGCTAGTTACTTTCTTCTCCTTACCTTCTTGCATCTGTAAAATGTGGGTGATCATAGTAGTTACTGGATGGAATGATGGCTGAATAATCAAGTATTCCAAGAACGCAGTGACTGCTCTATGAAAGTTCACTGCTGGGAGAATCAAGATGGCAGAATAGGGTAAGCACACGTTTAAACAGATGGAGAAACATTTAATCAGGATGAAGCAGAGAGGACACATTCCAGGAAATAGAGAAAAGAACAACAGCAGAGGGATATCTGGAGACTGACAGACACAGGACAGCCGACACAGCAGCAGACACAACGGTGTGGTGTTGCAGTGATGGATACTCCAGCAGCATTCAGCTGACGGCAATCGGAACTCCACCAGCAACCAGGTGGGAAGGGACTTGCACTGGGAACTTGGGAGGTGAACCCAAAGAACTGGCCGTCCTGCTGGTCCATTTGATTTGGCCAGGAGCAGAGACAGAGCAGCAGATCCCAGATGGGCAGTGCGAGAACAGGGTGGATTCACAGCCCAGTCAGCCCCATAGAGCCGAATTGGTCGCCACTTTGCGTAAGGAGACAAAAGCAAGGGAAAGGACTGAGCATAAGTTGAGCTGGGAGTGAACTAGTTTCTTCTTTTTTTTTTTTTTTTGCATTTTTTTATTTATTTTTGAAAATTATATTGTTGACAATCTTTACATAGTTAATTACGGTAAAAAGGTTCAGGAGCTATACGGAGGTGGGTAAGACTATTATGTCCATATTGTTTCCTTCTTGTATCTGAGGTAAAGGGGGTTATTGAGGGAGAAGCCCCTCCCAGTTTCCCACCCACCCCAAGTCCCGGATGTGGGGCATGCTCTGAGATCCTTGCTCAAGTGGTTTTAATAGTTCATCAGTTATGAATCACTGCCATTTTCACCACTCCAAGCACGAGGGGGTTGTTGAAGAATCCACTGATTGACATAGTCATAGAGTCTTCATTTGCCCAGTATTTCGCTGGCAACACAGAGCTGAGGTGGTTGATTGACTTGTTCTTTCTTCTGTCTTTTCTTGGCCAGGGCTCTGAGTCCAGCATTTCGATTGGGGAGAACCCCAAAGAAATTGTGAGGTATTTATAGACCAGATTTTCGTATGTTCTAGCAAGCACAGGGCCTGGCACAGTCCATCTCCTGGATCATCTGGTGGTTGCAATTGCTGGGTTGGTTCTGTTTTCAGGCCCAACATAAACTGGGACCAATGGCTGTTGCAGTCCAGCCTGGTTCTGCCCAGCACATACTAGGCCCTCACATATATCAATGGGAGCTGCAGCCTAGTCAGAGCGACCCACAATAACACCCAGCCACGCGGCTAGGGGAGGGGAGGGTGCGGGGCGCGGCGCAGCTTCAGACCCCAGCCTTGCCAGGAGGGGATTCCTCTCCCCGCGCAGGTGGAGACCACTGCCACAAAGGGAGGGGAAGGGGGCGCGGCGTGGCTAGAGAGCATGGGAGACAGGGCCACGGTCCTCACTCTGGACCCCGCGAGACAGGGCCTGGTCCTCTCTCCAGACCCCAGGAAGCAGGGCCCCGGTCTTCCCCCTGACACCTTGGACAGGCCCTGGTCCTCTCCAGAACTCTGAGACAGGGCCCTGGTCCTCTCTCCGGAACTGGAGACAGGGCCACGTTCTCTCCTGGACCCAGGAGACTGGACCCCGGTCTTTTCCCCGAACACGGTAGACAGGGTCCTGTCCTCTCTTGGAGCCCGGGCGCCTCGGGTGCGGGGGGGTTTCCAGCAGTGGCGGCTACCCTCGCTGCGGCTCCCATGGGACTCCAGCAGCAGTGGCGAGGGGAGGGGGCACTGCACTCCTGGAGAGCCCAGCTGTGCTGCCAGGGGAATGGAAGGGGCACCGGGCAGCTGGAGAGCCCAGGTGCAAGGGAAGCGGAGGGGGCGCAGCAGGGCAGGAGACCCTCCCCCGCGCCGAGAGGGGATCTCCAGGAGCAGCTGGGACCCTCGCCTCGGGTGCTGGGGTTCTCCAGCAGCAGCGATGACCCTCACCGCGGCTCCAGAGGGTCTCCAGCAGCAGCGGCGACGAGGGGAGGTGTGGGGGGCTGCGCGGCTAGAAAGACCAGGCTGAAAGGAAAGGGAGGGGGCATGGCACGCCTGCAGCCCCTAGCCACGCCACGAGGGGACAAAGCCAATTGTTTCTTGCAGCCCTAGGCAGAGAGAGCTGACCCCTTGCTGTGCCTCACTGCTAGAGGAGGCAATTCGGAACCAGCACAGCTCCAAACTCAGACACTGCATTCCCTGGGATGTGCCGGGGTGGGGGGCCGCCAGCTAGGAGCTGGCGGGTGTGGGGGAAGCAAATGTGTCTCAGGCGCGCATCAGCCTGAGACCATGAAGGATTATCCGCGGGATTATCCGCGCGGTCCACGCGGTCCAGCCAAGGGCACAGGCAAGCCTGCTTAGTTGGCTAGCTTTCAGAGCAGCTCTCCAGAGGCAGCGAAGTTGTGCTCACCAACGGGAAAAAAAAATCCGGAAGGCGGGGGAACAAAGCTTGGTTCATTCTCAACATCGCACGTCCCGGGGACTCTATTGCCCCTTGGCTTTACTCAGAGTTTCTGCTTAAGGTCTCTCTCAGCTGGTCCAGGCGGCAGGGAAGGCACCAGTCTCCTCCTTGGGGGGGGGGGGGTGGGAGGTTTCGCCCCACCCGCCTTGTCTTTCTTGTCTTTGCTGCCGGACTGTGCCGGGTTCTGCCGCCTCAGCCTTCCCGCGGCTTTTGTGTTGTCTTCCAAAGTTAGATTAACATTCCTGCCTTGAAATTTTTAAAAATATCGTTATTTTGGTAAATGTGCTACTTTACATCCATAAGTGGCTTTAAAATAACTCCAGAAAGTCACTTATAATTACCACTGAAAAAGCATGAAAATTAGCTTCCGATCTTGTGCAAACCTGGTTAGGTTTGTTGGCTCACCCCTTTCAGAGTGTGACTACAGGATACTCACCCTTCAAAAATCAAACTTTCAAAAAAGATTTATTTATTTTTATTGGAAAGTCAGAGATACAGAGAGGAAGAGAGAAGAAGATGTTCTGTCCTATGATTCACTCCGCAAGTGACCACAACTGCTTTCCCAGTTCACAAATAGGGAGCTGGATGGGAGCGGGGCTGCTGGGATTAGAATCATATGGAATCCTGGCACGTTTAAGGCAAGGACTTGAGCCGCTAGGCCACCGCATTGGGCCCCCAAAATGAAACCTTTTAACGTAAAGAAAACTCAATTTCTAAATGCGTCCTAAGAATCTACTAAAGATGCAAAGCCTCTCCTGTGTATTGTTTGAGAACAGTAAGAGCATCTAATTCTGTGTTGCTATAAAATGTCTGGTAAAAAAAAAAAAGGAAGCTGATCAAAGTAAAAATGTAATTAATAATAGTTATTGTATTTTACTGTCCCCTGAAGATTTGCATGTATTGCTACTGCAGAGTTCCAAAGAATACATAAAATACATTTTCCCCAAATCATGCCCCCAACCTCATCTGAAAATAATTGATGATAGAGCTGGTGATGTGGCCTCAAGGACTAAGCCACCATCGGCATCATCAACATCCCGTGCAGGTGCTGCTTTGGGTCCAAGCTGCTCTACTTTCAATCCCTCTTCCCACACTAGTACCTGGGAAACACAGCCCAAGGATCACACTGAAAGTGTGAGGGGAAGCCTGTGTTGACTAAAGGAGACTCCAGTTGCGTCCTCTATAGCTTTGATGTGGACGCATGTACATGCCACTGCATGAAATAGCACAGCATCTAGTAACAGTGTCTATTGATTTTTACTCAAGGGGTACTTCCAGTGGAAGCGTCATTTTTTAAAAAGAAAAATCATAAAGGAAAAAGAAGGAAGGAAGGAAAGAGAGAGAGAGAAAGAAAACAAACTTTGAGGGTGGGCATGATGACCCAATTGGCTAATCCTCCAATTGTAAGCACCAGGACACTACTGATTCCTGTCCTGATTGTTCCAACTCCCTTCCAGCTCCCTGCTTGTGGCCTGGGAAAGCCTAGAGGATGGCCGCAGTCCTTGGGACCCTGAACCTACATGGGAGATCTGGAAGAAGCTCCTGGCTTCAAATCAGCTCAGCTCTGCCCTTCGGGGTCATTTTTGGAGTGAAAACAAATGGAAGATCTTTCTGTCTCTCCTTCTCTCTGTAAATCTGCCTTTCCTATAAAAGTACATTTTTAAAAACTCAAACTGCAGTTTTATTTTTTTGCTACTGTATTCACGTGTCTTTTTTTTCAAACACCCCTTTTCTGCCACTCACGCAGAAGGGCATTTAAGCAAAGCAAAATGAAAATATCTCTATGGTCTCGGGAGCATTGTTGTAATTTTAGGGGCAGGCCTGGTTCTTGGCAGGGAAAGAGTGTAGCTTGGATCCATTCCAATCAGGGCACAAAAATCAGCTCTAAGGGCTTTGACGCGTAGAGAGAATGCTTCACCAGCTCTGGCTTCGTAATTCCGCATAGGAGGGAAAGCTTTCACCGAGTTCCTGTTGCAGGGATCACCATTTTCTGCAGGTGCGCCTGTGAGCGCGCGCCCAGGTGTCCCGACCTGAGTGCGCTGGTTAGTCAGACGCGCGTGTGTCTTGATTTCAATCAGAGTTGTTGTAGGTTTCAGCGGCCTGTCCATCAACTAGTATTTCTGGAGAAGCTCTAAATCCAGACACCTGCTACCCAGCATCCTCCACCCGCCCGACTCGTGGGAGGTGGAATGGAGAATAGTTCAGGTGTGTGCTCTCAGGTGAGCGGCGCGCCCTGGGCCAGTAGCTGGGGACCAGGGACCAGGGACCAGGGACCAGGGAAGGCCAGCGTCGGGCCCGGAGGAGCACAATGCCGCGGGTGAGTGTCCCCAGTGGAACCCGTAGTCCACTGAGCCCTGGTCTCTTGGCCACTAGCCTGGCGGGCTGAGGTTTAAGCTGGCCGGGGAGGCTCTGAGCTCAGGGGATGGGGCAGCGGGTCTGGTCTGCGGCTTCAAGCTCCTTAGGTTTAGTCTGAGTGTTTGGGCGGCGGCGGAATGGTGATCTAGTTCCTCCCTACTACAGCGCTCCGGAAGGGGGGGATTCAAGTTAGAAAGCGACCTGGCAGATTTTTTCAAGTCCCTCTCTCTGGGTCCAGACCCATGGTCCCAAACGCTGGGACTACAGAAAACTTTTGCGACTAAGTGAAGACCTCCTAAGGCACCCGCGGTACGGTTCTGCCCGAGTTGCAACATTCGTTTAATTGGCGTTAATTAGAATACTCCATTGGTGAAAAAGTCAGTCTGGATTTGGGTCTTTGACTTCATATCCCTTGTTTTCGCGTTCATAAATAGTGGTGATAGAATATGACAAAAATACACCGTTGGGGAATTTTTTGGTCAAGTTCAAGAAGTAGCACCGTTACCTCTGTCTAGACTTCAAAGTGGACTTTAAAATACTGTGTGTCTCACACTTTCCAATTCCATTGTGAGGGTGAAGTGAGCAGGGAACATGGAGTTTTTTAATGTGGTGGTAAGGTGTTGCAAAACCAGGGCTTGTTTCCTGAAAAAAAAAAAAAATAGAGCTCAGACAATTATCAAAGTTTCTGGACATTTCCCTTGTGGTTTGATTCTTGAAATTTTCAGCATGGGAGCCCTTCGGTGTTGTTTAAATTTATACGGAAAACAGACTCCTGAGTAGAGACCCTTTGTTTAGTTTGTACTTTGCAACCTGACATTTGACAATGGTTGGTTCTAAACAGTTGTGCTTTATTGGCACGATGGAGTTTGGCTTTTTTTTTTTTTGTAAACTTGTTCAATTAGGATGCACTTTGCTGGTAATCTTCGTGCTGTATTTGTAAAGTTTTGTTTTGAAATGCTGTTTTACTCTGACCTGAAAGAAATGGAACGTACAGTTAAAATTTTGTGTTGAGGGAAACAATAGAAGGCTTAAAAAAAAACTTTGAAGTGGGATTCTTTGAATGTTTAAGTCTTTTTTTTTGCACAAGCTGCTTTCTTGGTAAAGACTGTTTCTTGTTGTTTGTGTGGGTGAGTTCCAGCCCCTTCCCTGTTCCCCAGGGGCCATCAGCACAATGGTCCCTTCAGTTCTCAAGCCAGAAGCAGAGAAATGTATCCTTTCCTGAATCTCCCCCATCCAGTGCATCCACGCTGCTGGTCAGTTTTCACCGTCAGCCACCCTGAGCGCCCTAGGCTGCAGGATCCTGTGCCTTAGTGCTGTGCTGGATGTAAGCAGCCAGAAATGAACCAAGCTCAAGCAGTGCTTGCCCACATGATTGTGGCAGAGTCAGGGAGGCAGGTTCCCAGCCAAGAGGAATTAGGTGTCAGAATGGGAAAGCTTTGGAGATGCAAGGAGGCACTAGCTTCCTTTACAACAGGTAGCACTGGAAGATCTACCTGACAAGCTGAGATGGGGAGGAACCAGTCACAGGGAAAGGGGCAGGGAGACTGCAGCCTGGCCTTGGAACAGTTGTGCTGGGAAGGGCTTGGCTTATCCGAGGACTCGGCAGCAAGGGAGGGTTGACCTAGAAGTCAGCCAGAGATCAGACCACGCAGAGACCTGCAGATGACAGCCAAAGGTTTAGGTTGATTCTGAGAGGAGGGACAGCCATGGTAGGGTTTTCAGCAGGCAGGACTGGGACTGCCAGGTAGAGGATAGGAGTTGCAGGATAGGAGGTAGAGGATGAGAGTAGGAGGCCCCGCTGGGTGCTCTCCGGAGGTTTGACCTCAGCTCCAGGCATCCTTTAGAGGTGATAGTTAAGAATGTTACACAAGTGTATGTACTTAAAACAGGTCTTGGATAATGTTAGAAAACAAATCAATCTCAAAATGGCCAATTTGTGAATTCATCAGCTTCCATTGTTTGTAATGGAATTTTAATTTTTTTCTACTAGGATCATTTGTGTGACTTTATGAGCATTTTAGGGTTATAAGATTGCCAGCATTGCTAAGAATTTTCACCTGTAGGATCACATGTTTCCAGTCAAGCGGATCTCCAACTTTAGGGTGTGTCAGCATCACGGGACAGGCTCTCTGCTGCCTTTGAGTATTAACAAGCCGAGAAACTTCGATCACTTATTACGTGATTGCCTCCTATTCAACATTGTTCCATGCTGACCTCTATTTCACATTGAATTATTACAGATAATATGAACTAGAGATATTATAGAATGTTCTGGGGTAAGGAGTAATTTGCACACTGTTGCCTTTCCAGCTTCAGTCACTCATTACCGATGCATTTGATGGTAATAGATTTCAGAAAATCAAAGAATACTTTGAACAGAAAGAGAGCCATTCCCCTCAAAAATACAGTCGTCTACTCTAACAAAAGCTCCATAGCTCCATCAATAAGGCAAGTATGTTTTGCTTTCTGGTGTGCCCAAAGTACCTGCGTTGAACTGCCGACGTGAGTGGTGACGCAGTGTGGTCTCCTGCCTAGGAGCTGGATGAGCATGCCTTTGGGCATATCTCCCTGCTGCTTACCTGTGTTCGGCAGTTCTTCATGGATGGTCCTGAAGAAGATGAGCCTTTACTAATTCAGCAGGGACTGATCCCAAAGATAAGTGTCACCTTGTCACTGCTTGAAGCTCTGGATAACCTGAAGGATTAGGGTGGGTTTAGTTTTGTTACATTATTCTGTCCCATGGAGACCAAATCAGAGAAGAAATCAGTATCCCCACTTTGCCACATCTGTATCCCCACTTTGCCACATCTGTATCCCCTCTTTGCCACATCTGTATCCCCTCTTTGCCACATCTGTATCCCTACTTTGCTACATCTGTATCCCCACTTTGCCACATCTGTATCCCCACTTTGCTACATCTGTATTCAACAAATATATGGTGGGGAGGGAGATGGAATGGTGACAAAAAATAGTTTTGACGGGGAGAGCTGGAGTGGTGACCAAGGTATTTTATTTTTAAAAAAGATTTTTTTTATTGCAAAGATTTACAGAGAGAAGGAAAGACAGAAAGATCTTCCATCCGATGGTTCACTCCCCAAGTGGCCATAATGACCAGAGCTAAGCTGATCCGAAGCCAGGAGCCAGGAACTTCTTCTGGGTCTCCCACGCAGGTGCAAGGTCCCAAGGCTTCGGGCTGTTCTGTACTGCTTTCCCAGGCCACAAGCAGGGAGCTAATGGGAAGTGGAGCAGTCAGGATACCACCCGGCACCCTTATGGGATCCTGGTGGTTGCAAGGCCAGGATGTAACCACTGAGCTATCACACTGTGCCTAACCGAGGTATTTTAAAGCATAGCTTCATGGGATAGTGGACAGTGCTTGCCACCTTCTGTAATGCCAAGCACGGGCACCAATTTGCTCGACTTCCAATCCAGCTACCTGCTAATGTGTTTGGGAAAAGCAGCAGAAGATGGCCCAAGTGCTTGGGCCACTGCACCCCATTGTGGGAAACCAGGATGCAGTTCTAGCTTTGCCAGCGCAGCAGCTTTCTGGGGGTGGGAGAGGGTGGAGAGAAGCAAGGAGAAGGAGCTATTTTCTCAGAGAGAGAGAGAGTTGTCCATGTGTGTGTGTGTGTGTGTCCCTGCTTCTGTTACTCTTTCAAATCTTTTTTTTTTTTTTTTTAAGAACTGACCTCCCTCAGTTGAGGTCACTTCTTGAGGGGAGGTCCTGGGGTAAGTTGGATCACATTAACATAAAAGAGCATGGAATTTTAATCATGAATTTAAGGATGGAAAAAATATAGTTTCAGAAGACAGATGATTCAATTCTTTTGATTTTTCGACATCATCGCACCAAAAATGTTTCTCTGAGCTTTGAATTAAACATACCATTTTGTTTCCTTTAACGCACTAAAGGACTCAGTAATATTTTTTATAGACAGTGGATGATTTGGAACATAATTATGTTTCTTGCTGTTGGGATATCACTTGCATTTCTAAATTTTAATATTTATTGCAAAGGTGAGGAGGTTGCAGACCATTGTAGACTTTTGATTAGGATGGAGAGGGTTGGGTTTGGTGGGCAGTGGGATGGCTGAGAAAAACGTTCCTGCCTTCCCTCCTCTGTCCACAGGGGAAGAGGGTTGGAAGAGTAGAGAGAGAAGGTGTGCCACTCCTTGCCAGGCTACAGTGGTGCCAAGGGATGGAGATGGTTGTTGGTTGTTTCCTTAGGGACCCTGACGGGGGTGCAGGGGAGAGAGAATGTCCTGAGGGAGTTATTTCTCTTGGCTTCTTGCACCAGAGGTGAGAAATTCTAAGGTCTCTTGGCTGCCCGCATCTACCTCAGTGTGCCCACAGACTTAGGCATTCATGCATTTGGAAGGCAAAGTGCCAGAGGGGACACAGAGAAAGATGTTTCATCTGTTGATTGATACCACTACAGCCAGCGCTGGACCAGGGCAAAAGCAGGAGCTGGGAATCCCTGCTGGGTCTCCCAAGCAGGTGGCACTTGGTCCATCCTCTGCTGCTTTCCCAGGTGTAGTAACAGGGAGACAGGGGAAGCAGAACAGTTGGGATGCCAGCACCGCAGGTAGTGGCTTAACCCAGTGCACCACAGCTCTAGACCCCCAGGTGATTGAATCTAAAGTGAAGGTTTTTCTGATGTAAATGCAGGAAATGTCTCAGATCTTGCCTATGTTACAGTCACCAGTCACGTGGAGAGAGTTAACCATTGCCTGGGCTCTGTCACCAGCAATTTTGATTTCCTGGGTCTGGGATCAGGGAATTTTCAGATAGTGCCAGCTTTTCCCAGTTCCCATTGAGGCTTGTTTGTGATGTTCAGCAGGGTGCTTGATTCTGAAATGCAGTGTTCAAGGCTCTGTAAGGAGCTGTTTATCCAAACTCCTGCTCAGCAAGAGCCGTTTTCTCTTCTGACCTGTCTCAGCAAAAAATGGTCTTCAGATGGCCTTTGCTTTATTGAGTAAATATATTCTAGGAAGGTGACAGAAGTTTTGTTTGTTTTTTCTGACTTACTGATATTGGATTTGCAGAGAGAAGGACAGCTGGAGACCCAGAAGCAGCTCCTGGTTTCCAAATGGCTCAGTTTCTGCTGTTGGGGCTATTTGGGGAATGAACCCACAGTTGGAAGATTCTTCTTTCTGTCTCTCCTTCTCTCCATGTCTGCCTTTTTAATAAAAATAAGTCTTTTTTTTAAAGTTTGTTATAAATTATTTCCATCCTAGCAACTTAATATGAAATCGAATATATATTTCTATGAAAAGCCAAACCTTGTTTTAGCCAGCTGTGTTTGACCTAAGAAAGGTAGCCAGGCCTGAGCCCATCGAGTGCCATCAGGGTGGCACTGGGTGGAGCCGTTCCCAGTTCTGCATCTCCGTTGACAGGTTGCTTTCTGTACGTTTGCCCCTGTGTTGGGAAGATCCGTTGAGCTCAGTCCTGTCTTGCCAGTCCCTTCTGGAGCTTTCTGGCATCCATCCTGGCTAAGTCTTTAATTCCTGCTGAGAACCTGAGAGCTTAGGAGGCTCCTGGATATTTCTGGCTTCATTATGAGTCTTCCGCATGGCAGATGTGAGAGCCAGGCCTACCTGGACATGTGCAGGGAAGAGGAGCTTTAGTCCCATTCTGGTCGCCTGAGAAAATCTCCTAGAGAATTTTCATTGACTAGGCTGCAATAACTCAGTCCTGTGTGGTTCCATCTGCCTTTTCTGTCTCGGCTACATAGTTTCCTGGTTTGAGAGGATGACAGGATTTCTGACCATGGAAGACCTGGTCTCAGATGTATCTCTGATCAGTGCGACAGAAGACTTCCTGGACACTGCTATGGTAAGGTTCTAGGGAACTTCACTGTGCATGCCCCCTTGAAAGTGGACAGGAATAGCAAAGCTTCATCCAGGTCTCTTCCACGGGTACAGGAGCCCAAGCACCTGGGCCATCCTTTGCTGCTTTCCCAGGCGCATTCACAGGGAGCTGAATCAGAAGTGGAGCAGCCAGGACTCAGAACAGCTACCATCCAGGAGGCCACTCTGTAGGTGGTGGGGGAGCATGCTACACCACAGTGCTGGCCCCTCGAGGTTATTTTCAAAGCCTGAATTTCTGTAAGATGTGCATTTCATTAAAAGACTTTATTATCAGAGTATCATTTAAAGAATAACTGTACATCAACACACATGTCCGTGTTAAAAGAAAAATGGCTTATTTACATATGTACAAATAGCCACTTGCTCATTGTATTCAGGAGGCTGAGGTTCACTTAAGCTTTCTCGAAAGTTCTTTAAGGGAACCCTCTGCCTATGAGGGCACCCTCTACTAACATGAACGTTACAGTTTAGAATGCTGCTTTAGAATAATAGCTGAAACCTTTCTTTTTATTAGGTTATTTCCAGATGCAGTAGAAAAGGTAAGTCTATTATTAGCTACCAATTGGCTACCTATTTTAATTAATATTACAATATAGAGACTATTGAAAGTGGGGTTAAATATATTTGAATTTATTGAGAAAGCATATGATAGTGTTGAAATACATTTTGTTGTGAAAACCTGTTTATTTGCCTGGTTGTGTTTGTAGTTGCTGCTGTCGCTAAATGGCTGCTAAGCTTTGTTCAAGTGAAAAACCAGGTTGGTCATTGCACACCAGCAGCATGGTCAGTGCTGTGGTTCCCACTGAGGCAGCACCGAGGATTGGTAGGTCCTGAGAGGATGGATTGGGAAGTTTGGCCGTCTCAGCTCTCCTGTTTCTGGGTAATCTCTTTGGCATGTGGCCACTGAAGTGCCATCTGCCACAAAGCCCTCCTCATGCCACCACAGTTACTCAAACCTAGAGGCAGACCAAGAGGAAAACCAGGCCAGTGTAGCGTTGCTGACTTGACCTGAATTTGCTTTGGCTGCTTTCCTCCTTAAAGAGTATAAAGGTAAGGATTCTAGAAAAGGAAACTGGGGACTAGGTGGTTGATTTTTTTTTTTCCAAAGTGGCTCACAGAAAAGACGATTTTGATACTTTCAGTTATTATGAACTCCAAGGTATATTTAAAACATTGGACCATTTCAGAAACTGGGGACCTCTTGCAACAGATACATTCTTTTTGTGTGATACACCTTTTTGATTTTCATGTTCAAGAGTGGTTATTGACGATGTCTGGTCACGGGGGATTTCAGACTTGTTACCAGCTGTGCTGTGTTTGTCAGAGGTCTTCACCATCTGTCAGTGGACTCCACATATCTTCAAGTTAATTTTTTTTGTGAACTTCATAAGTGATAATTGTGGTCTTTAAAAATTGGCAGAAAAAGTATTTTCCATTGTGTATTTGGACATTTGTAGCCCCAATATTCATGTAAAGAGACTTGGAGTGAGTGGACAGTTGGAGAATGAACCAACTGATGAGAGCACTTTCACACTGCTGCTATCTGCTTCTCTGTCAGACTAAACCCTTGCACAATCTTAATTTTTATTGTAATACACAAATGTAAGAAGCATATGGAAATAACAGGAAATTGTGGGGCCAGTGTAGTGGCTCAACACACTAACCCTTCACCTGCAAGCACCAAATTCCCATGCGGGCACTGTCCCAGCTGTTCCATTTCCTATTTAGCTCCTTATTTATGCCCTGGAAAAGCAACAGATGATGGCCCAAAGCCTTAGTATCCTGCACCTACATGAGAGACCTGGAAGAAGCTCTTGGCTCCGTATTGGATTAGCTCAGGCTCTTGTGGCCTTTTGGAAGGTAAACCAGTAGATGGAGAGACAGAGTGAAAGATCTTCCTTCTCTCTGTAAATCTGCCTTTCCAATGGAAAAAATATGTAAGTATATATTTAAAAGCCAGAAGCTAGGAGTTTCTTCTGGGTCTTCCATGTGGATGCAGAGTCCCAAGGCTTTGGGCCATTCTCTGCTGCTTTCCCTGGCCATAAGCAGAGAGCTGGATGGGAAGTGGAGTAGCCAGCACATGAACCAATGCGTATATGGGATGCTGGCAATTGGAGGTAGAGGATTAGGCAGTTGAGCCATAGCACTGGCCTCAAAATAAGTATTTTGGAAAAACAAAAGGAAACTAGGGAGAATCAAGATGGCAGAATAGGGTAAGGACATGTTTAAACAGAGAAATGTTAGCCGATGTTAAGCGGAGAGGACACATTCCAGGAAATAAGAGAAGGCAGAATGACAGCAGAGGAGCACCAGGAGAGTGACAGACACAGGAAAGCAGCATATACAACAGTGTGGTGTGGCAGTGACTGATACCCCAGCAGCACTCACCCAGTGGTGACCTGAACTGCACCTGCAGTGAGAACTCAACTGGCAACAAGGTGGGAAGGGGCGTTTCCCCAGAGATCAGGAGGTGAACCCAAAGAACTGCCTGTCTGCTGATCTGTTGGATTTCATCAGGAGCAGAAACAGAGTGGCAGGTTCCAGACAGGCAGTGCAGGAACAACATGGACTTCAGGGCCTAGTCTGCCTGCTAGAGCCAAAGCAGGCAGCATTTTGTATAGGAAGGCAAAGGCTGTGATAGGACAGCACTGTGCATGCACTGAGCTGGGATGAACTCATTCTGGCTCAGTGAACTGCAACAATGTGGCATCCTACAGGTTCCACCCAAGACAGGTCTGCTTAGAACTCAGTCCTGACTACCAGCAGATCAAGAACTCTAGTAGTGACACATCAGGCGCAAATCTGAACAGTGTGGAAAAACTTTACAACTGCAGTGACAACAGTGAGCTGTGCATGTGCAGAGCTGGGAGAGAACTCACTGAGCTCAGTGCATTGCACGGGTCCCACAGGAAAATAATACCAACTATGGCATATGGGTCAAAACAGGTCTGTGTGGCCCTCAGACCTAACAGCCAATAGGCTCCAGCAAGATTAGCACCACCATCAACCTAGCTATATAGGACACCTGGTGTCTCCCTAATCCTAGGACCTGCTCCAACCGGAAGTGGAAGAAAGGTTGTACAGACAACGATGCAGCCTCAGCAAAGTATCACAAAAGGTGGAGAGTGGTAAGCCAGGAGCTGGGGCTGTCTAGACCATGGTAGATGTCTAACATGAGAACCCAGAGTTGGAGCTTGGTGGAAAAAGTGGCCCAAGTAACTGCAAGCAAAGAAATGTGTGCCAACCACAATAAATAAAATCAAATTGCAGACCTGTGGGTGACAGAGTGTAAAAACCTGTCCCAAGGAAGCAGAAGTACAGTGACCAATAGCAAAAGAGGAGCCACAGTCACAATGAATATTACTGAATACTCTCCTGTAAAGGAACAAAACCCTTAGCCAACCTCAGAGTTCACTGAGGAAGATATCGAGAAAATGAGGAACACAAAATTCAAAACACTTGTTATGAAACTTCTTATCAACAACAAGAATCATGTAATACTTTAATAGTTTAAGGAATTTAAGGAATATGTCACACTGGAAATGAATCAAATGAAAGCTGATATATCAGAAATGAAAAATACAGTGGAGTGAATAAAAAGTACAGTGGAGAGTCTCCAAAATAGAATGAAGGAGGCAGAAGAAAGAATCTCAGAATTGGAAGATATTTCTTGTCACCAGAAGGAAACAAGCAAAAAGCTGGAAGCAGAGCTGGGTCAAGCTAAAAAAATATTTAAGAACTGAAAGACACTATTGAAAGGTCAAGTATAAGAGTTATGCGATTCCCAGAAGGTGCAGAAAGAGAAGTTGGGTTTAAAAATGTATTTAATGGGGCCCGGTGACACGGACTAGTGGCTAAAGTCCTCGCCTTGAAAGTCCCGGGATTCCATTTGGGCGCCGGTTCTAATCCCAGCAGCTCCACTTCCCATCCAGCTCCCTGCTTGTGGTCTGGGAAAGCAGTTGAGGATGGCCCAAGGCTTTTGGACCCTGCACCTGCATGGGAGGCCTGGAGGAGATTCCTGGTTCCTGGCATCGGATCGGCATGCACTGGCCATTGTGGCGCACTTGGGGAGTGAAACATCGGACGGAAGATCTTCCTCTCTGTCTCTGCTCCTCTCTGTATATCTGACTTTGGAATTAAATAAATAAATCTTTAAAAAATGTATTTAATGAAGTAATCAGGGAAAATTTCCCTAATCTAGAGAAAGAATTGGGAAACAACATCCTGGAGGGACACAGAACTCCCAACAGGCTTGACCAAAAGTGATCTTCACCATGACACATGATAATCAAGCTCTCTTCAATCAAACATAAGGAAAAGACCCTTAAATGTGCACATGAACAAATCAACTGACATATAAAGGAATGCCAATTAAATTCACAGGAGACCTCTCACAGGAAACTCTGCAGGCCAGAAGAGAATGGAGTGACATATTCCAGATTCTAAAAGAAAAAAATAGTTAGCCCAGGATTACCCAGCAAAACTTTCTGTTGTCTTTGCAAATGAAATACAGTTCTTCCACAGTAAAAAGAATATACCTCTTTCAAAACTGCCCTACAAAGGGTACTTAAAGACGGTCTCTTGACAGAGAAGAGAAATCGCACCCACCAAAATCAAAGGCAAATGTGAACATCTCAGTAAAATAACAACAGTAGACTAAATTAATGAACAACCCATTGCTAAAATGACAGAATCAAATTACCACCTATTCATATTAACCCTGAATGTGAATGGCTTAAACGCATCAATCGAACGTCATAGATTAGCAGACTGGATTATAGAAACAAAACCCATCTATTTGTTGCCTGCAGAAGACATATCACCAACAAAGATTAACAGAAACTATATCTCATGGATTTTGATTTTTTTTAAATTCCATCTCTTCAAAACACTTTTTCTTTCCCCTCATTAAATTCTTCAATGACTTATAGATCATACGATAGCTTCATTTTGTTAAGGAATATTCTTGATTTTCTTTCTCTTCAACACATTGGTCATTCAGTAGCGTGTTATTTAACTTCATAGCATTGTAAATTTCTATTTCTTCCTGTTGATTTTGTATTGTGGCTTTTCATTTAAGCAGATGTATAGTAACTGTAATGGAGACTGTCTTATCCAGATGTGAGGATGCATTGCAGTATGCATCTCTACTTCCAAAGATGGACTCCCAATGAAACTGTTTACTGTATCTTGACAATAGGATGTGGGACTCTCTGCCATTGTCCATGCCCGCAATGATGGACATATGACTGTTTATGAGGAACTGTGCTATAGTAATAATATAGTAGAACTTGTGGGAGGAGGGAATTTGGGGAGGGAGTAAGGGAAGTCCTAGGGCCTATGGAACTGTATCAGAAAATGATAACAATAATAGTAGTAATGAGAAATGAAACTGTACAAGGAACTGCACATTCTTAGTTGGTGTAGAAATCAGAAATCAGTTTTGCTTTAGGTATGATGACAGGGAAGAGTCATACTGCTTGTTCCATTTTCCTTCATGGATATCTGCATGATTCATACATATGTGGCCTGGAACTTTTAAATTTATTTGAGTGGTAGAGTTACACACACCAGGGATGGGAGAGAGATCAATTGATTTTCCATGTCCCAAAATGACTGCAACAGCTATGTTTTGGCCAGGATAAAGTTGGGAGTCTGGGATTTCCTCCTGCTCCCCACATGGGCAGCAGGACCTCAAGCACTTGGACCAGCATCTGCTGTCTTCCTAGGTACATTAGCAGGGAGCTGGATCAGAGGCGAAAGAGCCGGGACTAGAACTGGCAAGCTGTTATGAATGCTGGTCTCACAAGGGACCACGTAACTCGCTGTACCAGTGCTCACCCAAGAGGTTTGTTGATTTGAAAGGCAGAGTGACACCTCTTCCATCTGCTGCTTCACTCCCCCATGGTCTCAACTGCCGGGGCTGTTAGCATGGAGCTGGACTGGAAGCAGAGTGGCTGGGATTCCAACGGGCATTCCAATATGGACCTGAGGTGCCAGGGCTTAACTCCTGTGCCACAACACCTGCTGGTAGTGGCTTTAACACAGACTTGATCTTGTCTCATGGCCAGACCTCATCATTCCATGGCTTTTGTAGATTTGCCTTTCCATGTCATTTGGGAGTCATTTCCTTGGTCATTGTTGGCATCTTATTTTTCCCCTGCCGTTCTTTCCACTGCATCTGTGTTGCTGTTTTGTACTGAGCCTGCACCTGCAGAGTTTGCTGTGGCATTTCCTGCTTCTGTGTAAGCTGCTGCCTCATGTGCCAGCTCTGCTGCCATCCTCCTCCTCTTGCTTGTGCTGAATCTGTTGCAGCTTCTCTTCCTCCTGCTACAGCTGCTGTGCAGCGCTGTTTCTTTTACTGCTGCTGCCTCACCTGCTTTGGTCTCTGCTTTCCTGGTGCCTCTTCTGTGTTTTTTCCCCCTGCTGCTGTTGCCCCTACATTTGCAAGTTTCTCTTCCTCTCCTTCCTCCTCCTCCCCAGATAAGAGAGGCAGAGCTATCTGCCATCTGTTGATTCACTCCCAAAACTTCCAGGACAGCTGGGGCTTGGTTTCCCTGGAGGGCAACAGCAACTCAGTTACCCTGACTGCCTCCCACAGACTGCATGGCAAGGAGTTGAGACCAAGTGCTGTAGGACACGGACACCGTAACCACTAGCTCCCCTAATTCTTTTTGGCACACGTTTGATTCTTGTAAAATATGCTTTCAGGGAAAATGCAGATGTTGGATTCCTTCATCCTCAGTTTAGGATTCCTGGTGACAGAAAGGAGGATCAGCCATTCGCTTCAGCAGGAGGTGAGTTAAGAAACTAGACAACAAGTGCTCCAGCAGCTTCCAAGAAACTTACGCATGGGTCTCTGTTTTCTTTCTTTCCTGTGAATGCCTTCCCCAATTCTGAGAAGGCCGTGAGGACTTTGAACTTCATTTTGCAAGCTGTACCTCGGGAAGAGAGAAAAAGCCTCTCCTTGTCAGAAAGCATATGTCATCTTAAGTGGCTTTAGCCTCAAGTACATGTTGTTGTTAAGAGCAACTCTCTTGTGGTGGTGTTGGTTCAGCCTTTCTTCTCACGGATGAGTGCAATCATTCGTGGTTTCGGTGAAGGCTCAGTGCACCTGCCGTGTGTGCTAGATTACGCGGGAGGACCGAGGAAGAGGCAGACTGACTGTGTTGTTATTTCTTTATGGGTTGTTTGGATTTTTTTAATAGATTTTATTGTTATTGGAAAGCCGGATATACAGAGAGGAGGAGCGACAGAGAGGAAGATCTTCCATCCAATGATTTACTCCCCAAGTGAGCCACAACGGCCAGTGCGCACCGATCCGATGCCAGGAAACAGGAACTTCTTCTGGGTCTCCCACGCAGGTGCAGGGTCCAAAAGCCTTGGGCCGTCCTCGACTGCTTTCCCAGGCCACAAGCAGGGAGCTGGATGGAAAGTGGAGCTGCTGGGATTAGAACCAGCGCCCAAATGGGATCCCGGGACTTTCAAGGCGAGGACTTTAGCCGCTAGGCCACGCCGCCGGGCCCGGGTTGTTTGGATTTTACAAGGCAAGGTGAAATGCTTTATTAGACCATCCATGATTTTTTTCCTTTTGTGTATGTGAGCTCAATCAGTGACTGGGAAGAATGTTGACAGTGCAAGTCCTGGGGCCAGACTGCTTGGCTTCCAATCCTACCTTTGCCACTTCCGTGGGTGGAGTGCAGCTTGAACATTATCCTTTATGCTGCTTACCTATAGACTGGGGTTGGCAGTAACTTCCCAGTGAAGTTCTTGTGAAGGTCAAGTGAGACAGTCTTACAGTGGCCAGCGCGATGCTTTGCAGAGAGCATGGATTCTTAGGTTACCAGCTGTTCGCCACCCCAACAGGCCGTGGAGTTTGCATTGCTTTGAAGTGGTGGAATTTTGGGTGACCTCACTATGCCTGCATAGTCATTGCAACGTGAAATTTGGAAGGAAGGATGTCATGTGTGACTGCAGAAAGAGCAAATTTAACACAATATTGTGAAATGTGACTTTAAATGGCTGACAGTGGCAGTCCAACATTTATTGGCTGGGCAGCTGTTACTGGTGAGTTCACCATAGTGTACAGGTGGTGACCAATGATCATCAATGCATTGATGTCATGTTTAACCATGTCACTCATCATTTCTGCACTGGACTTCTCCTCAAAAACAAAACAAACAAAAACACCTTTTTTTTCATTTGACACAGTGAAATCACTGTCTTCAAGGTGTTTAGAGTTAATATTGATGTTCTGATATCTAATATGTTGAGATTGGAAGATCTCATGTTTTCTGATGTTTTCTCAATTTTCAAATCACAATCCTATGGTCATGCTGCCTTCTTATCTGTGTGTTCAGGAAAGTCTGGAATGTTCTGGACTTTCAGGCACAAGTGAGACCTGCAAGTGTAAAATGAAGTGGTGCTGTTTTAGGGCTGTTTGTTGAGTAGCAACAGATCAATCCACGTATGAGAAACTAGGCTATCACAAGATGTTGCAATAAATCTCTTCTTTAAAATGGGACTTACTGTAACATGGAAGAAAGATTAGTGTCACAGTTGTTAAACTTGACATGAAATTCTTGATTATATACAGGTACTTTAAAAGCTTGTGGAAAATGGAATTTAAAAATAGAATGTGTTTTGTTGTGAAAATCTGAAAATTCCATGCATGAATTTTCTAAGAGATTAATTTGCTTATTTAAAAGTTACACAGAAAGAAATACACACACACACACCTCTTCCATGCACTGATTTCTCTTCCCACATGGCCACAACAGCTAGGACTGGGCCAGGCTGAAGCCAAGAGCCAGAAGCTTCTTCCAGATCTCCCACATACATAGCAGGGGCCCAGGCACTTGTGGCATCTTCTGCTACTTTCCCCAGACGATCACTAGGGAGGTGGAGGTTAAGTGGAGCAACTGAGACATGAACAGGTGCCCATAAGGATGCTATACTGCCAGCAATGGTCTTTACCCACAGTACCACAGCACCGTTTCCACAGATTTTTGTAACAGGCACTTTTTTGCAAACTTAAAAAAAAATACATTTTTTGAGAGATTAATCAGTGTTCCATCTGCTAATTTATTCCCAAAGTTTGCAATGACCAGGGCTGGAATTTTGGTTTGCTACAAGAGTGGCAGGGGCCCAAGTCATTGGGTCACTTTCTGCTGCTCTGCTAGGCGCTTTAGCAGGAAGCTCGATTGGAAGTGGGGCAGCTAGGACTCAACCTGGTGTCACAGGTAGCAGCTTAACCTGCTGTGTCATAATGCCAGCTCTGCTTCTAGTGAACTTTTTAGACAACTTTCCATATGCAAGAATCTCTTTTTGCAGCCAAGTAAACCTACCCTTTAGTTCTGTTTTCCACCAACTTTTAGGAGTAACCTCATCCAGTGAGAGACTGTGTTCATTACAGTTTTGACATTACAGCCAGTGAGGGGAATTTGAAGTCATTTCAAACGTACAGGTTGATTTTAAAAATATTGTCAAAGCATTAATCAGAAAAAGATGGAAAATGGAGTAGATGAATCAACCACCTCAGCTTTATGCTTGCAGCGGAAAACCGGACAAGGGGAAAACCCTAAGACGGACTATGTCAATCAGTGGACTCTGCACCAGCCTCATCATACCTGGACTGTTGCTGATGATATGTTGGAGCTTCTAATTGATCGAGGTGACGCTCTGCTGGCTCTGCCTACAAACCTGAGAGGGCCTCCCTAAGAGGCCGTTGAGCTTGAACTGGACAAGTGGGATGCTGGACTCTGTATGGTGTAAACTTTTAATTAGGGAATCTCAACAGAACTTGAGCTGTGGTTATGCATCAAGGTGAAGGAATTCATGATGGGGGAAGGGTTTGGGGTGAAGGGGGGGGGATCCCAGTACCTATGAAATTGTGTCATGTAATGCAATGTAATTAATGAATAAATGAATATTAAAGAAAAAAATATTGTCAGCATGATACACTTGATGTAACTTTGCCACTTGATGTATCCGTCAGTAAATGTGCTTGATTTAAATGTTTCAGGAAAGACTTTGCAAGGACCATCATAATTGTGGGTGGTAAGAATGTAAATATTTACTATATTAAATATTGGGCCCTGGAGGGGATTTTCTAAGCATTTGGGTCCCAGGGAGAAGGAAGGATGAATCATGGTCAAACTCTGAAAAGAGTTATTGAGATTTGATTTTCAATTTATTTTGAGAGGTACAGACCGAACACTGTAAAGAATAATTAGGAATTGCATATTTATTCACCATGCAACTTTGTTAAATTTTAGTATGTTGGCACATCTACCGTAAATACTCTTTTTGAAAACAAATGGAGTCAAAATGAAGAAGAGTGCCCTGTGTCCTTGTTCCCAGGCCATTTCATTTCTCCTTGACTCACAGTTTCCATGTCTAAGCAACTGTTTCTAAATTTTCTATTTTCATAAGCACTGAAAATTTTATTTTTTAAATTTAAATTTTAAAAATTAGTTAAAAACACAATTTTAAAAAATGCTTGAGAGACAGAGACAGAGAGCTCCCATCCACCAGTTTATTCCTCAAGTGCCCACCTCAGCCAGAGCTGGGAAACAGAAGCCCAGTCTGGGTCTCCTGTGTGTGTGGCCGGGACCTCGTCCCTTGAACCATCACCTCCTGCCTCCCAGGGTTGCGTTAGTTGGAAGTTGGAATCAGGAGCAGAGTTGGAATACAAACCAAAACACTGCAAATCAGATATGGGTATCCCAACAGTGACTTAACCAGGCCAGGTGCCTTGGCCCTTAATGTATATAAGTACCGTCCTATGGAAAGTATTTTGCTCTATGCAGTTTTAGAGTCCATTGTGAATATCATAAGTGACCTTAGAATTTTATTTTTTAAACAAATATTTTATGGCTATTTTGATGAACTTTCTTTGAATTAAAAAAATATTTATTTTTTTTTAATTTGAAAGGCAGATTTTGGGCCTGGTGCTATGGCCTAGTGGCTAAAGTCCTCGCCTTGAGCGCACTGGGATCCCATATGGTCATGGGTTCTAATCCCAGCAGCCCTGCTTCCCATCCAGCTCCCTGCTTGTGGCCTGGGAAAGCAGTCAAGGACGGCTTCTGCTAGAGACCCAGAAGAAGTTCCTGGCTCCTGGCTTCGGATCGGCACCGCACCGGCCGTTGCGGCTCACTTGGGGAGTGAATCATCGGATGGAAGATCTTCCTCTCTGTCTCTCCTCCTCTCTCTATATATCGGACTTTGCAATAAAAATAAATAAAAATTAAAAAACATAGATTTTTATAGAGGGAAGGAGAGACAGATCTTCCATCCAGTTGTTGCAACAGCTGGAGCTGAGCCGATCTTGAGTTAGGAGCCAGGAAGGACTTCCGGGTCTCCCACGTGGGTACAGGGTCCCAAGGATTGGGCCATCCTCCACTGCTTTTCCAGGCCATAAACAGGAAGCTGGATCGGAAGTGGAACAGCCAGGAAATGAATCAGTGCCCATGTGGGATGCCAGTGGCAGCAGGCAGAGGATTAGCCAGTGTTGCCATTGTGCCAGCCCTTTCCTTTAAAAATTTTAAATGTATCTAACATAAAACCACAAATATTATTCATTTATATGTTGTTGACATCTTTTAGATTTCTCTCCCAGGATTTGTCAGTTGCAGCTTGCCTGGGGGTCCCACCCCAGGATACGTTCTGCTGTTAGTTCGTGTGGCATGAAGCGACCAAGATGGGACTTGTCAGAGCAAGCACCATCTCTGGGACTCCTTTGTTGTGTCGTTTGTCCAGAGTGACCCATGTCTGCTGTGTGTTCATGCCCAGATTACGACCATCAGGTTACAGCTTCCGAAACCTTGTGTAGGTTGACAACTAGAACAGCGAGGGAGGAACTTGCCAAGCAGTGGTTTGAGGATAACGTCATTGCGGAAGCTTTCAGAGACATTAAGGATCGAGAATTTGAGATGGTGAGAGTTCTGCCCTTACAGTGAACAGTTGCGAAGTCTCCCCTGAGTTCTTGGCAATGAGTTGTGCTTAGGGAGGAATTTTTTCCTTCCATTTATATGATTTCACTGAAATTGTTAAACTCCCTGTTTTCCAAGGAAAGGGATCCATCAATACAAACAGGGATGGTACAGACTACAGACAAAGTGATTTTCATGGATCAAGCAAAAAATGTTTTGTTTTCAATGAGGAGAGCAATTGTAAATGGACATGTAGGGCCCAGTGCGGTAACCTAGTGGTTAAATCCTTGGCTTGAAAGCGCCGGGATCCCATATGGGCACTGGTTAGTGTCTCAGCTACTCCATTTCTCATCCAGCTTCCTGCTTCTGACCTGGGAAAGCAGTCAAGGATGATCCAAAGCCTTGGAACCCTGCCCCAATGTGGGAGACCTGAAGGAAACTCCTGGCTCTTGGTTTTTGATTGACTCAGCTCCGGCCATTGGGACCACTTGATGAGTGAATCAGTGGATGGAAAATCTTTCTCTCTGTCGCTTCTCTCGTGTATCTACCTTTCCAATAATAAATAAATAAATAAATAAAAATAGTAACAGTAAATGGACTTGTAGGGGGATGGGGAACTGGAGAAGTGGTGACAGGCTCCCATAGGTGGTGACAGGCTCCCATGGGTGGGGCTAGCTCTGGTGGCCAAGTCGTGTGGGGTGGTTGTGTTGAGCTATCCACCTACCATCTGCATGTAGAGGAAGGGTTATTTTCAGGGTCTTCTCTATACTTCTGGCTCACCTTGATTTTGCCTTTGAGTGGCACAGAAGTAGCTTATGGCTTTTGTGTGTATCTGTCTTCAGTCTCACATGGCTAAAACATCCTCTCCTCTTTAAAAAAAAAACAAAAAAAAAAACAAAAAACAAAACACCTAAAGCTGCTGCTTTTAGTATAAGGCAAAACCTTAGTAACAGCATCTAGGCTAAAAGTACCCTTTTGGGCAAAAGCTACACAGCCAGAGTTTTCTCCTTTTAAGATTTATTTATTTTTATTGGAAATACACGTCAGATTTTACAGAGAAGTGGAGAAACAGAATGATCTTCTGTCTGATGGCTCAGGCCCCAAGTGGCCACAGTGGCTGGAGTTGAGCCGATCCAAAGTCAGAAGCCTGGAGCTTCTTCCAGGTCTCCAGTGTGAATGCAGGTCTCGAGGCTTAGGGTCATCCTCCACTGCTTTTCAGGCCCCAGGCAGAGAGCTGGATGGGAGGAAAGTGGAGCATGTGGAACATGAACCAGCGCTCATATGGGATCCCTGTGCTGGGAAGGTCAAGTTTTAGCCATGGAGCCATCACTCTGGGCCTCAGGATTTTCTAACATCTAAATGTTTCTATTTTCTCAGGCTCTGAGCCCATTGCCAGGATTCCCTGTGGTCTAGGTGGAGATGTTGACGTCATGTCAGGGCTATCCCAAACTTGCCTTTGAGTTCCAGCTACCTGATTTAGAGAAATAAAAAGGTGCTGCACTCCCGTGGGCTTCTGGCATGAATTTCTTCTGTTTCACTGGCACATTTGCTGTGAAAGTGAAGAAAATACAGGATCCGTTAATTATCTAGCTTCTGAAATTGTCTCCCCTGGAGGCACCCAGCTCTTAGTTGGGCCACTCATCCTTGAAAGGCTCACCCTGCTGGGGTATGGCAGGAAGTGGTGATTCTCTTGTTGCTTCTTCTGGCTCAGTGACATACAAATGTGCAAATAACTTCTGGAACTCCCAAGTATTCCTCAGTTGTCACCCTCACAGTCAGAGGAAGGGAATCTGCTTGTGGCCTGAGCCTCTTTCTCATGGCAAAGAATAGTTAACATGATCCCGAACCCTTATGATGTTACTGGATGTAGTTGGGCAGGAGCCCATACTGACCTGTATGTGCTGGTCAGGGTAGTATTAAATAAGATATATACATATATTTTTAATGAAAACATTTGACTTGTTTTGTAGGATAGTCGCTGTTTTCTCAATCTCCTGAATGACAGACTTGGTGACCAAAAGAGGTAAGACAGCTTCTTCAGCATGGTTCCCTTGCTTCTCGGTGTCCTGGCGATGTCAGCTGTGTTTACAGCTTGTCTGGGATCTGTGAGTGTCTTTCAAAATGAGCTCTGTTGGTCTTTCGCACACTTGTTTGGTTTGGGACATTTCTGATACAGTACTCTCCAGCAAGTCCGGAGATTTTTAAGAGGAGTGGTTGTTACACACATGAGCTCATCAGAGATAAGTGTGTTTCTTCTTCTTCTTTTTTAAAGATTTATTTTATTTTTATTACAAAGTCAGATATACTGAGAGGAGGAGAGATAGAGAGGAAGTGGAGCTGCCGGGATTAGAACCAGCGGCCATATGGGACCAAGGCGAGGACCTTAGCCACTAGGCCACACTGCCAAGCCCAACAGTTGAGTTTCTGGTGTGAACATATTTGCTAATTTCTTTCTTTGGGAATTCTGCCAAGTGCTTTGGTGGAGGTATAGAGAATCACTAAATGTAATTCAGAGTCTACCAGGTGGGAATTTAAAAACTGTTTATGCATCCCATTTGTACATTTGAACCCCCCACACTGTACCAAGAAACTCAACAGCATATCCTAGTTATAAATATTCTTGTGTCTGTGGGTTGTGGCTGGGATAATCCAAGTTTCACATTGTAACTGTGATGGTCTCTTCCAGGGTTAATTCATTTCCATGTATTGCCGCATTCGCCGATGGACATGAGGTAGGTTTGTCCTGCCTGGGGGTTGGGAGGGTGCTGGATGGTGAAACCCAGTTATGTTCAATTTTGCTGTCATTCTCAAGAGACTTTTTGAAAATAATACTAACATCTCCAAGTAGCTTCAACTCTGAGACCATGCCTGAGGGCTCCATGGTTACTCCTGACAAAAAGCGGGACTTGGGGGTGCATAATGTACCCGTGAAGCCAGCTGCTTGTTTCATTTTACCCTCCTCAAGGGAAAGATTATACAGGAAGCAAGAGGTGGTACCCTCGCCTCTTTCCTTCCAGTTGAACTTTCCTCTTCTTTCTCCAACAACAGGGGCCACACTCTTTCCTTTCTCTCTGTCTTCATAGAGTACAGGCTGTGCAAGTACAGACACGTGACAAAGGATGTGCCAGGACAGCTCAGGATGTTATGGGCACACGGACAGCACTTTCATCCTTCCTTTGCAAGATCAGATTCTTTTCACTCTCCTCTTTGGTTTCTAGACAAACACAGGGTCCTTCCTGTCACAGTGCTCACGAACCCATCATCTCAGTGTCAGGATGAGACCTGAGAGTTTGGTCCCTTGGCGCAGCCTTCAGGGTGTTCGCATGCACCGTGTCCTTGGTTTGGGTCCAGCATACCTTCCTGGGACTGTAGACCCAGGCTTGCTGGCACATTCCTTCTGTCTAGAGCAGATTCTTGGAGTCTCAGTCCTGCACCCAAAGTCTGTCTATTTTATTTCCCCTTAGGTTACTGTGAGAATTCTGCTCTTTGTGGATTTTCTTTGCAATTTTCCAACAGCTTCTATCAGGGCCCTTGAACTTCACCTTATCCTAGCTTCTAGAACATGTATGGTGGGCTAATACCTTTGTCTAACTCTGTGGCTATTAAAAACTAGGCACCCATGGTGGTTCCCATGTCCAAGAAGTACTATCTTCTGGGAAAGTAGTGAGTCTGTAGTCTGTGTCCCATAGGTGGGCACAAAAGCTGTACATTGTCAGCCCTCTCTGTCTGCAGGCTGGCAGCCACGGGTTCAGCCCGCTGCAGATGAAGTGTTATAGGTTGTTGCTGATATGTCCTATATAGTTAGACATTGCAATGATGGTTGCATCTAGGTTGAGTGTGTACTGATTTTTGCCTCATCATTATTTTCTTAAAAATACAGTATTTACTTAGTGTTTACATTGTCATAGGAACTATAAATAATCTAGAGATGGCTTAAAGTATGCTAGAAGGTTATATAACTAAATAGTTATGTAGTTTATATATATATTATATATATATAGTTTGTTTATTTTAAAGCTGCATTGAGAAATGGACTGAGATAGATCTTCATAAGCAGATTCACTTTCCAGATGGCCTCAGGGGCCTCAGTGGCTAGAGTTGGGCAAGGCTGAAGTCAGGGGAGGAGAGAGCTCTCCCATTTGGATGGGTCACCCGCTGCTACTTTCCCCATACCATTAGAAGGGAGCTGGGTCAGAAGTGGAGTAGCCAGGACAAACCGATGCCCATGTGGATGGCAGCATCACAGACGGTAGCTTTGCCCACTGTGCCACAATGACAATTCCAAGTGCCGTTTTATTTAAGGAACTTCAATGTCCGCAGATTTCAGGTTCTGAAGGGACATCAGAACCAATCCCTGGGGGCTATCGAAGGGCAGCTGTTAAATGCTTCTTGAGGTTTGTCTGGGAGGCAGTAGAGACACTGTATTAGTGCTGGGTATGGAGAAGTACCGCGGGACCTTGGGAGGCAGAGGCCGAGATGGTGACTGTTTCTATATCATCGTAATCTCTGAATCATCATCAGAACCAAGTGGTGGGCATGCAGGCAGCATGGCTCAGCTAAAGTCCCTGAGCCTCAGGAGTGAGGTTGTAATGATGGATGGAAACCCGATGTACTGAATACATCTGCTCTTCAACAAAATCTGCAAGAAGCCAAATCTTACCTCAAGTGAAAATAATTGCCAGACCAGCAGTAGATCCTCTTCTAGGCGTAAAGTGATGTGCTGCAGGCTGCTGTCCACATCTTCTTTTTGAAAGGAAGTTTCCTGTATTTGAAAGGCACAGAGAGGGAGACACCTGCTGTCCCCTTCCACCCCACACACATACTCTCTGTGTCTCATCTGCTGATTCACTTCCCAAATGGCCACAACAGCCAGGGCTGGGTCAGGCTACAGTCAGAAGTTGGCAGTTCCATCCTGGTCTCCCATGTAGTTAACAGGGGCCCAGGCCCTAGGTTTTTGTCTGCTTTCAACAGCAGGAAGCTGGATTGGAAGTGGAGCAGTCAAGCACTCTGATTGGGATGCTTGGGTCCCAATCAGAGATTTATCTTGTTTTTACACAAGTTTTTACACAAGTTTTTCCAAGTGCAAGACAGAGTCCAGGATGGGGTCTTAGGGACCCCATTTGTTATCACCTTCATGGCAAGACCCGAAAGCACCAGTAAACTGCCACATGTTGTTGTGGGTGCCTGAGGCAGAGCCCTGGAACTCATGGAGGAGACATGGACATACTGTCAGTTGACAAAGAATCCACAGCAGAAAGAGGAGCAAAAGACATCAGCTGCTGTGACTCGAAAGGGAATGTCCACCTGGCCGCAGAGACACCCCTTAGGGGAGAGAGCAACTAGGAGAGCCCCTGAGAGCCCCAGCAATCCTAGCTAGGGGAGGGATCTGCAGTCACACAGACACCAAGTCCTGCCAGCAGAGCCACATGGGACCTCTGCCCTAGAGGAGGAACTGCATCTCCCTCTGCTCTTGAGACACATTTTTGTATTATCTTGTAGAAAGGCATCACTAACAGAGTTCTTGCCACTCTAGGAGGATAAAGGCCCTGGCAAATCCTTGAGCCTGGGCTGCACAGACATCCCAGTAAAATAGCACAAACGGTGATCCCCTAGACTCCAGCCCCCAAAGTGTGCTGTGCTACCAGGGACATGTGTCTAAGAACAACAGGGGGATGAACTCCCAAGACTTTAGAGGTAAGACCACCTGCCCAAGCAGAACGGGGGCCCATTCCACCTCCACACTCTCCTTCCCCCTGTGGTGGCACATGGCACTGTGGGGAAGTCTGCTTTTCCATTGAACTTGGGGCACGTACTACTGTGACTGTTCTCTACCCTCCAGCGCTTTGATTGGTACAAAGAGCCATACAGTCCTTGAGGACTCTTGGCCAACCCTCCTGCAACCCCAGGCCACCACTGGGGCCTACCTACCTGCTGGAACTGACGTGAGAACCCCATAGCCCTGTAGCCATTGATGACAGTGGAAGGAGTTAGGGGAAACCATACCTCAGCATCCAGCTGGAACTGAAAAGTCAATCAACTGGTACCCAATGATGCATCTGCAGGAAGCAGATTACCTTTAGTAATCAAAGAGACAGGCAAGATGGCAGAATAGGGTAAGAACATGTTTAAACAGATGGAGAATCAGTAGCCAGGGTAAAGAAGATAGGCCACAATCCCGGGTAATAGGAGAGGACAGGCCAATGGCAGAGAGGCACCTGGAGATCCATGGACATGGAGAAGCAGCAGAGACGATGGAGCAGTGGTTGGCACCAGTGATTGAAGCTCCACTGGTGGCCAGTTGGAAGGCAAGTTCACCAGGAACTCAAGAGAACTCAGGCATAAAACTATCCATCCTGCTGATTTGCTTGATCCGACCACAAGCAGAAGCAGAGTGACAGAGCCCAGGCAAGAAGGTACAGGAACAGGGTCGCTTTCATGGCTCAGACACGTACCAGAGCCACATGGAGTATGATTTTGTGTTCTGAGGAAAAGGCTGTGGGGTGGAGGAACAACAGCTGTGCAGTTGCTGAGCCAGGAGGGAATTCACTCTGCACTCAACACATTGCACTGGTCCCTCGGGAAAATGGTACCAACTTGGCATCCTACAGGTTCTACTCAAGATAAGTCAAGGTGGCCTCCAGGCCCAATAGCCAGGAGGCCCAGAACTCTCATCAGGTGCCATTTTGTGTACTAAGGTAAAGGTTGTGGGGCAGAAGGAACTGTAGTGAGCTGCACAGGCACACAGCCGGGAAAGAACTCACTTCTGGCTCAGTGCATTGCGCTGGTATCACAGAGAAAATTGCACCAACTTTGCTTCTTACAGGTTCCAACCAAAATAGGTCCAGGTGGCCCTCAGACCAACAGCTTCCAGCAAGACTAGCATCCAGTGATGTAGGACAGCTGGTGTCTCCCTAATGCCAGGCATTGCTTGAGCCAGGAGTGGGAGAAAGATTATACAGGATATGGCAAATGGTGCAGCCACAGCACAGGATCACATGGGGTTGAAAGTGGTGAGCCAGGAGTTGGGACCATGGAGACCATGGCAAAAGCCTAAAACAAGAGTCCAGGACCGATACTTGCTGTAGAGAGTGGCACAAGTGACTGCAAACAAAGAACCAAATACCAAACTCAATTAGTAAACTCCATCTGTAGTTCAGTGGGCTACACAGTTTAGAAACGGGCCCTAAGGAGAGGAATCTTCCATCCAGAATAGCAATGACCAAGAGCGAAAGAGGAGACAGACACAGTGAATATTACTGCTGCTTCCCCTGCAAAGGAGCAAAAGCCTTTGTTGATCTCAGAGTTAACTGAGGAATACATCAAAAAAATGGGGGATAAAGAATTTTAAAAACTTGTTATGAAGCTTCTTAATGAGAAGCACATACAGGAGTTGAATGAATTTAAGAACTATAGGTCACACAGGAAATAGCAATACTGAGACAAAGTCAAGCCGAATTATTTGAAATGAACACGATGGAGCAAGTTAGAAATTCAGTGGAAAGCCTCAGTGATAGAATGAACAAGTCAGAAGAAAGTATCTCAGATTTGGAAAACATTTCCTCCAAAATGGGGAAATACTTGAAAAGCTGGAAGAGGAGCTGAGTCAAGCTAAGGAAAGTATTCAAGAATTAGGTGGCACTATTAAATGACCGAATATAAGACATATGGGAGTTCCAGAAGGCACAAAAAGAGAGGCTGCATTTAAAAATATATTCAATAAAATAAGGGAAAAATTCCCTAATTTGGAGAAAGAATTGGGAAACAACATTCAGAAGAACAGAATTCCCAGGGGGTTGACAAAAAGCAATCTTTGCCATGACACATGATAATCAAGCTTTCTTCAGTTGAACACAGGGAAAAGATACTTAAATATGCATGTGAAAAAGATAGTAACATTAAAAGGATCCCCAATCAGACTTCCTGCTGACCTCTCAAACTCTACAGGCCAGAAGAGAGTGAAGTGACATATTCCAGATTTTAAAGGGGATGAATTATCAACCCAGAATAACTTATCCAGCAAAGTTTTCCTTTGTCTTTGAAATCAAGTTAAATTCTTCCACAGTAAAGAAAAGCTCAAAGAATTTCCCTCTTTCAGACCTGCCCTACAAATGATGCTTAAAGATGTTCTCTTTATAGAGAAAAGGAATAACACCTACCAAAACCAAAGGCAAATGTGAAGAACATCCCAGTAAAATAACAACAGAAGAGTAAATCAAATAATGAACAACTGTTGCTGAAATGACAGGATTGAGTTACCACCCATTCATATTAACTCTGCATGTAAATGGCTTAAACCCAACAATCAAATGTCATAGATTAGTAGACTGGATTAAAAAAACAAAATCCATCTATTTGTTCCCTACAGGAGAAACATCTCACTAAAAAAGGCAGAAACAAAGTGAAAGAAAAAGATATTCCAGGTAATGGAAAAAAGAGTTGATGTAGCAATTTTTCTTCATTTTTTTTAAAGATTTATTTTCACTGGAAAGGCATATTTACAGAGAGAAGGAGAGACAGAAAGATGTTCCATCTGCTGATTCACTCTCTAAGTGGCCACAATGGTCAGAGCTGCACTAATCTGAAGCCAGGAACCAGGAGCTTCTTCCAGGTCTCCCAATAGGGTGCAGGCTCCCCAGGCTTTGGGCCATCCTCAACTACTTCCTCAGGCCACAACCAGGGATCTTGATGGGAAGTGGGGCTGCCTGGATGTGAACCAGTGCCATTATGGGATCCCAGTATGTGCAAGGTGAGGGCATTAGACACTAGACTACCATGCCAGGCCCTGTTGTAGGCATCCTTATGTTAGATAAGATAAACTTTGACGTGAAAAAATAACCAAAGAGATGAGAGAAAGGACACCACATAGTGATCAGAGATTGTGTTTTCAGCAGGAAGAGATCACCTTACTTGTTTCTTAGCATGTTTTTATTTTCAACTCTAATTTGACTTGGTTTTTCTCTCTTACTTTTCTTTGCTAGTCTGGCTTAGAATTTGTTTTGCTCATCTTCTTAAAAAGTGGGTCTTTCTTGTTGCTATTTGTTGTTTTTTAGTTTTAATTCCGTTATTTTTGCTGTGATTATCATTTCATGCTTTTCACTTTTTCTCATTAAGTCCTTGAGATGCATTATTAGATCATTTATTTGAGATGCTTCTGTTTTTTTGTAAGCACCTGATGTTATACGTATCTTAGTACTGTTTTTGCTACATCTCATGGGTTTTGATTTTTTTGTTTTCATTTCTTCAAGTTTTTTTTTCCTTAGTAATTTTCTCAGTGACACATAGGGCATACAGTAACATTATTTGCTTCAAAAGATTTTTGATTTTTGTTTCTTCAGTGACACATTGGACATTCAGTATCACGTTATTTAACTCCATGTTGTAAATTTTCTGTTTTTCTTCCTGTTGATTTTGTTTTGTGGCATTGCATTTAAGGGGATGTACAGTAACTGTGTAATGGAGGTTATGATACATAGATGTGAAGATACAATGCAGTGTGCATCTCTACTTCCAAACCAAAGACGGACTTCCATTGAAATTGTGTTATATATGTATATACGAAACGGATATATATGCATATATATATGCAACAGGATGCTGGACTCTTTGTCATTGCCCATACCTACAATGTCGGGATATGCTTAAATGGTGGAATGATGGACTTATGACTGTTTATGAAGGACTGTACTATTGTAATAATATAAGAGAAATCGGTGGGGCCAAAGGGCTTTAAGGAGAGGGAACATGAAATTTCAGAGTCTGTGGAACTGCATCATAAAATAATCATTTAAAAAATATGAAAAAAGCCAAAGAGACACTGGATTCATCAGATATGCAAGTATCAACAGAGGGGTGAAGGAGAGAATGATGCGTCCGCTGGCGCATGGTAATGTTCTAGTAGTGTCAGACGCCAAAGAAAAGGAGGTTGAGGGAATAAATATTTGATTCAAAACTTTCAGGAGAGTGACTATAGGGATAGTCAGAGGTTCAAGAGGTACAGAGAGTTTACTGAAATGAGGCGGACAATGCAGGGTATGAATGAGATTTCACAAAAAGATGTTTGAAAAGGAACCAGACTAAAATCTGGGACATAGAGATCTCAATAAAGTAATGAAAGCCTGAACAACAGACTGGATCAAGCAGAGGAAGAATGCCAAAGGTCTTATTTCAGGCAAAATGACTTTAGTAAGACAAAAGTGTGATTAAGAACTGATTTAGTAGTGGTATATGAGAACGGCTAAAAAATGTAAAACAATTGCAGCAGTTGCTTCATTATTCTTCCTAATCAGCAGACAGAAAAACATGGCAGAAACCTACAAGGTTGTGCTTTGGTGGAAAAATTACATTTGGCGATAGCCTCATTTGGTAAACTTGTCCATCTGGACATGTTTCTTGTTTGGATAAAGTAACTGAGGGGCCTGGCATTGTGGTGCAGCATCAAGCCACTGAGTAACCCTAACCCTGCAACACTGTCCTTTTGTGGCAGTGCCGGTGTGCGTTCTGGCTGTCCTGGTTCTGTCCAGCTCCCTGTGGATGTGTCTGGGAAAGCAGCGGGAGGTAGCCTGAGTATGTGGCCCTTGCCATCCGTGTAGAAGGCTCAGAAGGAGTTCTAGGCTCTTGGCTTGGCTTCTGCTTGCTTTCGCCCTGAACATGGTAGTCATTTAACCAGCAGATGGAAAATCGTTCAAAGAAATAGAAATAAAGTCTTTAAAAAATTTATTTACATCTGTATTTGAATCATTTCCTGGAGTTGTACAGTATTTTTGTTTTAGTCTTTTTTAACACTGTTGTGGTTACATGTATTTTCATAAATCAGGCGCACATTAAATTGACTTAATAATACCTCAGACTGTTTATAAAAGAATTTAAGGATTACAGCAATCTCAAGGTGTTTTTTTTTTTATTATTATTTACTACAAAGTGTATCTCACTGGTTTAGCTGTTCTTTGGCCTTGGAACTTACAGTAAAGATATATTTAAAATAATGAAAAAATATGAAATAGGCTTCTAATTAGATAACCTTTGCTAAAAACTACTGTCAGCAAAACTATAATGATAACTCTTGCGTTTATTCAGACAATAAATTATGTAAACCAGTGTTTCATTATAAATAAAATTACAAGATGGAGTCTTTCGGCACACTTAAATGTTCATGAGATATGTTAAGATAGCAATTTTTCTTGGAACTAGGTACAGAAAATTGTTATCTTTCCATTTTGCATAAATGAGTTAAGTAATTAAGGCAAGTTGCATAATGTTAGGATAGTATTATTTTAGGAAAAGTTTAAATTCTTTAATGGGTTAGATTTTACATGATCATTTAATGTGGATATTCTGTTCAATTCATGCTGAAATTCTCTTTCAGATGAGAAAACCTGCAGATGAAAAAATAGAGAAATTTTGGATTGATTTCAACCTCGGAAGTCAGAGTGTGACATTTAATATAAACAATGTGGAGGTAATGATGTTCATTTCCCTGTGAGATCCGAATGCTTCTGGATTGTTCTCTGTATGTGTCATGTGCTTGTGAATTTCACAAATTTATTTTCCTTCTAAGAGTACTCTGTGGGATCCAGTAAGATTGTTCAAGGAAGCAGTGGTCCATTTCTGCGTAACAGGTAAGATGATAATTGTTCATGCCACATCTACTTTTGTTTATGTTTTCTGTGTGCAGTTCTGTCAGTAAAAAGCTGGGTTAGTTCTAAAGAAGATTGTGTACGTGCCTTGAGAAAGAGGCAAGGTGCCTAGTAAGGAGGGGGGATTATAGATGTGTGGACCACTTTTTGGGGCTTCCCTTCTATTTCACTGGTCTATGTGTCAGTTGTGTGTCTTCAAGTATGGTGTTGTGATGCCTCTGGGTTGGTTTTTATTGTTGAACATTTCTTTAATTGTTTGGGATCTTTTGTGTTTTCATAGGAGTTTCTGGGCTACTGTATTGTTCCAGATCTGAGAAGAATGCCCTTTGCATTTTTATTGGGATCGCAAATTGTTTTGGGTGGAGTGAGCATTTTGATGATATTCTGACAAATCCCTAAACATGGGGAGGATTTTTCCATTTTTTGCATGTGTGTTTTTCTATTCCTTTCATTAACATTTAAAAATTTTTCATTATAGAGATCTTTTGTATCCTTGGTTAAATATATCCCAAGGTATTTGTTTATTTTATTTATTGTTTGGCAGCTCTTGGGAATGGGGCTGATCTTAAGAGCTCGTTCTCAACCATGGTTGGTGTGTAAGAATGGAATTAGTTTGGTTTGGTGTCCTGACACTTTGCCAAAGTCTCTTGAGTTGCAACAGTCTTAGGATCTTTGGTTCCCCTATATAAAGAACCATGTCACCTGCAAACAGGGATGATTCAGCTTCCTTCTCTCCAATTTGTATCCCTTTGATTTCTTTTTCTTGTCTAGTAGCTCTAGATAGAGTTTCCAGGTTCGTGTGGATTAGCAATGGGGAGCGTGGGCAACCGTGTCTGGTTCTGGATCCTAGTGGGAATGCTTCTACTTTTCTCCATTCAATATAATACTGGCTGTGAGATTTGCCTATGTTGCCTTCATTGTTTATAAGTGTGTTCCTTTTATATACAATATTTTGGGGGAATTTTTCATCATGAAAGTATGTTTTATTTTTCATTCATTTATTTAAAAGGGTTAGAGAGAGAAAGAAAGAGAACTTCCATCTGTTGATTTACTCCCTAACTGGGAACAGAGATTGAGGCTGGGCCAGTCTGAAACCAAGAGCCAGGAGTTTTTCTATGTGTCCCTTGTGGATGCAGGGGTCCAAAGATTCCACTGTTTTCCCAAACGCATAACCAGGAAGCTGGATCAGAAGTGGAACAGCCAGAAGCCTCTACAGGATGCTGGTGCTGCAGGCAGCGGCTAAACCCACTACGCCACAATCCTGTCCCCAAAAGGATGTTATACTTTACCAAATGCTTTCTCTCTATTCATTTAAATAATCATGTGGCTTTTTATCATTTTGTTGGTGTGATATGTCATTTTCATTGATTTGCATATGTTGAAAACTTTCCCTGCATCTTTGGGATAAATGCTGCTTGGTCTGAATGGATGATTTTTAAAATTTAATTTATGGAGAATCAAGATGGCCGAATAGGGTAAGGACATGTTTAAACAGACGGAGAACTGTTAGCCAGTGTGGAGTAGAGAGGGCACATTCCAGGACATAGGAGAGAACAGAACAATAGCAGAGGGGTACCTGGAGACTGACAGGCACAGGAAAGCAGGAGCAGGGGACACAATGGTGTGGTGTTGCAGTGACTGATACCCCAATGGCAATCAGCCAGCAGCAGTCTTAACTCCACTGGTAGCTGGAACTCTGCCAGCAACAGGTGGGAAGGGGCATTCGCCCAGAGCTCAGGACATGAACCCAGACAAAGAACTGCCTATCCTGCTGCTCTGTTTCTTTTGACCAGTAGCAGAGACAGAGCAGCAGGTCCCAGATGGGCAGTGTGGGAAAAGGGTAGATTTCCATAGCCCAGTCTGCCACCTAGAGCCAAATCAGGTGCCATTTTGTATAGGGAGGCAAAGGTTATGATAGGACAGCACTGCACATGTATGGGTTTGGGACTGAACTCATTTCTGGCTCAGTGAACTACCTCCTGGCACCTTGTCATGGAACATGGTGATTCTAGCTGTGCCCTAGCCATGCCTACGCAGGCATCATTAGCGGTGTGCAGGTGTCACTGGTGGTGTGCAGCCAGCAGCTACCTGTTCTTTCTCCTCACTGTGCCAAGGAGTCTGTTCATTCTACTTTCCACCAAGAATTTCTTTCAAGCAGTCCACTGGGACCATCATTCTTTCTTTGTTTTGCGGTATCTAGTAGATTCTGCCTCTTTGTCTTGTATCTCCAAGTATTCATGTCAAATAAAAACTGTTGTTAATTTGTTTAACCAGTTCCAGCCAAAATATCGTATATCAAAATGATTGAGATGGTGTGCCCTTTCTGGTCCCAATTAATCCCAGTCTGCTGTCTGAGATACTCTTGCTGCATCCCCACCTTACTGGTTGTGTTTTGGTCTTCCACTGCGATGGACAGGGTCGATCTAGACCTGTATGCTTCTGTTGGCTTCCTCTCCAGTTTCCTCAGTTTGTGGCTGTGCAGGCTCTCTGCTGCACTTCACTCACTTCTTTCTTGTGGGCCACCTCTAATGTGCGCTTACTGCAGTTCAGCAAAGAGCTGTCATCTAATTCAGAGGCTGAAGTCTAACAGCAGGCTTCTCTCAACTCTGGCTCCATTCTTATCTGTAAGAGGAACCTAAGAGTAGGCGTTTGTCTTGGTGGTTAGGAAATCCATGTCCTGCACTGGCGTGCTCGGGTGCCCAGCCCAACTGGTTTGTGCTGATGTGGAGCCTGGAGCACAGTGGTGGTAGTTCGTGTGCTGGTTCCTGGCTTCTGCCCTTGGCCTCAAGCCAGGGCTGTGATGAGTTTTTGGAGAGAGAAACAATGATTGGGAGCAATGTTTCTGTGTCTTTCTGTGACTCTGCCTCTTAAATAATTTTCTTAAAAGAAAAGAGTGTGTTGAAATGGAGGTGAATTATTACTGTTTGGATATTGGGAAAGCTGAATTTCAATGTGAATTTTAGCAGCAACTAAGATTTCAAAGAGATATTGAATGGATATTGTGTTTAGTGGACTCGAAAGTAAAATGTTTGTTGCAGATGATCCCCCTATAAAAACAAAGAGCTCCTTAAAAAGTTGATTGGCTTGCAGAAGGCAGAACCTGCCTCCATTTCCTTGTTGCTGCACTATGCTGGTTCATGGTTTTCCAAGGTCAGCCCCACAAACGTGTATGACAAGTGTGTGCATAAATATACATGCGTATTTAGTAAAGCAGTATCAGAAACCTGTTATAATATGATTTATTTTCATCTTATTTTCATGGAAAGATCTGGTTTACAAATACCCCCCCGAGGTCATTTAAAACGATGACATTTGAAAATAAAACCTGTCTCTGTGTTGACACTCATTATTGCCCCTTTTCATTGCCAGAAACGGTGATGATGAAGATACTCCTCATCCGCCTGCAGCAGCCTATTGTCATCAGCAGGGAAGAGGTGATGAAGGTAGAAATCCACTTTGATATACAGCTTGCCATCGCACAGGCAGCCACTTGAGCACTGGGACAGGACAAACAGGACCAGGATTAATTCTCGCTGATGATTCAAAACTCTTTTCCCAGCTCTTTCATTTCCTCATTGGCATTGGAGGATGTGAACGTTGGCTGAAAAAGCCATGGTCTCCTGAGTGTCCCTTGAAGAGTCAAGTGTCCTAATCCCATTTCTCCCTTTTTGTGTGTCAGTGTCTCCATGGTGTGGAACACTGACCCTCTCTGTGTGCCTCCAAATAATCTACTCCATTTACTGTGCACCATGGGAAACTTGACTGGGATGACATCACCTCCTGACCATTTCTTCCTGGGGTCCCAAGGACATTCCTGGTGGGCTTCTGGCACTGTTCTCTCTCTCTCTCTCTATCTCTCTTCTCTCCCTCTCTCCCTCCCTCTCTTCCCCCCCTCTTTCTCTCTCACCTTCCTGTTCACAGAGTGAATTGGGAAGATTCTGATCTCTTACACTTGCAAAGGTCTGGTCCCCCCTCACTGGACTTGGAGGAGGGCAGAATTGGAACCAGTTCAGTGAACCAGCTCGCTGAAAACCCTTTAAGACACTAACCTCTTCTCCAGGAGCACAGAGCTGTATCCCAAGCTATGCATTTTCCTGGATGCTTTTTCAAAGGCTGCTACTCTAAAACTTGTTACTTATTTGTATTTATTTGAAGGAGAGCAAAAGAGACCTTCACTCACTGCAATACCCAAAGTTGGGCTGTCCTGAAGCCTGTTGTCTGGAAGTCAATTCAGGTCCCATGCATGGTGGCAAGGGCCTACATAGTTGAGCTGTGTGACTGTTTTCCTAGAGAGTGCATTGGCAGGATGCTGGATTGGAAATGGAGCACCAGGGCAGGCTTCTGCTTTTAAAGTCACATGGCTTCTGGCTTATGTTTCAGGTGTTGCCTGATCAGATGCAAACTTCCTGGGAACTTTCTACTAACTTTGAGAAGGAAGTCACCATGGCTATGATTCCTAATAGCCATGAGAGAGAGAGAGGTATTTTTGGAAAATGGCAAAATTCTGGCTCTGAAAAGTGATGACAAAAATCAAACTTGGAAGAAGTCCCAGAAAACCTAGCATCATGTGAGATTGTTTGAGTATGAGTGTATCACTGGAGAAGGAAGAGTTTGTCAGAGTCTGGAATTACTATTCAGTTCAGAGTTGCTTGTCCCGCAAAAATGGCAAAGCAGTGCAGATGCTGGGATGGCAGGGAGCAGGAGATGGGAGCATTTGGTCAGTCTTGTCTTCCCTTGAGGCCAGTGCAGCAATAGACTAGACCAGATACATTTTTTAAAAGCTTATTTATTTATTTATTTTAAAAGATTTTATTATTATTGGAAAGCCAGAGGAGGAGAGACAAAGAGGAAGATCTTCCATCCAATGTTTCACTCCCCAAGTGAGCCGCAACAGGCCGGTATGCGCCAATCCGAAGCCGGGACCAGGAACCTCTTCCTATCTCCCACGCGGGTGCAGGGTCCCAAAGCTTTTGGGCCGTCCTCTCCTGCTTTCCCAGGCCATAAGCAGGGAGCTGGATGGGAAGTGGAGCTGCCAGGATTAGAACCGGCGCCCATATGGGATCTTGGGGCTTTCAAGGCGAGGACTTTAGCCACTAGGCTACGCCGCTGGGCCCAAAAGCTTATTTATTTTTAAATTCAATGGCAGATTTTACGCAGATAGAGAAATATCTTCCATCTGCTGGTCCATTCTCCAGATGGCCATGATGGCTGTAGCTGAGCCCTTCAGCAGCCAGGAGCTTCTTCCGGGTCTCTCATGTGGTTGCAGGCTCCCAAAGACGAGGGCCATCCTCTGCTGCTTTTCCAGGCCACAAGCAGGGAACTGGATGGGAAATGGAGCAGGCAGGACACAAACTGGCATCATTTGGGATGCTGGGCCTGCAAAATGGATGATTAGCCAATTGAGCTATCGTGTTGGCCCCTATGTGACTTTTAAAAAATATGTTTATTTCTTTTGGAAGACAGAATTATGGAAAGGGTGAGATAGAGATTGTCCATCTGCTGGTTTGCTTCGCCATTGGCCACAAGGGAATGATGGACCAGACTAAAGCCAGGACCTTCATGTGGGTCTCCCTTGTGGGTAGCCAGGACTCAAGCACTGGGGCTATCTCCCACTGCTTTCCCCAGGCCATTAGCAGGGAACTGATTTGGCAGTGCAGCAGTCAGGACAGGAACCAGCACCCACGTGGGATGCCAGTAGTGTAGTCTGAGGCTTACTCACTGTGCCACAAACCTGGCCCTGTTTTTTTCTTAATGTGTACAGAACAGACAGAAGAATCCACCAACCTGGTGCAAGTCATGAGCCCGGAAGATGACCAGTGCCTAACAGTTCTCATCAGTGATCATTCCCAGCTTCCTGTGAGTATGGGGGCCCTGGGAGCCAGGCTGGGACCCGGGTCTACTGGGACATTGGCAGGAGGAAGTTCTGCAAACAGTATTTTTCTGTCCAAACTAGAAATGCTTTGAGCCTGCCTTTCTTTAGATAACTTCACCAGCTTTGTTGACACCCCTACCCCTTTCCTTCAGTGCAGTTTCCCGACTAAGGTGTGGTGTGACTGTCCTCTGCCTCAGTGCCCAGTTTGAATCAGAATACTGATGCTTGGCAACTCATGTAGGGAAAGAAGGGATACGATGACAGGCTTTTCTTTTGAACACGTACGATCTCACATAAATGGGCATCTTCGAAGTCCTCCGGAATCTGTACACTTCAGCAGCAACGATCCGGTGGGAGACTCTCCCTTGGTCTTTGTGACACTCCATGATTGCCGAGGATGGCAGAAAATTCTTTCCTGAGAGTGGTTAGGAATGTTTTGAAGTATCCTACAGACATTAGGAGCCACTGGTTTCATTTTCAGTAAACGATTTGTTTGCAAGGCAGAGTTGCAGAGAGGCGGGAAGAAGATCTTTTCAGCTGTTGGTTCACTCTCCAGATGGCTGTGATGGCTCTGGGCCAGGCCTAAGCCAGGAGCCCCGAATGCCACCTGTGGGTGGCAGGGACCCAGGCACTGGGCCAGGCCGACGCCAGGAGCCCTGAATGCCTCCTGTGGGCATCAGGGACCCAGGCTCTCTGGCCGTCTTCTAGTATTTCTCCAGGAGCATCAGTATGGAGCTGAATCAGAAATGGAGCAGCTAGGACTGAACTGAACTGGTGCTCATCTGGGGTCTTGGCATTGCAGGTGGTAGCTTAACATGCTATGGCACTGAGCTGCCTGAAGTAAATCCATTTATTAGTAAATCCAAAGCCTAGTGTTTAATTAATCATTGCGTGTGTTTTTAAAGAGATGTATTTGTTTTTATTGGAAAATCAAATTTTACAGAGAGAAGGAGAGACAGGGAAAGATCTTCCACTGCTGGTTCATTCCCCAAGTGCCAGAGCTGGGCCAATCCAGAAGCTTCTTTTGTGTGTCCCATGTGAAAGCAGGGTCCCAAGGCTTTGGGCTGTCCTCTCCTGGTTTTCTCAGACCACAAGCATGGAGCTGGAGGGGAAGTGAAATAACTGGGCTACCAACTGGTGCTCATGTGGGATCCTGGTATATGCAAAGTGAGGGCTTTAGCCACTAGGCCACTGCGCCAGGCCCATAAGTGTGGTTTGCTGATAAGCTAGACAGCAGCTGCAAAAGAGTTTAAAACACAGAGGTTTCAAAGGTATCATCAGAATTTTGTTTTTTTGACAGCAAACCGAAACAGCTAAACATTTACCTGAAAAGCTGAAGCCAGATGTGATAAAGAAAGGTGAGACTGTTTCTTTTATGTATAAATTTATCATATATTAAAAATACATACCATAAATATACATGATATATAGACATAGATATATCATAGATAAGACTTGAGTCTCTTTGGTTGTAAGTACTACTTAGAGATTTAGCATTATTTTTCATTTTGGTCACTAGCAGTCACGTTGGCGCATGCATATTCTTCAGACTTACCAGAATCACCTGTGAAAATTGAGAGTCCTGAGCTGAGTGGCCAGGCCAGGTGAGTGACTCTCCCAGCTCCTATCCCACGCTGTGCACTGGGAGTGTGGGAGTGCAGGTTCTCGGCCGGAGCTGTCTCCCACTGCTACCTTTGGTGACCCACTGCTCAGGAGACAGCGCTGTGCGGAATTAAAAGAATTATTTTGTTGTTGTTGTTTTTAAACTTTAAGATTATTTCTTTGCAAGGCAGAGTAACAGGAGAGAGGGGTGAGGAGAGAGATCTTCCCGCCCCCACCCCGTCTTTTTTTTAAAGGTTTGTGTTTATTGGAAGGCAGACTTACAGGGAGAAAGAGACACAGAGGAAGATGTTCCACACACTGGCTCACTCTCCAAGTGGCTGCAACAGCTGGAGCTGAGCCCATTTGAAGCCAGGAGCTTCTGCTGGCTCTCCCACATGGGTGCAGGGTCCCAAGGCTTTGGGCCATCCTCTACTGCTTTCTCAGGCCACAAGCAGGGAGCCTAATAGGAAGGGAGGCTGCTGCCGGGATAAGAACTGACACCCATATAGGATTTAGCCACTGAACCATAACTCTGGGCTCAAGACAGAGATTTTTCATGCACTGGTTTACTGCGTGAACAGACACAAGTGTTAGATCTGGGCCAGGCTGGCAGAAGGAGATGGGAAAACCATCCATGTCTCCCACAGGAGCTCAAGTACTTGGGCCATCTTCTGCTGCTTTCCCAGGCCTGTAAGCAGGGACCTGGATCAGATTAAAAGGAGCTGGATCAGATTAAAAGTAGGGCAATTAGCCAACCGGAGCTTCTGCAGGGGATGGAAGAACTCCAAACACTACCGTGCAGAAACCAACGTCATCGGAAAGACAACCAGAAACCCTGAGAGGTTCGCAGAAACAGAAGAACAGTAAAAGTCCTTCGGGACCAGGGAGGAGAGCTTTCTCTGGTCCGAGCCTGGCTCCACCTCTGGACCCCCACACTCCCTCGCAATGACCATTGGGATCGCTTCGAAAACTCCTTACAGCAAACAAACAATCATACAAACTAAAAAAAACCTAAATAAATAGACAAACAATAGAAAGTAGAGCTTGAAATCTGACAGGAAAGAGCTGGTGTGGATTGGCTCATGCCTCGCTGGGTGGGACACAAAGATTAGTTACTCCTCACCATGGTGTTGGGGATTTTCCTTCACACTCCCCCCAAAAATGTTCTGCACCTTAAATGTCGACAAATATCTTGTTAGTGTTACAAACCAGTCTAGATTATCCTAAAATCTGCCAAGATTTGCAAAATTATACTTCAACACAACAAATGGCTAAATACTAAAATGAAATAGACACGAGACAGCTGAATGGTACCTTATAGCCATTTTAAGGTATATAGCAGCCGGTCCTGTATATAAACTAAAATTGAAATGTCAATGAGTTAATCATAGGTTGTGGTTAGGGCTTGCTTTTTTTTTTTAACATACTGATTACTCAAAACCATGTCAATTCCATAATATTGCAAATTGCTGTTGATGTTATATTGGACTCTTAATTGACTGGGATGATATTCTACCAGCTCTAACTTCAGACCACAAATGGTCTCCCCAAGAAACTGTTCAACCCATCTGGACAATAAGTAGCTGGACTCTGTGCTTGGTATATGTTTGCAAGGAAAGAATCTTGATTGAATTTGAACTGTAATACTGCATCAAGGTGGAGGAATCCACCAGGGGGGAGGGGAGGGAAGGGATGGTGGGATTCCCAGAGCCTATGAAACTGTCACATAATGCAAAATAATTAATAAAAAATATAAAAAAAGTAGGGCAATTAGGACTTGAGGCAGTACTACAGTGTGGGATTCTGGCATCACAAATCATGGCTTAGACCTCTGCCACAGCGTCCCTGGAGAACACCTGGGGGAAGTGTGTGCTGTTACCCTGCTCCTCAGGCCCCTTCCCCACGCCTCCAGGGTTATCTCAGGCAGTGTACTTTTTTTTTTTTTTGTCAGCAAAACACTGGATTTAAGACCAAAGGACACAGATCAATATACAAACATCAGTTTCCTTTCTGAATGCTACTAACAATTAGAATAATTAACAACCAATACCATTTGCAGTCAAGTTAATGACAGATTAATTTCAGAGCTCCATAAGATCACATGCATACATTGGGATCTCTGATGTTGCTGAGGGTCCTTAAGTATAAACAGAGATAGGGCCCGGCGGCGTGGCCTAGCAGCTAAAGTCCTCGCCATGAAAGCCCCAAGATCCCATATGGGCGCCAGTTCTAATCCCGGCAGCTCCACTTCCCATCCAGCTCCCTGCTTATGGCCTGGGAAAGCAGTTGAGGACGGCCCAATGCATTGGGACCCTGCACCCGCGTGGGAGACCCGGAAGAGGTTCCTGGTTCCCGGCTTCAATCGGCGCTCATCGGCCCGTTGTGGCTCACTTGGGGAGTGAATCATCGGACGGAAGATCTTCCTCTCTGTCTCTCCTCCTCTGTGTATATCTGGCTGTAATAAAATGAATAAATCTTTAAAAAAAAGTATAAACAGAGATAGATGAGCTCTTGCCATGGAAGACTCAGGAGGAAGATTCCAGGACCTCCGAAATTGACCAATAGATTCAAAAATATAACCCCTGATTCAAATCACTGAAGGTGGGCCCAACGCAATAGCGTAATGGTTAAAGTCCTCATCTTGCATGCTCCGGGATCCCATATGGGTGCTGGTTCTAATCCCAGCAGCCCAGCTTCCCATGCAGCTCCCTGCTTGTGGCCTGGGAAAGCAGGAGAGGACAGCCCAGATAAGTATATTGCAACTTTACTGATATCATTAGTTACTGAGGAAATCTAGGTTAAAACTGTAATGAGAGGCACTACACACCCACTAGACTGGCTGAAATTAGATTGTGCCAAGCACTGGTAAAAATGTAGAGCAGTTTAGATACTTCTAGCAGTTTCTTAAAATGTTAGACTTTTAGCAACCCTTTGACTCGTTGAGCTGTTCTCATCCTAGGTGTTTTCCCAAGAGAAATATCAGTGTGTCCTTACAAAGGCATGAATGTTTATGGCAACTTTATTTGTAATATCTCCGAACTAGAACAAACCTAAATGTCCATCAATAGATGACATACTGACGCACTCTGACATATCCACACATTGGAATGCCACATAGCAATGGAAAGGAATGGGCCCACCATTGAGGCATAGCTGGGCATGGTGCCACCTGTGATGATGCCAGCATCCAACATGGCACATGTTAGTCCTGGCTGCTCCACTACTGATCCAGATCCCTGCTGGTGGCCTTGGGAGAGTAGGTACAGGATGGCCCATGTGTTTGGGTCCCTGCTTCATATGGGAGACCCTGATGAAGCTCCTGACTTCTGCCTGTGGTCGGGTCTAGTCTGCCTGTTGCAGCTAGCTGGGCTGTGAAGTAGTGGATGAACATCAGTTCATATCCTCTCTCTCCATCTCTCTCCCTCTTTCTCCCCCTCTCTCCCTCTCTCTCCCTCTCCCTCTTCCCTTCTCTGCCCAGCTTTCCTTGTCTCCCCCCCATTGCCTCTCCCCCTCTGTCTCCCCCCTCTCCCCTCTCTCTTCTGTCTTCGCTCTCTCTCTCTAATTCCACCTTTCAAATAAATAAAATTTTTGAGGCAAAAAGTAATGAATTTGGATATATGTATCTTTAATTCATCTCAGAGTAATTATGCTTAGTAAAAGAAGCTGGGCCACAAGAGTACATATAATGATTCTATTGTATGAAATGCTAGAAAAGGCAGACATAAGTTAGGTCAGTGTCTGCCTAGAAATGGTGGTGTATTTGCCACAGCTGCCTGGTTTTCCATTGCTCCATCCACCCTTCTCTTCCCTCTGAACCTGACAGACAAGGGACTCACAGGATGTGTGGTTTCTATTCTCTGTTCTTACCTGCCAGAGAATCTGCAGCCATAGACTGCATGATAGCAAGTTTGTAGAATGGGGCACTACCGGGCACCAGGTTTGTGACTGGGCAAAGGACATAGGAGGGAAACAGAAGTTGGGGGCAGTGAGAGAGGGGAAGGTAGAGGGTGCTGGTTGTACCTGTCCCATTCACCAGGCACATTTTACTTCAGGCGCGATTCTGCTTTCAACAGTGACAGAAAACAAACAAGGAGAAGGATGCTGGTAATGTAGTAACTTTTATCCTTTTAAGGCAATGTGCCCTACACTTCAGTTGCTTGCCCATCACTGTCAGTGTGCTGTGGCTCTCTTTGTTATCTATGCCTTTTTCTTAATGAAAATTATCTTAAATTTATTCAAGCATTTTAAAAATAAATATTTTATTTCATTTTTAACTGGAAATGAACATTACTCATTACAAGTAGCAGTAAGCCTCCAAATAAAGTGAAAATAATTCCTGTATGCTATTACTTGATCTATGCATTGCATGAAATGGGCTTAATGATTGGCAAACTATGAAAGGGTCAATCTACCATACTCAGGTCTGTCCAGTTAGATGGACAGGTGGGTCAGCCCCATTGATAGTCTTAGAAGGAATTATCATTTCATGTTCTCATTTGATGGCAGATAGGTCGTGGAAAATGGAAAAAGTCCTTTATTCAGTCTTATGTGACTAGAGCAAGTTCTTACGCCGTCCAGAATTCGCTCACCTTGGATGACAGCTGATGGGCAGGCATAGTGGTCCCTTCTTTCTCATGAGAAATGGAAGCCTGAATCCAGAGATTCTACGAAACCCCTAAATGCTGTTTTCTCATGATCATGATAGCCACATTCAAGTGGAACTTACACAGTAGACATGATGAGAGGCGAACAGTAATAGCTGGCAGTAACATCAAGTGATGAAAGTTTTGTGAATGTGGTGTCTTTCTCTCGGAATACCTTACTATTCTGATGTCGTTCTCATGATGGGACACGACACAGTGTGACGTCTCTGTCATTCTGCTTTTCAAATACATCTTTCAGGAAAGAAAAAAAATCATGCAATAAGACTTTCCCAGTTTCTTTGTTCCTCTATCAAAAAATGCTGAAAGTTGATTGCAAAAGCATGCGTATTTAGAACAACAGTTCATAAATTTGGCTACACAGCAGGATCACAAGAGGAGGCTTGAAAAGAAATTCATTACTCAGACACTGTTGCAGAAAGGAAGTTGGGCAGCTTCAATCTGCTGTTCCAGCCCATCAAATGACCATGAAAAGCTGGGCTTAAAGTCAGGAGCCAGGAATTCAATCCCAGGCTGTGTCTTGGGGACAGAGACACACTACTTCAGTCCTCACACTGCCTGCCAGGCTAGAGCTGGAATCTGATGGGGCATGTGGGCATGTCAACTGTTGTCTTAACCACTAGATCAAATCTCTACTCTTCAATCATTTTTTTAAAAAACTTATTTGATTTTATTTTAATTGGAAAGGCAGGTATACAAAGAGGAGAAACAGAGAGAAAGATCGGCTGTGCACTGGTTCACTCCCCAAGTAGCCACAACAGCTGGAGCTGAGCCTATCTGAAGATAGGAGCCAGGAGCCTCCGCCGGGTCTCTCATATGGGTGCCGGGTCCCAAGGCTTTGGGTCATCCTCTGCTGCTTTCCCAGACAACAGGCAGGAGCTGGATGGGAAGTGGAGCAGCTGGGACATGAACTGGCACCTATATGTGATCATGGTAGATGCAGGGCAAGGATTGAGCCACTAGGCTATCACGCTGGGCCCTTCTTTTCAATTCTTTAAGCAGATCCTTCTGCTCAGGAAATGCCTAAGGGTTAGTGTTGAGGCATAAAAATGTAGGCTGCTGCCTGCAGCACCAGCATCCCACATTGGACCCTGAATGCTCCACTTCCAGTCCTGCTGCCTGCTGGGCTGTGTGGGAAAGCAACAGAGAACACTCAAGTGCTTAGACTCAGTTCCCAGCTTCTGCCTGGTCCAGCTCTGACTATTGCAGCCACTGGAAAGTGAACTAGCCCATGGAAGATTCCTGTCTCTCCCTCTGTCTCTCTATAATTCTGCCATTCAAATAAATAAATAAATAAAATTTTTAGTATTTTAAAGTTGGCAACTCTTACATCTTAGTTGCAAATGCCTAATTAGAATTTGGTCATCCTTGAGACCGCATCTTGGTTGATAACTGACTCATGAGAAATTATTTTTCTCCTCGCCATTACTTCCGAATCACTTTTGTATAAGAGCCCAGTCTTCAATAGTCACTTCTCTTCTGTGTAACTTTGTAGTAATAGATTGCTCATACATAAATGGTGCCGACACCCTTTCGATGGTTTCATTGATCATTTCATTTGTGTTTGTAATAGGTTAATTACAGGAAACATCTCTTTTCTGAGAGCAATGAGGCTTCCAGTAGCAGTGCCAGTGAGCAGTCTTGGACTGGTGACCAGAAGAAGAAAATGCTAATACCATATCGTAGTAGAAGAAGGAAGACGAAAGTCCCAAAATGTGGCAGCGGTAAGTTTGGCGTTTGGCTTCTGAGGCATCTCTGAAATCAACCAGCAGGGATTAACTTCTCAGTGTGCTAAATGAAAGGATGCCCGAGAACTGGGCGCCCAGTGCACCCTCCTTCCCCGTCTCTGTGTCTCACGGACATTGAGCAGATGTGGAATGAACGGTTCTCAGACAGAGAGCTGAGAATGGACCAAGCACTGTTCACTATGAGTTACAGCTGTTTGCAGTAGGTTCAGGGCGGGACATTTGGCAAGGCTCCGAGGATGGGGGAGTGGGGCTGAAGCAAAGTGGGATTTGAAGGGCAGAGAGGATGGGGCAGCAAGCCCGTGACACCAGGAGGACACAGTGAGGGCGTGCTGGTGGTGCTCAGAGACAAAGCCTGGGTGGTGAGGAAAGAGGTGAACAGTGAAGGGGTCTGTAGGTGGCAGGTGGGAGGTTGCCGTCGTTCCTGGCATGGCCCTGCATATCTGGGAGCTGAGTTTCTGTCTCTTCAGGAAATATAGCCATGGTATAATTGGCTTCTTTTTCTTCCAGTTCTGCCACTTTTTTTTCTCAGCAGTGCTAGCGACAATGAGAAAGATCAAGTAAATAAATCCACTTTGTACCACTTTGTACTGCTTCTGCGTGTTATGGCTATGATGAGCCTATTTCTTTCTAAGGCTTTCAGAAATATGAGAAAAACAAACCAGTGGTCTAATGGTTTGGAAATCACTCCAGCAGCAATGGCAAGGACAACTTAGCATTTCCTATGAATTGATGATTTTCCATAAATACTGCTGGTCAAAGTATGATTGACTTGGAGCAAAGATTAGGGGAAATGTTTCTGTCCTGCTACATAGGGTAAGTCTTAATATGCTTCCATTGAACTCCAGAGGCAGAGCTGGCAGTGGTGGTGACGGGTGTACAGGGAAACAGGGAGAAAGAGGCACTTCTACTTCATGTCCCACATGCCTGCATCCAGGGCTGGGCCAGGCTGAGGCCAGAGCCTGGAACGCTATCCAGGACCTCTGTCTGAGTGGCAGGGAACCAAGCACTTGAGGCAGCATCCTCTGCCTGCTGTGCTGGCACAGCGGGAAGGGGAAGTGGAGGGCCTGGGGGGCTTGCCAGCTCTGTGATGCGGGGTGCAGGCCAAAAGGCAACTTCACCTGCTGACACCCATTTGTTTCACTTGAAAGCAAAGCAGCAGAAAGAGAAGAGACAGAGAAAATGGTAAAACAAAACAAAACAAAACAAAACAATTTAGGCTCTGCAAACTTTGCAGCTTCTTTGGCAACACATCATCTCTGCACTTGTAACCCCAAAGCAATCATAATGTGGAAATGTGCTCTGTGTTACAATAAAACTTTATTTACAAGAGTCAGCAGTGGGTTGGACCGAGCCCCGGTTTAGAACACAGGTTCTCAAACTTCAGCGACCGTCAGAATGAGCAGGATGGTTTGTTAAACAGGGATTGCTGGGACCAGTGGAGTGGCATATCAGGCTACGCCATTTGGCACTGGCATCTCAAATGGGCACTGATTCACATCCCAGCTGCTCCACTTCAAATCCAGCTCTCTGCTGTTGTACCTGGGAAAACAACAGAGCAGGACCCAGGTCCTTGGTTCCCTGCACCCATGTGGGCGATACGGAAGATGCTCTTGACTCCCAGATTGAGACAGGTGCAGCTCCAGCCATGGCAGCCAGCTGGGGGATAAATCAGAAAACATAAGAGTTCTCTGTCTTCGCCTCTCTCACTCTGTAACTCTGAATTTCAAATAAATAAATTAAAAATAAATCATAGTTTTTAAAAGATTGTGAATTTGCATTTCTATCAAGCTGTAAGGTGTTGCATCATCATACTTTGAGAACTGCTGGTTAACAGTGATCAACTGAAACTTAAACACCGATTTTTAAATGCTTAAGCTTCCAATAATTCCACTTCTTCAGTGTCTTAGAGGATTTGTTTTTTTATGATGTTTTGAATGTGTCTGGATTGGCTGAACTTCTCACACCACTACAGGACACGTCCAGGCAGAGGAAGGCCACATGCCCAGAGATCGCTGAACCAGAGTTGCTGGGGAGTCCTGCCACCTTAATTCCTGAAGATTTCTCCCAGAAACCAGGTTCGTGACTTCCTGTTGACATATTTTCCAGTAAAGACACTCTGTGGTAAATAAAGCAATTTTCTTTTGCTATCTATTGAGGAATGTGTGAAGATGTGATTATCTCCACAAAAACGATGTGGAGGTTTTATGTTTTAATATACTTTCTGAAATTCTGGAACATCCCTCCCCCACCGTGTTAATGCGGTATTGATACAGTGTAGATTCGTGTTTAACAATCTACTAATGCTTCCCTTGTCTTTCTCCCTTGCTCCCTTCCTTTCTTCATTCTCCAGATAACATCTTTTCAGTTTACATTGTGAGCAAAGGCTCAATGGTCCACTAAACAAGGAACTCAAGTGGAAACACGAGTTCAGTGGGAATTCAGGCAAGGGTTAGGAACAACAATCAAAAAAAGTTACCCGTTTCACTTATATATATAATAAAATCTTAAAATATCCACAGATTATTCAAGTAGTAGTAATATGCCATCCTTGACCATTGATTTGACAGACATATAAAATGGAATTTGATGTGCCTTGCATGATGGCTTAGCTGGATAGATCCTCGCCTTGTAAGCCCCAGAGTCCCGTAATGGGCTGGTTCATGTCCCAGCTGTCCCTGCTTTCCTTCTAGTTCCCTGCCTGTGGTCTGGGAGAGCAGTAGAGGATGGCCAAAGGCCTTGGGACCCTGCACCCATGTGGGAGACCTGGGAGGAGCTCCTGGCTCCTGGCTTTAGATTGGCTCAGCTCCAACCATTGCAGCCACTTGGGAAGTAAGCCAGCAGGTGGAAGATCTTTCTCTGTTTCTCCTTCTCTCTATAAATTTAATCTGCCTTTACAAAGAAAAATAAATATATAAAAAAGTATTTGACAAGATTCAAAATAACTTTGTGATGTAAACCCTCAACAAATTAGGTATTTATGGATTGTACTTCAACACAATGAAAACTAATACCATCGGGTCCACAGCTAACAACATAGTCAGAGGTGAGAAGTAGAAAACTGTTCTTCTAAGATCAGGAGCAAGACAGCGTTGTCCTCTCCCCTTTGTAACAGTAGTAGAAGTCCCAGACAGAGCAAGCAGGCAGAGAAGGAAAGCTTCCAAATCAAAAAGAAAAAAGTGAAGTTTCCATTGTTTGGGTGAGATGATCAATATATGGGAAACAGACTCCCCTGACTCTGTGAGAACTAATCACATCAACTCAGTTAAGTTTCAGGGTGGAAAATCAAAGTGCAAAAACCTGTGCTTCTACATGATTTAAAAGTGAACCATCTGAAAAATTAAGAAAACCATCCCATTAAAATAGAAGCGAGGGCCCAGCACAATAACCTAGTGGCTGAATTCTTGCCCTGTGTGCACTGAGATCTCATATGGGCACCAGTTTGTATACTGGCTGCTCCACTTCCCATCCAGCTCCCTGCTTGTGGCCTGGGAAAGCAGTTGAGGACGGCCCAAAGCCTTGGGACCTTGCACCCGCATGGGAGACCCAGAGAAAGAGGTTCCGGACTCCTGGCTTCAGATCAGCTCAGCTCTAGCCATCGTGACCACTTGTGGAATGAACCAGCAAACTTTCTGAAAGATCTTTCTCTCTGTCTCACCTTCTCTATAAATCTGCCTTTGCAATGAATATAAATATATCATTTAAAAATCAAATCCAAAGGAATTAAAAGTAGCAATAAATCCAACGAGAGGAGAGAGCTGGATACCAAAACCATGGGATAGTAATGAAATAAGTTGAATAAGGAGTTAATATTGTTAATGTTGTAAAGATGGCCATGCCTCCCAAAAATTAAAAATAGGACAATATGACAGTCTCCCTTCTGAGTTCCATCCAAGGGAAATGGTATATCAGAAGGATATCTGCATTCCCATTTGATAAAATGTCTGTCAGTTTTCACAGAGTTAAAAAAAATCAATCCTTCAATGTGTGTAGGACCTCAAATCCCCCAGTAACCAAAGCAGTCTTGACAGAGAAGGGCAAAACTGCTTGGCTTCTGGCTGTATTTGAAAGCTATGGTGATGGAACAGAGGCGAATCAGACCCCTGGAACAGCCTGACACCTCAGAAAGCAAAGTATAGCGGCCACCAGGGTGGTGTTGCAAGCTAAGCTTCCGCCTGTGGCACCCGCAGACCCTGTGGGTGCCGGTTCTAGTGCTGCCTGCTCCGTTTCTGATCCAGCTCCCTGTTAATGACCTGAGAAGGTGGGGAGGATGGCTCAAGTGCTTGAGTTTCTGTACCCACGTGGGAGATTGGGAAGAAGCTCCTGGCCCCCAACTTTAGACCAGCTCAGCTCTGGCTGTTGCAGTCATTTGGGAAGTAAACTAGTGGTTGGGTGATCTCAGTCTCTTCTGTGTAATTTTGACTTCAAGTAAAAGAAAGAAGTCTTAAAAGAAAAAAACACATACAGCATGATCCAACTGATTGTTGAAAAGTGTTAAGAATATACAATGAGGGGCCCAGCGTGTTGGCCTAGTGACTGGGGTCCTCACCTTGGACGTGTCTGGATCCCATGTATATGCTGGCTGTGGTTCCAGTGGTCCCACCTCCCATCCAGCACCGTGCTTGTGGCCTGGGGGCACAGCCAAGGATGGCCCAAAGCCTTGGGACCCTGCTCTCATGTGGGAGACCCAGAGGAGCTCCTGGCTCCTGGCTTCAGACTGGCTCAGCTCTGGCCATTGCAGTCACTTGGGAACTGAATCATCGGACAGAGAATCTTCCTCTCTTTCTCTCCTCCTCTCTGTATATCTGACTTTCCAGTAAAAATGAATAAATCTTAAAAAGATAAATACAGGGGCCCGGCGGTGTGGTCTAGCGGCTAAAGTCCTCGCCTTGAAAGCCCCGGGATCCCATATGGGTGCCGGTTCTAATCCCGGTAGTTCCACTTCCCATCCAGCTCCCTGCTTGTGGCCTGGGAAAGCAGTTGAGGACAGCCCAATGCTTTGGGACACTGCACCCGCGTGGGAGACCCGGAAGAGGTTCCTGGTTCCCGGCATCGGATCGGCGTGCACCGGCCCGTTGTGGCTCACGTGGGGAGTGAATCATCGAACGGAAGATCTTCCTCTCTGTCTCTCCTCCTCTGTGTATATCTGGCTGTAATAAAATGAATAAATCTTTAAAAAAAAAAAAAGATAAATACAATGGGGAAAAAAGTTTCTTTATGAGATGGTTTTGAGAGAACATGATATTCACATGTATGTTAAAAAATGAAATTGTGGACATGTTATGCTATATGTGGAGACAGACTCAAAATGGACTAAAAGTATAAATGTAAGATTAGGACTGGTAGGGCCTGGTGTGCTGGCCTAGTGGCTGAAGTCCTCATCTTGAATGTGCTGGGATCCCATATGGGTGCCGGTTCTAGTCCCAGCAGCCCCACTTCCCGTCCAGCTCCCTGCTTGTGGCCTGGGAAAGCAGTTGAGGACAGCCCAAAGCCTTGGGACCCTGCACTGTGTGGGAGGCCTAGAGTAAGTTCCTGGTTCCTGGCTTTGGATCAGTGCAGCACCTGCCATTGCGGTCACTTGTTGAGTGAATCAATGGATGGAAGATCTTCTCTGTCTCTCCTCCTCTCTGTATATCTGACTTTGTAATAAAAATAAATAAACCTTAAAAAAAGATTAGGACCCATAAAGATTCCAATAAAAAAATGTGGAAATAGGTCCTTGATATTCTCTGTTTTTTTTTTCCCCACTGTTCTGGTACTTAATATTCTTGGTAGTGTTTTGTTTTGCTTTGTTTTGAATATAACACCAAAACCACAGGCAACAGAGTAAAAATGAATAGGTACTGCAAGCTGAACAGTCTTCACATAGCAAAGGAAACCATCAACAAAATCAAAAGGCAGCCTACAGAATAGGAAAATATTTTCTTCTTCCTGAAGATGAATTTATTTATTGGAAAGGCAGTATTAGAAAGGAGATTGAGGTCAAGACCTTCCATTTGCTGGTTTATTTCCCACATGGCCACAACAGGTGGGGCTGTGCCTTGCTGATGCGGGAGCCTGGGACTTCCTCCAGGTCTCCTGTATGGACACAGAGGCCAAGCACTCAAGCCATTTGCTGCTGCTTTCCCAGGCATGTTAGCAGGAAACTGTATGGGAAATGGAACAGTAAGGACTTGAACTGGTGCCCATACAGGATGGTGGCACTGTAAGTGGCTGCTTAGCCCTCCCACAGTGGTGATCCTAGGGAAAATATTTTTATATCTGAGGTATATGATGAGTATATAAGGATAGTATATAAGATATAGTGTTAAAAATACATAACTCATACAACTCAACAGCAAAACAGACAAAAAGTCCAAGTAACCTAATTTACACAAAATGGTCAAAGGATTTGAATAGACAGTTGACTACGGAAAGCATACAGACAGCTTACAGGAATGTGAAAAGGCACTCAACACCAGGGAATGAAATTAGAAGCACAATGAGCCGTAACTTCACGTCTGCTTGGTGATTAGTGCAGAAGGACTAGCAGAAGTGTTGGATGGGATGGTGTCTGTTGTTGGGATACACATCAGTGCAGCCAACAGAGGGAAAAGTTACAGGAGTTTGTCAAAAGATTAAAAATGGGACAATATGACAGTCTCCCTTGTGAGATTCCATCCAAGGGAAATGGTATATCAGAAAGATGTCTACGTTCCTATGGGCATTGTCGCATTCTTAACAGGATGTGAAAAGCAACTACACACCCCTCGCCGAATGAGCAGGTGGAGAGGGAACAAGTGGTAGGGATATGAGACACAGCGTGGATGTTGACCTTGGTGTTAATATGACAACTCTCACACAACACACATGTGTCAAATCATGTCTCACACACACGAGTCAGAGGAAATACGGAGGGGATCCTTGGGGAGAAAAGAGAAGACTCATGGGGTGACCTTACCCAGATGGATAGCTACCAACGTTGTTGAGTTAGTGCATCAAGGTGATTGGCTGTTTTGTCTACAGAACTACGAATCTAAGAAACAAACATCTTGAAAATGCAACATTGGGATTTTATTTAGCACTATGTCCAGTTTTAAGGAATTGGGTTTACTATGGAGAGCAGTAGTGTGATGTGACTGCCTCATTGCTGGTGTGTTTGTTCACTGGAACCTCCTCTTCCTCACATGCAGAATATGCAAGTCCCCGGCTGCTGAGTGGGTTCTCTTCCAGGGAGTGCTCAGAGGCTGAAGAAAACGCCTCCAAGGTACCTTTACAAAAATGTCATGTGTTTGAAAAGTGGAGAGTGAGCAAGCTCACAGTGAGAGTGATTCACTCTCCCATATTTCACAATGGCCAGGGCAAAGCCAGGAGCCTAGACCTCCATCCTGGCTTCCCAGTTGGGTAGCAGGAAGTGAAGTACTTAACCCATCATCTGCTGCCTCCCAAAATGCATATTACTGGAAACTGGACCAGAAGTGGAGTGGCAAGAACCCCAACCAGGCACTGTAATATAGCATGTGGGCGTCTCAGGTGGCAGCCTCACCCAAGACCCCACAATCACACTTCTAAGATGCTACTTTGTGGTTGGCTATTCATCTGTTCTTTCTCCAGAATTAATGTATTCACATAACATGAGCTTGTTATGTTTAAGGGACTACTACATTTGTTACACACATATGTATACATACACACATGCATAACTACATATATATGTATATGTGTGTAATTATATAACATTTACATATCAGTTACAAAAGTATGTTCATATATTTCTCAGTCAGCTGTGTTTTATTTGTCTTTAAGGTTGGGAACCGAGAGTCGCTAGTGGACAATACGAGTGTCAAACATAAGCTGCAGAACCTGGAAGACAGAGGTGAGAGAATACACTGTTTCTCCCAGAATGAAGTGAAATTCATCCAGACTGGTACTCAGATCACAGCAAACACAAACGCTTTGCAGGGGCACTGCTGCCAGGCCTCAAGGTGAGCAGGGCGAGTTACCTTGCCAGCTCCAAAGGATCCATGAAGTCAAAGGGAGAAACTGGGGCTCTGGCCCGCAGCCAGCCCCACAGGGGCCACGGAAGGGACAGCCTGGACCTGGCTCCCATCCAGCCCTCTCCTGCCCAGCCACTCCTGGTGACCTGCTGCCAGAGGGGGTTCTCATCCCCACATCTGCAGGTCACTTGCAGTTTGTAAGAAATATCCTAGGCAGTTTTTCTTATTTTCTCATAGTTACAGTGGTAGGCAAGTTTCCAGGTGACATCATACAGCCACCTTTATATGATAACATCTAGCTATAATGTTAACATATTAATGTAATGAACGAGTATAACACATAGGTATTCCTTTGTGTGTGTGTGTTTAAGATTTGTCTATTTGAAAGGCTTGGTTAGAGGGAGCCATCTTCCATCTGTTATCTTAAATGTCTTTAAAAGTTTTTTAAACTTTAAAGTTTTGAAATGCTGTATTTTCATTTCATTCAATTTTTAAGTTTTCTTTTGGATTTCTTCCACATTTCTTCTTTGGATTTCAGGATCATAATATTTAATCTGCAGATGGTCTTGTTTTCAAGATTTATTTGAAAGGCAGATGTTACAAAGAGAAGATTTTCTGTCCACTGGTTCACTCTCCAAATGGCTGCAATGGCCGGAGCTGAACCAATCCCAAGCCAAGAGCCAGGAGCTTCTTTGAGGTCTTCCACACAGGTGCAGGGTCCAAGCACGAGAACTATCCTCCACTGCTTTTGCAGGCCATAAGCTGAGGGCTAGATGGGAAGTGAGGCCCTCGGAACATGAACCAGTGCCCACATGGATGCCGGTGTGCAAGGTGGAAGATTAGCCTCTTGAGCCACAGGGCCGGCCCCTCAATCTATGGCTTTATAATTACCAAATTTGTCTGGATTTATATTTTTGTGATTAGAAAAGATATGTTGTACTTTTTTGTTGTGGTTTAATATGTGGTCTTAGAGGAAGTTTAGTGTATTCAAGTACATATTCTAAAGCTATTGCAATGAATGCTGTGTCAGTGTCTGTATACCCTAGAACTGTGGTTTTTCTTTTTGTTTTTTTTTTGTTTGTTTTTGTTTGTTTGTTTGTTTGCTTGCTTGACTGACATGTTAGTTGATTCCTTAACTCCACTTTTCTTGATCTGGAGCTTGACTCTCCCTTTAGATATGTATGTTTTTTTAAAAGATTTATTTTGTTACAAAATCAGATATACAGACAGGAAGAGAGATGGAGGAAGATCTTCCGTCTGATGTTTAATCCCCAAGTGAGCACAACGGCCGGTGCTGCGCGGATCCAACCAGGAACCTCCTCCAGGTCCCCCACGCAGGTGCAGGGTCCCAAGGCATTGGGCTGTCCTCGACTGTTTTCCCAGAGCACAAGCAGGGAGCTGGATGGAAAGTGGAGCTGCTGGGATTAGAGCTGGCATCCATGTGGGATCCCGGGGCATTCAAGGCGAGGACTTTAACACTAGGCCACGCTGCCGGGCCCTCCCTTTAGATATAATAAGGCTTTTTAAGAAAATGACATGCTGTGGCATTGGATATATAGTACCCAATCTGTCCTATCTTATTGTTGAATTAATTCCTTGATCACTATCTGATGATCTTTGTATCTTTTTATAGCTTTTGGCTGAAGTGTATTTTGTCTAATGCACTACTCCTGCTTGCTTTAGGTTTCCACTTAGGTAGAACATTTTTTTCCATCTTTTCACCAGTGTGTGTCTTTACTAATGAGTTTCTTAAGGTACATATCCTTGGTTATTTTTTAATCGATTTAGCCAAACTCTATCTTACCTGGGAGTGTGGTCCATTGACTTCCAAAGCTGTTGCTAATAAGTAGTAACACTAAGTAGCTGTTATTAGTAAGTAATCTATCCACTTAAAAATGAGTTGGTTTCTTCTGAGTATTCTTCATCCAGTTGTGGGTGAGCTTCAAAGTTTTCCAGTTTGGGCCCAGTACAATAGCGTAGTGGTTAAAGTCCTCACCTTTCACATGCCAGGATCCCATATGGGCACTGTTTCTAATCCCGGCAGCTCTGCTTCCCATCCAGCTCCCTGCTTGTGGCCTGGGAAAGCAGTCAAGGATGACCCACAGCCTTGGGACCCTGCACCCACATGGGGGGCCCGCGCTCCTGGCTTCAGACTGACTGAGCTCCAGCCATTGCGGCCACTTGGAGTGAGCTATCGGACGGAAGATCTTCCTCTCTGTCTCTCCTCTCTGTATATCTGACTTTGTAATGAGAATAAATGGAAGTTTTGCATGTTCTCATGATGCTAGCCTGCTACCTTTGATTTGCTTCTGTCTGTACATTTCCCTCAAACAAGTTTTAGGAGACCAGTTGATTCTGATGACTTTCCTGACTTTCACTCATTTTGGAGAATATTTAAGTTATAAAGGATAGTTCTACTCAGCCAAGTATTTTTGGCTGATAGGCTTACTTTTTCTTCACAACTTGAAATAAACCATTCAATTCCCTCTTGGCCTATAAAATTTCTGTTTGACAATGTTGTTCGTTTAGTGGAGGTCCCCTTGAAAACGACAGTGCTTTCCTTTTGAGAATGAACAATTGTTTGTACTTAAAAGAGCCGGACCACAATAGGTCAAGGGAACGTGGATCTTTTCTGATTCTGTCAATTGACATCCTATGGGCCTTCTGTACTTGGAGGTGTACTTATTAAGATCAGGGAAGTTATGAGCTGTTTCATTGAATATGTGGCATACTCTCTTCCTCTCAGGAATTCCAAGAAAGTGTTCATTTCAGTAAGGTCTCAAAGCTCTCGGGCTGCTTTCATTCCCTTTCTCACATTTTTTTAAAAGCTGGCTAGAAAATATTGAACCTGTCTTCAAGTTCAAATATTTTTTAATTCTGTTGGTCCTCATTTATCTTGACTTTCAACTATTTTCATTTTTAATTTTTCTTTAAGAAATACTTGATTTGCAAGGTAGATAAAGAGGGGGAGACAGATCCTCCATCTCAATGGCTGACATCAAGGCCTGGGCCACTGGATAGCCAGGAGCCTGGAGCTCTGTCCCTCTTGTAGATGACAGGGACCCAGGTACCTCTGCCCTCTTCTGCTGCCTCTGCAGACATATTAGCAGACATCTGGATCCAAGGTAGAATGGCCAAGACTTGAATCGGAGCTCATAGGAGATCAGTACACAGGCAGTAGCTCAGCCTGCTGCTCACAAGAGCCAGTCCACAGTTGATTTTGTAATATCTGTTCAATTCCTCAAGGTCAGTCCTTGCCAAATTTCTCATATCATGCATTGATTTTCTAATTTCATTTTCTGTTGAAGTGTCTTATGTCTTTTTGAGTGTTCCACATCATTCTTTGTGGATTCTTTATTTTATTGGAAATGCAGGTTTACAGAGAGAAGCAGAGACACAGAAATATCTTCCATCCACTGGTTTATTCACCCAGTGTCCAGAATGGCCAGAGCTGAGCCAATCCAAAGCCAGGGGCTTCTTCCAGATCTCCCTCATGGGTGCACAGTCCCAAGGCTTTAGGCTGTCCTCTACTGATTTCCCAGGCCACAACAGGGAGCTTGACCGGAAGCAAAGCATCTGGTATTAGAACCAGTGTCCAAATGGGATCCTGGCATGGTGGAAGTGAGGACTTTAGCTACTAGGCTACTGCACCAGACCCCTTAACTGCCAAGCTATTGCGCCAGACCACTCCCGTGTAAATTCTCAAATTTACTAGCATTCCTATGTATGCACCCTTAATTCTAATGTCGGTGTACACTAGGTATTAATGTTAAACACTTCAACAATGTGGGAGTAGTATCTTATAGTATAAACAATTCTATATGTAAAACTTGCAAGGTTCATTTCTCAACATGCTTAAGCCTTTAGTATTTTGTCCGAGCTTTTCCATTCTACGATAGCCATACTTCTGTAGGACAATATTCTACAAGCAATTCTCTTCCTTAATAACCTGCTTATTTGCTCGATTTACATTTTGAAACAATCATGTAAGACTCCAAATTAAGACATTCTATAAATAAAAACATACCACATTTTAAATACTATTGCTTTCCTCAAGTCTTACCCATTTCTCCCAATTTGTAGAAACACGTTTTAACACAAACCTGCCTCAAAACCGGGAATGAGAAGTTTTTCCATTAACTTTCTTGCTGATGAGGGAATTTCCCCTTCTCAAATGGCAGGTGAGAATCACAATGAGGACCTGAAGGAGCCCAAGGTCCTGAATTCGTTCCAAAGGGCAGACTGCAAGCATGCGCCTCCCTTTTGCATGGCTGGTAAGTCTGGAGCTGCTTCTTGGCTTCTGTTTTATTTTATTACTTTTTCACAGATTTATTTATTTTCATTGCAAAGTCAGATATACAGAGAGGAGGAGAGACAGGGAGGAAGATCTTCCATCCAATGATTCACTCCCCAACTGAGCCGCAAAGGCTGGTGCGCGCCAATCTGAAGCCGGGAACCAGGAACCTCCTCTGGGTCTCCCGCTCGGGTGCAGGGTCCCAAAGCTTTGGGCCATCCTCAACTGCTTTCCCGGGCCACAAGCTTGGAGCTGGATGGAAAGTGGAGCTGCCGGGATTAGAACCGGCGTCCATATGGGATCCCGGGGCGTTCAAGGCGAGGACTTTAGCCGCTAGGCCACGCCGCCGGGTCCGCTTCTGTTTTATTGGATTCAAGAGAACCAAAAAATTTCAATTTGGCTGTTGTCTTAACTAATACATTCCTAGATAGTCTCTTATCAATAAAATGAAAATCACTTAAAAGGAGATGTTGAAACACTGTTGTTCTTCACAAGGAATCAGACTTCAATTCCATTGTCTCACAGGAAAATTCAGAAATTAAACACATCATAACCAATTTCACTATCTAATTTCAAACTGTTTTTCCTGTAATGCAAAAATCTCACTTCTTTCTAAATAAGAACAAATAATTTAAAATCTGGACCAATTTCATGATTGGGAAACATTTTGACCAATGGACATAAATACTCATTTACTTTATGCTAAATTTGATGCTTCATATGCTATTTTATAATATTGTGAGATTACAATCAAATTATTTTAAATGACAATTATATTATTCAAGTTCTGTCTCAATCTTTGAAGGTTCTAGGGATCCTACTAGAACTTTCAAAGTCAGGAGACTTGGTTTCAAACTCTGAAGAATTGAGGTGTAAATTAAAGTACACTTAACATGTGACTGAATATGTGAATGGATACTGAATTTTAGACCTGATCAGTGCCAGGACAACACTGTAAGCTGAAGACTAAGCAGCAAGAAAATGGTATAGGAGCCTTAGCCCAGCAGAGGTGGGGAGTCGGGTCTGACCAAGTCCTGTTAGATGAGTTAGACCTCTCTCAAATTACGTACCAGGAGAGAGAAAGGGGGCCGGTCGTGGTCCGTCCCATCTTGTCTGTCAGTCATACACAGACCCAGTTCTGAACAAGAACAACTAAATTCACGACACAGATAGAAGTCTTGTCTGGACAGAAGTAATAGGACTCTAACTGACTAAACAATCATGCACAATCACTACACACGTCAGAACAGACATAAAATTCAACCTTTTGTGACTTCCAACCTCTTCTTTGACGTACTTCAACCTGGAAATGTTTCGTATAGCAAGCACATAGGTTCATCTCATGCTTAGCGTTAATTTAACAGTGGATTTGGTCCACTGGTTACTTTTATGTATAACTGCTAGATGAAGTTACAGAACAAGTTTCCATTTTTTTCTTATGAATGTTACATCGCTTATGTCTTACAGTGTCCCTCCCAGCTAGGGGTTAGGGCTATGAGGTAGAGCTAGAGAAATTCAGGCCCTAAGGGTGGCCTGGGTGAGGTCAAGAGAAAGTGGAAAAGCAGATAAGGGCAAAGGTGAAAGTGGCTACAATGAAGAGGAAATCTGTGTGCTACCCAGTGAGGAGAGCAAATGGAGACCTTCAGACAGGGGGATGGGCCGGCCCTCGCAGCAAGACCAGGATCATGGGGTGATGGGATTATCATCCAGCCTTACATATGCCTGAGCCAATTCTAGGAGCAAGTGTACACCATAAAGGCTGTCGGAGATCTCGCAAAAGAATCCTTTCATCTAAAGGTTTGCTAAAACTACAGCAAATAATTCCTTCTACTGTGCTGATCGTTGACATGGCTCAGAATAGGTTACATAGACAAGATTAGACAGAAAAACGTCTGCTGCAGCCCCTCTTCTTTCCTCATGGTTTGTTGGTAAAAGGGCAGGATTTTCCCAATCCAAGCGATTGAAAGAGGTGACCCACTTCTATGGCCCATAATGGCAGTCAATGGTGCTGAGGTAACCTTGAAGTGAGGCTGCCAGCCTGTTGCTGTTTCTTCGAACCCATTCAAAATCCGTCATTCGGGCCTGGCGGCGTGGCCTAGCAGCTAAAGTCCTCGCCTTTAACGTGCCGGGATCCCATATGGACGCCGGTTCTAATCCCGGCACCTCCACTTCCCATCCAGCTCTCTACTTGTGGCCTGGGAAAACAGTCGAGGATGGCCCAAAGCTTTGGGACCCTGCACCCGCGTGGGAGACCTGGAAGAGGTTCCTGGTCCCGGCATCGGATTGGCATGCACCAGCACGTTATGGCTCAGTTGGGGAGTGAATCATTGGATGGAAGATCTTCCTCTCTGTCTCTCCTCTCTGTATATCCGGCTTTCCAATAATAATAAAATCTTTAAAACAGATCACTCATTCAAGAAGGGACAACAGACTTTGCTGGTTCAGTCTTCACACCTGAAGCCTAGCTCTCTGACCCTGATCAATTGGCAGATCTAATTCAGAAGGTAAGTATAAGCTCTGGGCACCCCTCCAAAAGATAAATGCACCCACTGGAGGGGACTGCCATCCTGGACAAGGGCAGCCATCAGCATGAAAGAATTTGAAAATGTTCACACTTGAAACAATTTCTTAGGGCAATAATGAGCCAGTAGCCTTGGCCCAGGGAGAGTTAGGCTCGCTCCTGGCATGGCTTTAAGTCCTGCATTCCAGGAATCACACTCCGCTGGGCAGTTCCCTTCAGGGGTAACCCTAATGGGAAAGGCCTGGAGTGCCTCACGCTGCCCGAACAGAATGCTTGCAACTGGCGCTGTGCTCTGACTCCCCTTGAGCTGGGGGTGGTTTCCTGCCCTCTGAGCTGCCCAGAAGCTCTGGTTGGGGCGGCTGAGGTGGGCCAGGGCCAATGTCCTGAGCATCAGTTTTGCTCTTCCCTTGCCAAGCATTGTGGGAAAATAAATTAACCAATGTTACCGATGGGTGCCAATTCGACCAGGGTCCCTCAGACCTTGAGTGCCTGAGCACCTAGGATTTCTAACCCTCGAAACTTCAGCATGTAATTTAGCGCCTTAAGCGCAGGATGATCAGGTTCCTCACCATTACTACCCATGTTTAAGGACAGTAGAGGAGAGTGGCCCTCGAATACCCAGTCGGGTTGTCCGGCCAAGGAGATCCTGTGCAGAGTTTTGGGCAATGCCCAAGTGTCACATTGGACAGAAACCGCCAGTCCTCACACAAGTTCACCCCAGAGCCATGCATCCAAGGCCATCTCTCAAAGCAGGAGATGAGAGGTTAGGTGCAGCATTGTCTTTTTCCCTATCACCTACCTCAACTTCAAGCTGTCAGGGGATTCGACTGGAGATAAGCTGGGAATGGGTGGGGGTGTGTGTGACCACCTTTGTGCAGAGCTGTGGGGTGCCAAGGGTCACTTACGCAGAGTACACTACAGCTCGACAGGAGGATTACAGCACTAAAGGTGAGTCCCAAGAGAAGAAGGCGACCTGAAGAACCACAACATGTGTGAGGATGTGCTTCACTCAGGAGGAGCGAGGAGGGGGCTGGGATAGAGGGGAGGAGCAGAATGGGGAGCTGCCGCGGGTGGAGGGCAGGGGAGCAAAGTGGGGGGGGCCTCGGCTGGAGGGGGGGGGAGCCAGGGAGCAGAGCAGAGTGGGGCCCCTTGGCGGGAGGGGAGGGGACGGGAGTCTGGGAGCAGATTGGAGCAGACTGGGGGGGCCCCGCAGGAAGGGAGCTGCAGTTTGGAGGGGAGGTCACTGAGCTGAGCTGAGTGGGGGGCATCCTGCAAGGAGGGGGCTGGGGTCTCGCAGCAGACCAGAGCAGCAGAGCAGCAGAGCAGCAGAATCCCTTCGGAGCGAGACGCACCCCCCCGAGGAGGTGTCCAGGGTCCAGGAGCAGAGTGACTGCAAGGGAGGGGATAAGAGCCAGGGAGCAGAGCAGAGTGGGGCCCCATGGCTGGAGAGGAGGGGAACCGCGGAGTGGATCTGAGCAGACTGGGGGGCCCGTGCGGGAGGGGAGCCCCGGAATGGAGCAGAGAGGGGGGTCCCGTGAGTGGAGGGGAGCAGAGCCCCGGAACTGAGCAGAGAAGGTGGTCACGGAGCGGAGCACAGTCAGGGGGGATCCCGTAAGGAGGGGCCTGGTGTTGCACAGCTGAGCAGCAGAGCAGCAGAGCAGCAGAGCCACATTGGAGCAGGGAGGCATGGCAAGGAGGTGGCCAGGGTTGTGGAGCTCAGTGGAGCAGAGCAGGAGAACAGAAGAGCAGAACAGCAGCAGAGCGCCTTCGGATCGGGGCAGAACCGCAAGGAGTGGGCCATGGTCCTCCAGCAGAGCCCTTTCTGAGCCGGGCGGCCCCGCAAGGAGGGGGTGGGGTCGCTGAGCAGAGCAGCAGAGGAGCAGAGCAGCAGAGCAGCAGAGGGCCTTCTGAGCAGGGAATCCCTGCTAAGCCCCACCAAGGAATGCTTCACCCTCCTCCAGGGGCATCCTGCATTCAAGACTCTTTCTCCTGCAGGTCACCTGTGACCATCAGCTGCCACTGATGTGCCACCTGAACCAAGAAACCCCAATAGCTGACGTGTCTTTCCCACACAGGCTTTCTCACCAGGAGAGGTAGAGTAGCAGCATGCCTGGATGCCTTGTTGGTGCCAGCTGCTCTCTCAGCACGGAACAGGCAAAGTTGTGCCAGCAAGGGGGACAGGTACATTCACCAGCCTGTTGGAGGAGCTGCTGAAGAAACTGGTAAGGGATGGAGTTGGGTGGTGCGGGTTTTGGTGGTTGGGGAGGGGTCCTAAGGTGTCAAGCCTCAGCCTGTGAGGCAGTTCAACTGTATGGGTGCTGCTTCAAGACCTGACAGCATCCTCTGCAGTCCAGCTCCCTGATGATGGTGCTGGGAGAGCAGCGGAGGATGCTGCAGGAGTTTGTGCCCTGTGCCCCTGTGGCCCTGTGCCCCTGTGGGACATGTGGAGGAAGCTCCTGGTGTCCGGGCTTGTCCTGGGCCAGCCACATCTGGCTCTGGTAGTGGTCCCTGCGGAAGAGAGGCAGCAGATGCAAGAAAGATTGCGCTCTCTCTCCCTCTCTGTTCCTTTGTGTTTCAAACAAAATATGACAGATCCAGGTAGGCACTCAGGCAAGAAGGAAGGAAGCAAAAGAAAGCTGCTGTCCTGGGTGGTAGGGAGTGTGCTGTGTGCTGTGCTGTGGCTCTAGACTGCTTTTGTCTGCCAATGCAGACCCCAAGGGTGTGCGTAGGGCTTCTGTCCTGGAACTTCTGTGCAACCTCTCCAAAGCGTGTCCTTGAGAGTGAATTTCTCTTAGGGTTGGTTTGTTTCCCTTGTTTGTGCAGGAGAGCCTGGAGGAGCGTCCTGCAGTGAGTCTTGCTGTCTACGACAGGGCGCATAAGCTGCTCTTTCTACCCCTGGTTGGCTGAGGCATTTTGAGCACTAGAAGGTCCAGCCCCAGCCATCCTAGTGTCAGGTGGGAATCCCGGACAGAATTCCTTTATATGTGTCCCTTGAAGATTGGGCTAAAGGCTATACAGCCCGCATACGATAGATCAAGAGGGGATGGAGGATGCTTGTGGCCTTGCATCAGGCCGGGTCACTGTGCTAGGAAGTGGCTGTCTGTCTTCACCAGCAAGGTAGAACCTAGGGCACAGGGAGAAAACTAAAAGCTGGACTTCCACGTCACGGTCCCCAGAGGCCCAACGTCAGCAAGCACACGAGCCCTATGGGAGCTGGAGTCCCATGTGAGCGTGTCCACAGACCTTCTGGTAGCTGGAATCCCATGCCAGTGTGCCCTATGACCCTGTGGGACCTGGAGTCCCATGTCTGCATGCCCACAGGATCTCTTTGACCTCGATCCTAATTCAACATTCCCCAATCTTGGGGGATCTGGAGTCCCACCTCAGCGTGGCCATGGACCCTCTGAGACCTGGAGTTACACACTAGCTGACTACCAGTGATCTTTTGCAGATGAGGTCCCCGGAAACCTTTCTGGGATCCAGCAGCAGAGGATCCTCCACTCTGCTGGGGTTCAGCAGCAGAGGATCCTCCACCCTGCTGGGGTCCAGCAGCAGAGGGCCTTGCTCTGCTGCTGGTGTCCGACAGCAGAGGACACTCCTCCCAGCTGGGGTCTGGCAGCAGATAACTCTTCTCCATGCTGAGGTTCAGCAGCAGAGGACACTCTTTCCTGCTGGGGTCTGGCAGCAGTGGACCCTTCTGTCTGCTGGGGTCCTGCCTCAGAGGACCCTCCACCCGGCTGTTGTCCAGCAGCAGAGGAACCCACTCAGATCTGGGGTCCAACAAGAGTGGTGCCACCTCCAGTGCAGGTGTCCAGCACCAGAGGACATTCCTCTGCAGGGGTTTGGCAGCAGAGGATTCTTCTCTCTCCTGGGGTCTGGCACCAGAGGACCATCCTATTCTGCTGGGGTCGAGCAGTAGAGCACCCACCACTACTGTTGGACCCCAGCAGTGAGGAAGCATCAGAGGACCCTCCTCTCTGCTGGGGTCTGGCAGTGGAGGACCCTCCTCCTGCTGGGGTCCAACACAAGAGGACCCTGCTCTCCTTCTGTGGTCTGACACCAGAGAACCCTTCTCTTCTGCGTGGTTCCGGCACAAGAGGAGCCTCCACCCTGCTGGGGTCCTGCAGCAGAGGACCCTAGTCTGATGCTGAGAATCGGCAGCAGAGGACGCTCCTCTGCTGCCTTTCCCCAGCAGAGAGGAAGAAGCAGATGACCCTCCTCTCTGCTGGGCTCCAGCACCTGAGGAACCTCCTCCTGTCTGCTGGAGTCCGGCAGCAAATGACCCTAATCTCTGCTGATGTTCGGCACCAGAGCACCCTCTTCTTTGCTAAGGTCTGGGAGCAATGGACCCTCCTCTCTGCTGGGGTCTGGCAGTGGAGGACCCTCCTCTCTTCTGTGGTCCTGCACCAGAGGATCCTCTTCCACTCCTGGGGTTCCACACCAGAGGACCCACCTCCCTGTTGCTGGGTTTCTGGGCCCAGAGGACACTCCTCTACTGCTGGGGTCTGGCACCAGAGGACCTTCCTCTGTTGCTGGGGTCTGGCAGCAGCGGATCCTTCTCCCAGCAGGGGTCCTGCAGCGAAGGATCTCAACTGCTGCTGGGGATGGCACCAGAGGACCCACCTCTCTGCTGGGGTCCAGCACCTGGGACCCTCCACTCTGTTAGGGTCGAGTAGCAGAAGACAGTCATCTCTGCTGGGATCCAGATGCAGTGAACCCTCCTCTGCTACTGGTGTCCAGTAGCAGAGGACACACTCCTGCTGCTGGGATCTGGCAGCAGAGGACACTCCGCTTCTGGTGGGGTCGACAGCATAGAACCTTTGTCTCTGCTCAGGTATGCCAGCAAAGAACCATATTCTCGGCTGGGGTCCAGCACAGGAGGACCCTCCTCTCTGCTGGGGTCTGGCAGCAGTGGAACCTCGTCTCTGATGCGGTCCGGCAGCAGAGAACCCACCTCCCTGCCGCGGTCCAGCAGTAGAGGACCCTCCTCTGCTGCTGGGGTCCAGCGGCAAATAACTCTCATCCCTCCTGTGTTATGGCAGCAGAGGACCCTACTCTCCTACTGAAACCCAGTAGCAGAGGACCCTCCTCTCTGATGGACTGGGGTCCAGCAGCAGAGGACCCTCCTCTCTGCTGCACATCAGCCAAAAGGAAGCCGAAGAGGACCCTCCTCTCTGCTAATGTCCAGCAGCAGTGGACCCTCCTCTGCTTCCTGGGTCCGGCAGCAGAGGACACTATTCTGCTGCTGTGGTCCGCAAGCAGAGGTCCATCCTCTGCTGCTGGAGTCCAGAAGAAGTGGGCCCTGCTCTGCTGCTGGGGTCCGGCTGCAGTGGACCCTCCTCTGCTGGACCCCAGCAGAGAGAAAGCAGCAGAGGACCCTCCTATTTGCTTGGGTTGAGCAACGGAGGACCCTCCTCTCTGCTGGGGTCCAGCACCAGGGTATCCTCCTCTGTGCTCTACCTCAGCTCAGAGGAAGCAGCAGAGATCCCTCCTCTCTCCAGGGGTCCAGCACCATAATACCCTCCTCTCTGCTGAAGTCCGGCATCAGAGGACACTGCTTCCTGCTGGGATCCTGCAGCAGAGGAACCTCAGTGCTGGAATCCAGCAGCCAAGGACCCTCCTCATTGCTGGAATCTGGCACCCAAGGACCAACCTCCACTGCAGGAGTCCGGTAGCAGAGGACACCCCTCTGCTCGAGTCCGGCAGCAGAAGCCCCTGTACTCTGTTTTGTTCCGTGAGCAGAGGATCCTCCTCTGCTGCTGGGGTCCAGCAGTAGTGAACCCTACTCTCTGCTGGGGTCCTGCAGCAGAGGAACCCCCTGTCTTCTGGATTCCAGCAGAGAGGAAGTAGAAGAGGACTCTCCTCTCAGCTGGTGTCCGGCAGCAGAAGACCGTCCTCTCCTGCTGGCCTCAAACAGCACAGAAACCTTCTCTCCTAATGGGACCCAGTAGCAAAAGGACCCTCCTCTCTAATGGACTGGGGTCCAACAGCAGAGGACCATCCTGTCTGTTGGGGTCCAACAGCAGAGTACCCTCTTATCTGCTTGGGTCCGGCAGCAGATTACCCTCCTCTCTGCAGATGTCCGACAGCAGAGCACCCTGTCTGATGGCGTCTGGCAGTCACTGATCCTCCTCTCTGCTGGGGTACAATAGCAGAGGACCATCCTTTCTGCTGTGGTCTGGCACCAGAGGACCATCCTCTGCTGCTGGGGTCCGAAACCAGAGAGGAAGTTGCAAAGGACTCCCCTCTCTGCTGGGGTCCAGTACCAGAGGACCCTGATCTCTGCTGTGGTCCAGCACCATAGGACCTTCCTCTCTGTTGGGGTCTAGCAGGAGAGGGCGCTTGTCTCTGCTAGGGTCCAGCAGCAAGGGAGCAGTACAGGACCTTCCTCTCTGCTGGGGTCCAGCAGGAGAGGACCCTCCTCTTCTGCTGGATCCCTGCAGAAGAGGAAACTCTTCTGCTACTGGAACCCAGCAGAGAGGAAGCTGCAGAGGAGCCTCCTGTCCTGCCTAACACCAAAGAGAGGAAGTAGCAGAGGACCATCCTATTCTGCTGGTGTCCGGAAGCAGAGGACCATCCTCTCTGCTGTGGTCTGGCAGCAGAGGACACTCCTCCCTGCTGGGGTCTGGCAGCATTGGACCCTCGACCCCACTGGGGTCCAGCAGCAGATGACCCCCTTCCGCTGCAGGTATCTTGCACCAGAGAACACCCCTGTGCTATTGGGGTCCAGCAACAGAGGACCCCCCTCTGCTACTGGTGTCTGGCAGAAGAGGAAGATCTGTTGCTTGGGTCTGGCACCAGAGGACCCCCCTTTGCTATTGGGGTCCAGCAACACAGGACCCTCTTCTGCTGCTGGGCTCTGACACCAGAGGACACTCCCAGCTGGCATCCGGCAACAAAGGACCCTCCTCCGTGCTGGGGTGTGGCACGAGAAGACTCCTCTCTCTACTGGGGTCCAGCAGCAGAGGACCCTTCTCTTCTGCTGGGGTCCGGCAGCAGAGTACCCTCCTCTCTGCTAGGTTCTGTCCGCAGAGAACCCTACTCTTTGCTGGGGTGTGGCAGCAGAATTCCCTGCTATTTGCGGTAGTCCAGCAGTAGAAGACCTTACTCTCTGCTGGGCTCTGGCAGCAGAGGACCTCCCTCTGCTGCTGTGGTCTGATAGCAGAGGATCTCCCTGCGCTGCTGGGGACTGACAGCAGAGGACCTCCCTGAGCTGCTGGGGTTTGGAAGCAGAGGACGCCTCTCCCTTCTGGTGCCCAGCAGCAGAGGACCCTCCTGCCTACTGGGTTTCAGCAGCAGAGGACCCTATTCTCATGCTGCACCACTGCAGCAGAGGACACTTCTATGCTGCTGGACCACAGAAGAGAGCAAGATGCAGAGGAGCCTCGTCTTCTACTGGACCCCAAAGAGAGGACGAAGCAGAGGACCCTCATCTTCTGCTGGGGTCCAGCAATAGAGGATCCTCCTCTCTGCTGCGGCCTGGTATCAGAGAACTCCCCTCTCTGAAGCGGTCCGGTAGAAGAGTACCCTCCTCTCTCTTGGGGTCCGTCATGAGAGGACCCTCCTCAGCTGCTGGGGTCTGGAACCTGAGGACCCTCCTTTGCTGCTGCGGTCCAGCACTAGAGGACACAACTCTCTGCTAGAGTCTAGCATCAGAGAACCCTGCTCTCTGCTGGGGTCCAGCAGCACTGGACCCTCCTCTCTGCTGGATCCAACAGCAGAGGACACGGCTATGCTCTCTGCTGGGGTCTGACAACACAGGACCCTCCTCTGCTCCTGGGGTCCGATATCAGAGGACCCTCTTCTCTGCGGGTTCTGGAAGCAGAGGACACTGCTTTGATGCTGGGGACCGACAGCAGAGAACAATAATCTCCTGCTGGGGTCTGGCAGCAGAGAACCCTCCACTGCTGTTGGGGTCCAGCAGCAGAGGATGTTCCTCTGCTGCTGGACCTCAGCAGAGAAAAAATGCAGAGGAGCCTCATCCTTTACTGGACCCCAAAATAGGACACAGAGGAAGACCTCCTGTTCTGCTGGCATTGGGCAGCAGAGGACCCTTCTTTGCTACTGGGGTCCGGCAGCAGAGGACTCCCTCTTCTGATGTGGTCCAGTACCAGAGAAACCCCCTCTGCTGCTGTGGTCCTGCACCAGAGGACCCGCCTCTGCTGCTGTTGTCTGGCAGCAGAGGATTCTCCCCCCTGCTGGGGTCTGGCAACAGAGGACCCTCCTCTGTTCCTCAGGTCAGGCACCAGAGGTCCTTTCTCTGTTGCTGTCATCCAGCAGTAATGGACCTTCCTCCCTGCTGGGGTCCAGCAATAGAGGACCCTGATCCCTGCTGGAGTCCGCCAGCAGAAGAGCCTGCTCCCTGCTGGGGTCTGGCTGCACCACAGGTCTCCCCTCTCTACTGTGTCCAGTAACAGAGTAGCCTCCTCTACTGCTGGGGTCCGGCACCAGAGGACCCCCATCTGCTGCTGGAGTCTGGCACCAGAGGCACACTTCTCTGCTGAGGTCCAGCACAAGAGGACCCTCCTCAATGCTGGGGTCCAGCAGCAGCGACCCTCCTCTCCTCCACTGTCCTGCAGCAGAGAACCCTCCTTTTATGCTTGTTTCCAACAGCAGAGGACCCTCCTCTCCTGCTGGACCCCTGCAGCAGAGGACACTCCTCTGCATCTGAATCACAGAAGAGAGGAAGTTGCAGAGGAACATCGTCCACTACTGGACCCCAAAGAGAGGATGCAGCACAGGACCATCCTCTTCTGCTGGGGTCCAGGAGCAGAGGAAACTCCTCTCTGCTCGGTCCAACGGCAGAGGACACTGCTTTGCTGCTCGGGTCCTACAGCAGCAGAGAACTCTCTTCTCTGCTGGGGTCCAACAGCAGGGGACCCTCCTCTGTTGGGTCCGACAGCAGAGGACACTGCTTTGCTGCTGGTGTCCTACAGCAGAGGACAATCCTCTGCTGCTTGGGTACGGAAGCAGAGGAGCCTCCACTGCTGCTGAGGTCCAGAACCAGAGGACTCCCCTTTGTGCTGAGGTCCAGCAACAGAGGACCCCCCTCTGCTGCTGGGGTCCGGCACCAGAGGAACCACTTGTGCTGCTAGGGTCCGGTACCCGAGGACTCTCCTCTCCTGCTGGGGTTCAGCACCAGAGTACCCTCTACTCTGCTGGGGTCCAGCACAAGAGGACTGCCTTCTGCTGCTGGGGTCAGGCAGCAGAGGACCTGCCTCTGCTGCTGGACCCCAGCTGTTAGGAAGCTGCCAAGGACCCTCCCCTCCTGCTGGACCCCTGCAGCAGAGGACCATTATCTGCTGCTGGACCACAGCATAGGGGAAGTTGCAGAGGACCCTCATTCCCTACTGGACCCCAAAGAGAGGACACAGCAGAGGACCCTACTCTTCTACTGGCGTCCTGCAGCAGAGGACCCTCCTCCCTGCTGTTTCCGGCAGAAGAGGACTCTCAACCACTGCTCGGGTCCAGCACCAGAGGATCCTCTTCTGCTGTTGTGGTTCGGCAGCAGACAATCCTCTTCCCTGCCTGTATCCGGAAGAAAAGGACCCTCCTCCCTGCTGTGGTCTGGCAGCAGAGGAACCTCCTATGCTCTTGGAGTCCGGTACCAGAGGACCCTCCTCTGCTGCTGTTTTCTGGTACCAGAGGACCCCCCCTCTGCTGCTGGGGTATGGCACTAGAAGACCCCCCTCTGCTGCTGCTGGGGTCTGGCAGCAGAGGACCCTCCTTCTGCTGGGTTCCGGCAGCAGACGATCCTACTCCCTGCTGGAATCTGGCAGCAGAGGACACTTTCCTGCTGCAGTCCAGCAGTAGAGGACCTTCTTCTGCTCTTGGGGTCAGGCAGAAAAGGACCCCCCTCTGCTGCTTGGGTCCAGCAAAACAGAACCCTCTATGATCTTAGGCCCGGCACCAGAGGACACCCCTCTCTGTTGGAGTACACCACCAGAGGTGCCTCGTCTCTGCTGGTGTGGATCAGCAGAAAATTCTCCTCTCTGTCTGGGTCCGGCAGTAGAGGACCCTACACTGCTGCTGCATCCGACAGCAGAGGACCCTGTTCTTCTGCTGGACCCCAGCAGAGAGGAAGCAGCAGAGAACCATCCTCTCTGCTGGTGTCTAGCATGAGAGGACCCATCTCTCTGCTGGGGTCCAGCAGAAAGGAAGCAGAAGAGGACCCTCCTCTCCTGCTGGAGTCCCGTAGCAGAGGACCTTCCTCTTCTTTTGGGTTCAGCAGCAGAGGACCCTCCTTACTGGTGTAGTGCAGCACCAGGGGAGCCTTGTTTTCTGCTGTGGTCCAGCAGCAGAGGAAACTCCTCTCTGCTGGGGTCCAGAAGCAGAGCACCCTCGTCTCTGCTGAGTTCTGGAACTAGAGGACCTTCTTCTCTGCTAGGATCCAGCACCAGATGACCTCCTCTCTGTTGGGGTCCAACATCCGAGGACCCTTCTCTGTGCTGGCGTCCGGCAGTAGAGGACCCTCCTCTTTTTTTGAGTCTGCCAGCAGAGGATGCTCATCCCTGCTGGGGTCCGGCAGCAGAGGACCTTCATCCATGCTGGAGAGCCTTGGATGAGCGTCCCGCACTGAGTGCTGATGGCCACGAGAGGGCGCACAAAGCCGCCATTCTTTCTTTTCTTTTTTCCTTTTCTTTTCTTTTCCTTTTGTTTTCTTTACAGGTTTATTTATTTTATTCCAAAGTCAGATATACAGAGAGGAGGAGAGACAGAGAAGATCTTCCCTCCGATGATTCACTCCCCAAGTGAGCCACAATAGCTGGTGCACGCTGATCCAAAGCTAGGAACCTGGAGCCTCTTCTGGGTCTCCCATGTGAGTGCAAGTTTCCAAAGCTTTGGGCCGTCCTCGACTGCTTTCCCAGGCCAGAAGCAGGGATCTGGATGGGAAGTGGAGCAGCCGGGATTAGAACGGGTGCCCATATGAGATCCTGGCTCGTTCAAGGCGAGGACTTTTGTTGCTAGACTACGGCGCCGGGCCCCAAGCTGCCCTTTCTACCCCTGGTGAGCTCAGGCCTTCTGAGCTCTAGACAGTCCAACCCGAGCCATCCTAGGGTGAGGTGTGGGTCACAGACAGTATTCTGGTACACGTGTTGTTGAAAGATCAGGGCTCCAAGGCCGAACAGCCCACATACCAAAGCCCGGGAGGGGTGGAGGACGCTTGGGGCCTAGCATCAGTTCAGGCCTCTGTGATAGGAAGTGTCAGGGTGCCTTTAAGAGCAAGGCACTTAAAGAACCCTGGGAGGTGGTGTCCTATGTCAGCATGCCCACAGGCCCTCAGGGAGCTGGAGTCCAACACCAGCATCCTGGAGGCCCTGAGAGCTGGAATCCTGCACCTGCGTCCCACAGGCCCTCTGTGAGCTGGTGTTACATACCAGCCCACTGGGGTTGTACTGTGCCAGATGAGGTCCTGGGAAACCTTACCGCCACCTCCATTCCTTGCAGAGCATCCTGAGATGCAGGCTCTGGGCATTCTTTGGCAAGTGGAGCATCTCTCTGATGAGCTACCAAGAGGGCTTCATGGACTTTTATTTTTTTTCATTTCAGAGTCCGAGATACAGAGAGGAGGAGAGACAGAGAGGAAGATCTTCTGTCCGATGATTCACTCTCCAAGTGAGCTGCAACAGCCGGTCCCCTCGTGACCCAGTCTGCTAGGGCCTCAGCGGGAGGGTCCCCCTCGGAACCGCATTCTTCGCTGCTGGGGCCTCAGCGAGACGGACAGCTGTAGCCCCACTCCCTCGATGCTGGGATCTTTGAGGGAACCCCGAACCCACCTCTCTCTCTGCTATGGTCTCAGTGAGAGGGACCCTCGGCCCTCCTTTCTCTCTCTCTCTTTCTCTTTCTGCTGGGGCCTCAGCAAGAGGTTCCCCTCGGGTCCCCCTCTGTGGGGGCTTCAGGGAGAGGGACCATCTGCTGCCCTCTCTCTCTGTTCTTCTCTGGTGGGATCTCATCGCGAGGGTGCCACTTGTACCCCACCTCTCTCTCTGCTGGGGCCTCAGCGAGAGGGACTCACAACCACCCCCTTTCTCTCTCTCTCTCTGATGGGGCCTCAGTGAGAGGGACCCTCTGAGCCAGAGCCTCTATCTCTGCTTGGGCATCTGAGAGAGGGTCCCCCTCGGGATCCCGTCTGCTGTGGCCTATGTAAGAGGGACCACTGGAACCCCCTCCCTAGCTGCTGGGGCCTCAGTGACACGGACCACCAAGCATCCCTCCATCTCTGCTGGGGCCTCAGTGAGAGGGTCCCCCTTGGACACCCCCTCTCTCTCTGCTGGAGCCTCAGTGAGAAGGTACCCCTCGGGACACCCTCTCCTCAGGCCTCAGGAAGAGGCTCCCCCTCGGGACCCCCTCCGTCTCTGCTGGAGCCTCAGCGAGAGGGTCATCCTCTGGTCCCCATCTGCTGGGGCCTCATCGAGAGGAACTACCTCAAGACACCCTCTGTTGGGGCCTCAGCGAGAGGGCTCCCTGGAGCCCCCTCCCTCACTGCTGGGGCCTCAGCGAGAGGGTTCCCCTCGGGACACCCTCTGCTGGGGCCTCAGCTAGAGGGACCCTTGGCACCCTCCTCTCTCTTCTGTTGGGCCTCTGAAGGAAGTTAGCCCTTGGACCCCCGCTTCTCACTGCTGGGGCCTCAGGGAGTGGGACACTCGGCCCCCTCTCTCTGCTGGGGCCTCAGTGGGGGATCCCCTACGGACCCCCTCTGCTGGGGCCAAAGCGAAAGGGACCCCTGGGGACTCCTCCCTCGCTGCTGGGCCTTAGCAAAAGAGACCACTCGGGAACCCCTCTACTAGGGCCTCAGCGAGATTGTCCACCTTGGGACCTCCCCTGCTGGGGCCTCAGTGGGAGGGTCCCCCTCAGACCACCCATCTCTGTCTGCTGGGACCTCAGCAAGAGGGTACCCATTGGGACCCCCTCAGCTGAAGCCTCAGCAAGAGGGACCCTCAAGCTGCTGGTGCCTCAGCGAGAGGGTCCCACTCCGAACCCATTCTGCTGGGGCCTTAGCAATAGGGAACCTCGTCCCCCACTCTCTCTCTGTCTGTTTCTGCTAGGGCCTCAGTGAGAGGGTCCTCCTCGGGACCCCCACTCTCTCTTGGGGCTTCAGCGAGAGGGACCATTGGCACCCCTCTCTCTCTCCTCTGCTGGGGCTTCAGAGAGAGGGACCCTCGGCCGCCCTCTCTCTGTCTCTCCCTGCTGGGGCCTCAGCGAAAGTGTCCCCCTCGGGAGCCCCTCAGCTTGGGCCTAAGTGAGAGGGACCCCTGGAGCTTGCCTCCCTCTCTGCTGGGGCCTCGGCGATGGGGTCCCCCTCGGGAGCTCCTCTGCTGGGCTCTCTGCGAGAGGGTGTTCCTTGGAGCCTCCTCTCTCTGCTATGTCCTCAGCAAGATGGTCCCACTCGGGACAAACTCTGCTGGGGCCTCAGTGAGATCTGCTGGGGTCTCAGCGAGACAGTCCCCATCGGACCCCCTCTCTCTCTCTCTGCTGAGGCCTCAGCAAGAGGGTCCCCCTGGGACCCACTCTGCTGGGGCCTCAGTGAGATTGTCCCCCTCGGATCCCTCCCTCTATCTCTGCTGGGGCCTCAGCGAGAGGGTCCCCCTCGGGTCCCCCTCTGCTGCGGCCTCAGCGAGAGGGACACCCAAAGCCCCTCTCCCTATCTGCTGTGACCTTAGCAAGTGGGTCCCACTCGGACCCCCCTCCTCTGCCTTTGCCGCCACTAGGGACCCACTCTGCTAGGGCCTCAACGAGAGGGTCCCCCTCGGACCCCTTCTGCTTGGACCTCAGTGAGAGGGACCCTTTGCCCCCACTCTTCCATCCCTATCTCCAGAGGCATCTATGAGAAGGTCCATCTCAGGAGACCCTCTGCTGGGGACTCAGCAAGAGGAAACCCCGGCAAACCCCTCCCTGGCTGCTGGGGCCTCAGTGAGAGGGTCCCCCTCGGGACACCCTCTGCTTGGGCCTCAGCGAGGTGGAATCCTGGCGACCCCTCCCTGGCTGCTGGGGCCTCAGCAAGAGGTACCCCTCGGGACGCCCTCTGCGGGAGCCTCAGTGAGAGTGTTCCTCTCGGACACCTCCTCTCTCTCTACTGTGGCCTCAATGAGAGGGTCCCCCTTGGAACCCCTCTGCTGGGGCCTCATCGAGAGAGATCCTCATTACCTGACCTTCTCTCTCTTTTGGGGCCTCAGCGAGAGGGTCCACCTCAGGAACCCTGTCTTCTGGGGCCTCAGTGTGGTGTCCAAGGGTGTCAAGCCTCAGCCTGCCAGGCAGATGGCCTGTATAGGTGCTGCTTCAAGTCCTGGTTGTTTCCCCTGCAATCAGGCTCCCTGCTGATGATCCTGGGAGAGCAGTGGAGGATGGTGCAGGGGTTGTGCCCCTGTTCCCCGTGAACCTTTATGACATGTGAATGGAGCTCCTGGTTCCTGGGCTTGTCCTGGCCCTGCCACAGCTGGCTCTGGTGGAAGTGAGCCAGCAGATGCAAGAAAGTTTGCTCTGTCTCACTCTCTGTTCCTCTGTGCTTCAAAGCAAACAGGACAGAGGGATACAGGCAGGCAGGAAGGAAGAGAAAAAAAACTGCTGGCTTCCTGGGAGGGAGTGTGCTGTGTGCTGTCTGTGGCTCTAGACTGCTTTTGTCTGCCAACGCAGACCCCAAGGACATGTGTAGTGTTTCAGTCCTGGGACTCCTGTGCAACCTCTCCGAAGAATGTCCTTGAGAGTGAATGTCTCTCAAGCCAGGTTTGTTTCCCTTGTTTGTGCAGTAGAGACTGGAGGAGCGTCATGCAATGAGTCCTGCTGACCATGAGAGGGTGCGTAAAGCTGCCCTTTCTACCCTTGGTTGTCCTCAGGCCTTTTGAGCACAAGATGGCCCAGCCAGAGCCATCCTAGTGTTAGGTGGGGGTCCATTACAGTGTTCCTGGATATGTGTTGCTGGAAGATTGGGGTCCAAGGCAGAACAGCCCTCATACCAAGGTCCAGGAGGGTTTGGAGGACACTTGTAGCTTTGCATCAGGCTGAGGCTCTGTGCTAGGAAGTGGCTGTGTGCCTTCACCAGCAAGGTACAACCTAGGGCACGGGGAGAAACCTGGGAGCTGGAGTCCCACATCAGCGTGCCCACAGGCCCTCTGAGAGCTGGAGTCCCACATCAGCATGCCAACAGACCCTCTGGGACCTGGAGTTACACACAGGCTGACAAGCCCTGATTTTTCACAGATGTGGTCCCCAGAAACATTTACACCACCTCCTTTCCTAGCTGAACAACCCTAGGTAGGCCCTTGGCTTTCTTTACCAAGTGGAGCAGCTCCCTGATGGGCTGCGGAGAGGCCTTCATGTGTTTTTGCATGTGTGGAGTGGCAGTTATGGTGATACAACACGCGGCATTCCTCTGCCTAGCTCGGTGGGTGTGTGCTGTGTGCTGTGTCCTGTGGTTCTAGACTGCTTTTGTCTGCCAATGCAGACCCCAAGGGCATACGTAGGTCTTCCGTCCTGGCACTCCTGTGAAACCTCTTCAAAAAGTGTCCTTGATAGTGAATTTCTCTCAGGCCAGGTTTGATTCCCATGTCTGGGCAGGAGAGACTGGAAGAGCGTCCTTCCGTGAGTTCATCTGTACACTAGAGAGCATGCAAAGCTGCCTTTCTACCCCTTGTGGGCTCAGGCCTTTTGAGCACAAGACGGCCTGGCCCAAGGCATCCTAGCGTCAGGTGGTGCTCCCGGACAGTGTTCCTGGACACAGAATGCTGGAATATTGGGGTCCAAGGCAGAACAGCCCTCATACTAAGGTCCAGGTGTGTGTATAGGTTGCCTGTGTCCTTGCATCAGCCCAGGCCTCTGTGCTAGGAGGTGGCTGTGTGCCTTCACCAGCAAGGAACATCAGAGGGCACTGGGGAAACCTGCGAGCTGGAGTTCCACGTCAGGGCACCCAGAGGCCCTGTGGGAGCTGGAGTCCCACATCAGTCTCTCCAAGGGCCCTCTGAAACATGGAGACTCACATCAGTTTGTCCATGGTCCCTCTGAGAGTTGAAATCCTAGGTCATTGTGTCCACGTGCCCTCTGTGTGCTAGTGTCCCACGTCAGTGTGCCCATGGACCCTCTGGGACCTGGAGTTACTCAACAGCTGACTAGCACTGGTCTTTTGCATATGAGATCCTTGGAAACATTTACACCACTCTCTTTCCTCACAGAGCACCATTAGGGGCAGGAACTAGGTGTTCTTTAGCAAGTGGTGAAGCTCCCTGATGGGCTGCATAGAGGCCTTTGTGCATTTTTGCATTTGTGGAGTGGCAGTTAGTGTGATACACCACTCGGCCTTCTTCTGCTTAGCTGGGTGGAATCTGGGCATGTGGGCTCCTAAGCCAGGAGCAGGTGGCTGGTAAGTAAGCACCAGAGGTCACCAGTCATCTGGAATAGGAAGTCCCAGGCCTTAGCTGCTGCAAGAGCACCCTGGACATGCATTCTCACTGACTAGCAGGGATGGTGGATGGGGAGCCACCAAACCTGCAAAATGGAGGGCCTTCCATGCCATCTTCAAGAATGGGATCACAGGAACCATATCCCATTCTACAGGCATCATATTAAACATGTGTCGTGTGCATTGGAGGCAGGAATTTGGTCCCAGAGTTCCATGTCAAATGCAATTGCCCTCTCGTTCACCAGGGAATGCTTCACCCTCCTCCAGGACCATCCTAGATTCAAGACCCTTTCTCCTGCATGCCACCTAGGCATCATCAGCTGCCACTGATGTGCCACCTGAACCAAGAAACCCCAACAGCTGACGTGTCTTCTCCACAGAGGCTTTCTCACCAAGAGAGGTAGAGCAGCATCATGCCTGAATGCCTTGTTGGTGCCCGCTGCTCTCTCAGCACGGAATAGGCAGAGTTGTGCCAGCAAGGGGGACAGGTACATTCACCGGCCTGTTGAAGGAGGTGCTGAAGAAACTGGTAAGGGATGGAGTCGGGTGGTGCGGGTTTCTGTGGTTGGGGAGGGGTCTTAAGGTGTCAAGCCTCAGCCTGTGAGGCTTGTGTGCAGTTCAGCCGTATGGGTGCTGCTTCAAGACCTGACAGCATCCTCTGCAGTCCAGCTCCCTGCCGATGGTGCTGGGAGAGCAACAGAGGATGGCGCAGGGTCTTGTGCCAGTTGGCCCTGTGCCCCTGTGGGACATGTGGAGGAAGCTCTTGGTTCCCGGGCTTGTCCGGGCCCAGCCACATCTAGCTCTGGTGGTTGTCCCTGGGGAAGAGAGGCAGCAGATGCAAGAAAGATTGCTCTCTCTCTCCCTCTCTGTTCCTGTTTGCTCCAAGCAAACAGGACAGATTCAGGCAGGCAGGCAAGAAGGCAGGAAGAGAGAGATTGCTATTGGCCTCCTGGCAGGGAGTGTGCTGTGTGCTGTGTGCTGTATGCTGTGCTGTGACTGAAGACTGTTTTGTCTGCCAATGCAGACCTCAAGGGTGCGCGTAGGGCTTCTGCCCTGAGACTCCTGTGAAACATGTCCAAAGTGTGTTCTTTTTTTTTTTTTTAATTATTTGTTATTTAACTTCAGTAATTACATTGTATTATGTGACACAGTTACATAGATACTGGGGTTCTCCCCACCCTTCCCTAAACCCTCCCACCATGGTGGATTCCTCCACCTTGTTGCATAACCACAGCTCAAGTTCAGTTGAGATTTCCCCATTGCAAGCGTATACCAAACATAGAGTCCAGCATCTTATTGTTCCGTCAAGTTCAACGGCTTCTTAGGTATACCCTCTCTGGTCTGATGACAGAGCCAGCAGAGTATCATCCCAGTCAATTGAAAGCTCCAACATACCATCAGCAAAAATTTACATCATTATGGAATTAATTGACATAGTAATGAGTAACCACTATGTTAAAAGTAAATGTGAGTTCCCAGCCACCTTCTGTGACCACCTCACCTATACTTCAATTTTAGTTTACACACAACATATAACATTCAAAACATAACATGTTATACATAACATCATATCATCTTAAATTAAGGCAAACATGTGGTATTTAACCTTTTGGGATTGGCTCCTTTCCCTTAGCATTATGGTTTCCAGTTTGGCCCATTTGGCCACAAAGAACTGCATTTTGTTTTTTTTAATAGCTGAGTAGTATTCCATGGAGTAGATGAACCATAGCTTTCTTATCCAATCCTCTGTTGATGGGCATTTTGGTTGTTTCCATGTTTTTGCAATTGCTGATTGTGCTGCTATGAACATAGGAGTGCATGTTGGTTTCTCATAGAACAAGTGTTCTGGATATATTCCTAGGAGTGCTATTGCTGGATCATCCGGTATGTTGAATTTGAGTTGTTTGAATATTCTCCATACTGATTTCCATAGAGGCTGTACCAGCCTGCAGCCCCACCAGCAGTGGAGTAGGGTTCCCTTTTCCCCACAACCTCGCCAACAAGTGTCGTTGGTGCTTTTATTCATGTGGGCCAGTCTTACTGGCGTTAGGTGGTACCTCATTGATGTTTTAATTTGGATTTCCCTTATTGCCAGGGAACTTGAGCATTTTTTCATATGTTTATTTGCCATTTGGGTTTGTTCCTTTGTGAAGTGTTTGCCCATTTCCCGTGCCCATTTCTTGAGTGGCTTGTTTGTTTTGACATTTTGGTTGTTTTGTAGCTCTTTGTATATTCTGGATATTAGCCCTCTATCACCTATGTCGTGTGCGAAGATCTTCTCCCATTTTGTGGGTTGCCTTTTTACTTTGTTGATTGTTTCTCTAGCTGTACAGAAGCTTCTTAGTTTGATGAGGTCCCAATTATTTATTTTGGTCTTGATTTCTACTGCATCTGGAGTCTTTTTTAGGAAGTGAGGGCCTACCCCTAAGTGTTCCAGTGTGTTTCCAACATTTTCTTCCAAACGTTTGAAGGTTTCTGGATGTAGGTTTCGATCTGTTATCAGGCCGGGTTTGTTTCTCTTGTGCAGGAGAGCCTTGAGGAGCGTCCTGCAGTGAGTCCTGCTGTCCATGAGAGGGTGCATAAGCTGCCCTTTCTCCCCCTGGTTGGGCTCATTCCCTTTGAACACTAGACAGCCAAGCCCCAGCCATCCTAGTGTCAGGTGGGGGTCCTGGAGAGTGTTCCTGAATACTTGTCCTTTGAATATTGGGGTAAGACTGAAAAGCCTGCAAACGAAGGTCCAGGAGGGGGTTGAGGATGATTGTGGTCTTGCATCAGCCTGGACCTCTGTGCTAGGAAGTGGCTGTGTGCCTTCACCATTAAGATATCACATAGGACATGGGGAGAGTGCTGGGAGCTGGAGTTCCACATTAGGGCACCCAGAGGTCCTGTGGTAGGTGGAGTCCCATGTCAGCGTGCATAGAGTCCCTATGGGAGCTGGAGACTCACATTAGCGTGCTCATGGGCCTCTGAGAGCAGGAGACCCATGTCAGTGTGCACATGGGCCCTCTGGGACTGAGTCCTAGTTCAGCGTGCCCATGTGTCCTGTTGGGAGTTGGGGTCTCATGTCACTGTGCCCATGGGTCTTGTAGGAGCTTGATACAACCGTCAGTGTGCCCACAGGCACTCTGGGTGTTGGAGTCCCACGTCAGTGTGCAGAAGGACCCTCTGGTGCCTGGAGTTACTCACTGACTGGCTAGCATTGATCTTTCGCGGATGAGCTCACAGGAAACCTTGCCACTACACCCCTTCATCACAAAGCACCCTTGGGGACAGGGCCTGGGCTTTCGTTAGCAAGTGCAACTGCTCCCCGATGGGCTGCAGAGAGGCCTTCGTGTATTATTGCATGTGTGGGGTGGCAGTTAGGGTGATACAGCACTCGGCCTTCCTCTGCCTAGCTGGGTGGTGTCTGGGCTTGTGCGATCCAAAGAATGGAACAGTGGAAGGACAAGTAAGCACCAAAGGACACCAGTCATCTGGAATAGGAAGTCCCAGGCCTTAGCTTCTGCGAGAGCACCCTGGGACATGCAGTCCCACTTTCCAGCAGGTAGGACGGTGGCCTGGGAGCAACCAAGGCCTGCACAAAATAGGCCCTCCCATGCCATGGGCAGGCATGGGCTCATGAGGACCATTTTGCCTTCTTCAGGGCATCCTAGGAAACACTTGGGGGAGGGGGGTCAGGCATCGCCATCGTGTGCATTGGAGGCAGGAATTTGGCCCCACAACCCCCTACCAAATGCCATTGGCCTTTCGTTCACCAGGGAATGCTTCACCATCCTCCAGGAGCATCCTGGATTCAAGACTCTTTCTCTTGCAGGCCACCTGGGGACCATCAGCTGCCACTGATGTGCCACCTGCCACAAGACACCTCAACAGCTGACGTGTACTCTCCACAGAGGTCCATCTCATTAGACAGGTAGAGTAGCAGCATGCCTGCATGCCATGTTGGTGCCCTCTGCTCTCTCATCACGCAACAGCAAAAGTTATGCAAGACTGGAGGACAAGTACATTCACGGGCCTGGTGAAGGGGCTGCTGAAGAATGCAGCTAGGGGTGGAATCGTTGGAGCGGGTTGGTGTGGTGCTACGTGGTGTCCGAGGGCCTCAAGCCTCAGCCTGCCAGGCAGATGGCCTGTATGGGTGCTGCTTCAAGTCCTGACTGCTTCCCCTGCAGTCTAGCTCCCTGCTGATGATGCTGGGAGAGTAGTGGAGGATGGCGCATGGGCTTGTGCCCCTGTGTGCTGTGCCCCTGTGGGACATGTTGAGGAAGCTGCTGGTGTCCAGGCTTGTCCTGGCCCAGCCACATCTAGCTGTGATGGTGGTCCTGGTGGAAGTGAGCCAGCAGATGCAAGAAAGATTCTGACTCACCCTGTCTGTTCCTTTGTGCTTCAAACAAAACAGTACAGATCCAGACAGGCATGCAGGAGGGAAGGAAGTGAAAGAAAGCTGCTGTCCTGGGAGGTAGGGAGGGTGCTGTGGCTCTAGACTGCTTTTGTCTGCCAATGCAGACCCCAAGGGTATTCGTAAGGCTTCTGTCCTGGGACTTCTGTGCAACCGCTCCAAAGAGTGTCCTTGAGAGTGAATTTCTCTTAGGCTGGGGTTGTTTCCCTTGTTTGTGCAGGAGAGCCTGGAGGAGCGTCCTGCAGTGAGTCCTGCTGTCCATGAGAGGACGCATAAGCTGCCCTTTCTACCCCTGGTTGGCTGAGGCATTTTGAGCACTAGAAGGTCCTGCCCCAGCCATCCTAGTGTCAGGTGGGAATCCTGGACAGAATTCCTTTATATGTGTCCCTTGACGATTGGGCTCCAAGGCCAAACAGCCCGCATATGAAGGATCAGGAGGGGGTGGAGGACGCTTGTGGCCTTGCATCAGACCAGGTCTCTGTGCTAGGAAGTGGCTGTCTGTCTTCACCAGCAAGGTACAACCTAGGGCACAAGGAGAACTAGAAGCTGGAGTTCCACGTCACGGTCCTCAGAGGCCCTGAGGGATGTGGAGTCCCTGTCAGTAAGCCCACGAGCCCTATTGGAGCTGGAATCCCATGTGAGTGTGCACACGGACCCTCTGGGAGCTGGAATCCCACATCAGTGTGCCCATGGGCCCCGTGAGACCTTGGGTCCATGTCTGTGTACCCACGAGCCCTCTTGGACCTTGATCCTAATTCAGCATTCCCCAATCCCTGTGGAATGTAGGGTCCCACGTCAGCGTGTCCATGGACCCTCTGAGACTGGAATTACACACCAGCTGACTAGCACTGATGGTTCGCAGATGAGGTACCCAGAAAACTTTCCGGAATCCGGAAGCAGAGGAACCTCCTCCCTGCTGGGGTTCAGCAGCAGAGGACCATCCTGCCTGTTGGGGACCGGCAGCAGACGACACTCCACCCTGCTTGGGTGCGGCAGCAGAGGACCCTAATCCCTGTAAGGTCCAGCAACAGAGGACCCTCATCCCTGCTGCCGGACAGCAGCAGAGAGTAAGCATCAGAGGTCCTTCCTCTCTGCTGTGGTCCAGCACCAAAGGACCAACCTCTGCTGAACCGCAGCAGAGAGGAAGCCGCAGAGGACCCTCCTCTCTGCTGCTGGGGTCCAGCAGCCACAGAGGACCCTCCTCTGCAGCTGGTGTCCGGAACCACAGGACCTACTCTGCTTCTGGGGTCCGGTAGAAGAAGACCCTCCTTGCTGCTGGGTTCTGGCACCAGAGGACCCTCCTCTGCTGGTGGGGTCCATCCTCAGAGGACCATCCTATGCTGCTTCGGTGCAGACAGAAGACCCTCCTCTGCTGTTGGAGTCCGGCAGCAATGGAGCCTCCTCAGCTGCTTTGGTCCATCAGCAGAGGACCCTTTTTTCTGCTGGGGTCTAGCACGACAGGACACTCGTCTCTGCTAGTTTCCAGCAGAGAGAAAGCAATAGAGGACAATGCCTCTGCAGGAGTCTGGCAGCAGAGGACCCTCCTCTCCTTCTGGATTTCAGCAGCAGAGGACTTCGTCTGCTGATGGACCCCAGCAGAGAGGAAGCAGCAGAGGACCCTCCTCTCCTACTGGACACCAAAGAGAGGAAGCAGCAGAGGAACCTCCTGTTCTGCTGGGGTCTGGCAGCAGAGGACCCTCCTCTCTGCTGGGGTCTGGAAGCAGAAGACCCTCCAACCTGTTGTTGTTTGGCAGCAGAGGAACTTCCACAGTGCTGGGGTGGAGCAGAGAGGAAGTAGCATAGATACCTCCTCCATGCTGTGGTCCAGCCGCAGAGGACCCTCCTCTGCAGCTGGACCTCAGCAGAGAGGAAGATGCAGAGGATCCACGTCTCCTGCTGGACCCCAAAGAGAGGATGAAGCAGAGATCCCTGCTCTCTGCTGGGGTCTGGCAGCAGAGGACTCCTCCCTGCTGGGGTCAGGCAGCAGAGGACCCTCTTCCCTGCTGGGATCCGACAGCAGAGGACCCTCTTCTCAACTGGGTTCCAGCAACAGAGGACCCTCCTCCATGCTGGGGTCTGGAAGCAGAGGACACTCCTCCCCTGCTGGGGTCTGGCAAAAGTGGAACCCCCTCAGATGCTGGGTTCTGGTAGCAAAGAATCCTCCTCTCTGCTTGGTTCCTGCAACAGAGGACCCTCCTCCATGCTGGGGTCTGGAAGCAGAGGACACTCCTCTGCTCCTGGGATCTGGCACCAGAGGATCCTCCTCTGCTGCTGAGGGGGGCAGCAGAGGATTTTCCTCCCTGCTGGGGTATGGCAGGGGGGGAACCTCCTGCCTTCCGGGGTCCAACAGCAGATGACCCTCCTCTTCTGCGGGACCCCTGCAATGAGGTTCTCCCCTGCTACTAGACCACAGCAGAGAAGAAGTTGTAGAGGACCCTCACCTCATGCTGCACCCCAGGGAGAGGACGCAGGAGAATACACTCCTCTTCTGCTGTGGTCCGGCACCAGTGGACTCTCCTCTCTGCTGTACCCCAGCAGAGAGGAAGCTGCAGAGGACACTCCTCTCCGGGTGGGCATCAAACAGAGGAAGCAGTAGAGGACACTCCTGTTCTGCTGGGGTCTGGCAGCAGAGGTCCCTCCTCAGTGTTAGCGTCAGGGAGCATAGGAGCCTCCTTTCCTACTAGGGTCAAGCACCAGAGGACACTCTTCCGTGATGTACTTGGGTCTAGCAGCAGGGTCCCTCCTGTCTGCTGGAGTCCGGCAACAAATGACCCTATTCTCTGCTGGGATACAGCAGCAGAGGACCCTACTCTCTGCTGATGTTCGGAAGCAGAGCACCATCTTCTTTGCTGAGGTCTGGGAGCAAAGGACCCTCCTCTCTGCTGGGGTCCGGCAGTGGTGGACCCTCCACTCTTCTGTGGTCCTGCACCAGAGGATCCTCTTCAGCTCCTGGGGTTCCACACCAGAGGACCCACCTCCCTGCTGCTGGGTTCCGGGCCCATAGGACACTCCTCTACTGCTGGGGTCTGGCACCAGAGGACCTTCCTCTCGGCTGGGATCCGGTACCAGAGGACCCCCCTCATCTGCTGGCATCCGATACTGTAGGAACCCCCTCTGCTGCTGGGGTCCAGCAGCATAGGACCTCCCTCTGCTGCTGGCGTCCGTCAGCAGAACACTAGCTTCTGCTGCTGGTATCCAATAGCAGTGGATCCCCTTCTGATGCTGTGGTCTGGCAGCAGAGGATGCTGCTCTGCTGCTGGGGTCCCACAGTAGAGGACTCTTTTCTGCTGCTGCAACCTTGCAGCAGAGGCCTTCCTTTGCTGCTCGACCACAGCAGAGAGGAAGTTGCAGGGAGCCCTTGTCCCATACTGGACCCTAAAGAAAGGACGTAGCAGAGGACCTAATCTTGTGATGGCGTTTGGCAGCAGAGGACCCTTCTCTCTGCTGGGGTCTGGTACCAGAGGACACTCCTCAGCTGTTGGGATCCAGCAGGAGAGGACTCCCCTTCTTTGCTGGGTTCTGAAACCATAGGATCCCCCTATGCTTCTGCTGTCTGGCAGCAGAGTACCCCCCTCTATTGCTGGGTTCCAGCAGCAGAGGATCCCCCTCTGCTGCTATTGTCTGGCAGCAGAGGACACCCACTCTGCTGCTAGGATCCGGAACCAGAGTACCCCTCTCTGCTGCTGTGGTCTGGCAGCAGAGGACCTCTCTCCCTTCTGAGGTCCTGCACCAGAAGACCCTAGTAGGTTGCTCGGGTCGGGCACCAGAGGACACAACTCTGCTGCTGGGGTCCGGCCACAAAGGTCCTTCCTCCTTGCTATGGTATGGCAGCAGAGGACCCTCCTCCCTGCTCGGATACCGCAGAACAGGACCATCCTCTGCTGCTGGGGTCCGACACCAGAGGACACCCCTCTCTGCTGAGGTCCGAAACCAGAGTACCCTAGTCTTTGCTGGGGTCGAGCAGCAGGGACCCTCCTTACTCCTGGGGTCCAGCAGTAGAGGATGCTGCTCTGCTGCTGGGTTCATACAGCAGAGGACCCCCCTGCCATCTGGGGTCTGACAGCCGATGACCCTCGTTTGCTTCTATTCTGGCATCAGAGGAACCTCCTCCCCTGCTGGGGTCCGGCATCAAAAGACTCCTCTCTGCTGGGGTCTGGCAGCAGAGGCCCCTCCTCCCGGCTGGGGTCAGGCAGCAGAGGACCATCCTCTCTGCTGGGGACTAGTACGAAAGACCCTCCTCTCTGCTGTGGTCCTGCAGCAGAGGACCCTCCACTGCTGTTGTGTCCGACAGCACAGCACCCTCCTCTGCTTAGGAACTCCAGCAGAAAGGAAGCAGCAAAGGACCCTACTCTCTGCTTTGGTCCAGCAGCAAAGGACCCTCCTCTCTGCTGTGGCACAGCAGAGAGAAAGCAGAAGAGGAGCCTTTACTCAGCTGGGGTCCCGCAGCAGAGGACCTTCCTCTTCTGCTGTGTTCCAGCAGGAGAGAATCCTCCTCTACTGCTGGACCCCTGCCTCCGAGGATCATCCTCTGCTGCTGGACCACAGCAGAGAGTAAGTTACAGAGGACACTCATCTCCTGCTGGACCCCTAAGAGAGGACAAAGAGGAGGACCCTCCTCTCTGCTGGGTTCCGGCAGTAGAGGAAACTCCTCTGCTGTGGTCTGGCAGCATAGGACCTTCCTCTGCTAAGGGGTGCGGCAGCAGAGACCACCCCCCTTCTGCTGGGGTCTGGCACCAGAAGACCCTCCTAAGCAGCTGGGGTCTGGTACAGAGGTCCTCCTCTGTTGAACCCCAGCAAGGAGGAAGCAGCAGAGGACACTCCTCTCTGTTGGGGTCCGGCACCAGAGGACCCCCGTCTGCTCCTGGGGTTTGGCAGCAGAGGACCCTGCACCCCTGCAGCAGAGGACCCTTCTCCCTGCAGCAGAGGACCCTTCTCCCTGCTGGACCCCAAAGAGAGGACGCAGCAGAGGACATTCCTCTTCTACTGGTGTCCAGAAGCAGAATACCAACCTCTTCTGCTGGCTCCAGCAGCAGAGGACCCTCCTGTCTGCAGTGGTCCAGCACCAGAGGACTATCCTCTGTGCTGTTGTTTGGCAGCAGAGAACCTCCCCCCTCTGCTGGGGTCAGACAGCAGAGGACCCTCCTCTCTCCTGGGGTCCAGTACCTGAGGACCCGCCTATTTATTGGATCTCAGCAGAGAGGAAGCAGCAGAGGACCCTCCTCTTCTACTGAGGTCCGGCAGCAGAGGATCACCTTCTTCTGCAAAGTTCCGGCAGCACAGGACGATCCTCTTTGCTGGGGTCCGGAAGCCTAGGACCCTCCTTTCTGCTGTGGTCCGGCAGCAGAGGAACGTCCCCTGCTGGTGGGGTCCAGTACCAGAGGACTGCCTTCTGCTTCTGGGGTCCAGCAGCAGAGAACCCTCCTCTGCTGCTGAACCCCAGCGGAGAGGTAGCAGCAAAGGACCCTCCTCTGATGGACTCCGTCCTCTGCTGCTGGACTACAGCAGAGGGGAAGTTGCAGAGGGCCCTCGTTGCCTACTGGACCCCAAAGAGTGGACACTGCAGAGGACCCTACTCTTCTACTGGGGTGCTGGACCACAGCACAGAGGAAGTTGAAGAGGACGCTCGTCCCCGACTGGGCCCCAAAGAACAGACCCTGTTCTAATGGCGTTCGGCAGCAGAAGACCCTCCTCTGCTGCTAGCATCCGGCAACAGAAGACCCCCCTTTGTTGCTGGGTTCCAGCACCAGAGGACTCCCCTATGCTCCTGGTGTCCTACAGCAGAGAAACCTCCTTCTGCTGGGTTCCTGCAGCAGAGGACCCCTCTCTGCTGCTGGAGCCCGGAAGCAGAGGTCCTCCCTCTGCTGCTGTTTCTGGCACCAGAGGACCCCTCACTGCTTCTGGGTTCCGGCACCAGAGGAACCCCCCTGCTGGGGACTGGCACCAGAGGAACCACTTGTGCTGCTGTGGTCCGGTACCCGAAGACTCTCCTCTCCTGCTGGGGTCGAGCAGCAGAGGACCCTCCACTCTGCTGGGGTCCAGCACCAGAGGACCGCCTTCTGCTGCTGGGGTGCGGCCCCAGAGAACCCCCTCTGCTCTTGGGGTCCGACACCAAAGGACCCGCCTCTGCTACTGGGTCTGGCAGCAGAGGACCCCCCTCTTGTGCTGGTGTCCCAGAGTGGAGGTCCTCCCTCTGCTGCTGTGGTCGGGCACTAGAGGACCCCCCTGAGCTGTTGGGATCTGGCACCAGATGACCCCCCTCAGCTGTTGGGGTCTGGCACCAGAGGACCTTCCTTCTGCTGTGTTCTGGTAGCAGAGGACCCTCCTCCCTGCAGGGATATGGCAGCAGAGGACCCTCATCTGCTGCTCGGGTGTGGTACCAGATGACCCTCCCCTGCTGCTGGGGTCCGGCAGCAGAGGACCATCGTCCCTGCTGAAGTCCGGAATGAGAGAACCCTCCTCCCTGCTGTGGTCCGGCTGCAGAAGACCCTCGTGTGTTGGTGGGGTCCGGCACCAGAGGACCCCCTCTCTTGCTGGTGTCTGGCACCACATGACCCTCTTCTGCTGCTGCGATCTGGCAGCAGAGGACCCTCCTTCTGCAGTGTTCCGGCAGCAGAGGACCCTCCACTCTGCTGGGTTCCAGCACCAGAGGACCGCCTTATGCTGCTGTGGTCTGGCAGCAGAGGACCCCCTCTGCTCTTGGTGTCGGACACCAAAGGACGCTTCTATGCTACTGGGTCTGGCAACAAAGGACCCTCCTTCTGTTGTTTCTGGCAGCAGAGGACCCCCCTCTTCTGCTGGTGTTTGGGAGTGGAGGTCCTCCCTCCTCACTCCTGTGGTCCGGCACCAGAGGACCCCCCTCAGCTGTTTGGTCAGGCACCAGAGGACCCCCCTCTCTGCTGAGGTCCAGCCAAAGAGAAAACCCTCTGCTGCTTGGGTCGGGCACCAGAGGACACCCCTCTCTGCTGGGGTCCAGCACCAGAGGACCCTCCTCTCTGCTGGGGCCCAGCATTAGAAGACACTCCACTGCTGCTGCGTCCGACAGCAGAGGACCCTACTCTTCTGCTGGACCCCAGCTGAGAGGAAGCAGCAGAGGACCATCCTCTCTGCTGGTGTCTAGCATGAGAGGACCCTTCATTCTGCTGGGGTGTAGCAGAAAGGAAGCAGCAGAGGACGTTCCTCTCAGCTGGAGTCCTGCAGCAGAGGACCCTCCTCTTCTTTCCTGTTCCAGCAGCAGAGGACCCTCCTCTCCTGCTGTCAGATCCCAGCAGTAGAGCAGCGTCATCTCTTGCCTGACACAGCAGAGAGGAGGGTTCTCAGCTGCTGAACCCCAGCCTAGAGGAGTCTCCTCTGCTACAGGACCACAGCAGAGAGGAAGTTGCAGAGGACACTCATCTCCTGCTGGACCCCAAAGAAAGGACAAAGCACAGGACCCTAATCTTCGGCTGGGATCCGACAGATGAGGACCTTGTTTCTGCTGGGTTCCTGCAGCAGAGGACCCTCCTCCCTGCTCGGGTCCATCAGCAGAGGACCCTCTTCTGCTGCTTGGTTCTGGCACCAGCGGACCTCCTCCCTGCTGGGTTCTGGAGGCAAGAGGGCCCTCCTCCCAGGTGGGTTCCGGAAGCAGAGAACCACCCTCTCTGCTGGGTACAGCAGCAGAGCATCCACCACTGCTGCTGTTGTCTGAAACCAGATGACAACACTCTCTGCTGGGGTCTAGCACCAGAGGACCCTCCTCTGCTGCTGGCGTCCGGCATCAGAAGATTCCCCTCTGCTGATGGGATCCAGCACCAGAGGACCTCCGTATGCTCCTGGGGTCTGGCAGCAGAGAACACTCCTTCTGCTGGGTTCCTGCACCAGAGAACTCCCCTCTGCTGCTAGGGTCCGGCACCAGAGGAACACTTTGTCCTGCTGTGGTGCAGTACCCAAGTACTCTCCTCTCCTACTGGGGTCCAGTGGCAGAGGACCCTCCACTCTGCTGGGGTCCAGCACCAGATTACCGCCTTCTGCTGCTGGGGTGCGGCAGCAGAGGACCTGCCTCTGCTGCTGGACCCCAGTGGAGAGGTAGCAGCAAACGACCCTCCTCTCCTGCTGGATCCCTGCAGCAGAGGACCCACCTCTGCTGCTGGACCACAGCATAGGGGAAGTTGCAGAGGAACCTTGTTCCCTACTGGACCCCAAAGAGAGGACACACAGAGGATCCTACTCTTCTACTGGCGTCCTGCAGCAGAGGACCCTCCTCTCCTGATGTCCGGCTTCAGAGGAAGTCCTCTCTGCTGGATTCCAGCAACAGAGAGCCCCTTGTGCTGCTGGATTCTTGCAGCAGAGAACCCAATTATGCTGTTTGGGTCTGGCAGCAAAGAACCCCCCTCTGCTGCTGGGTTTTGGTACCAGAGGACCCCCTTGTCCTGCTGGGGTTTGGTAGCAAATGACACTCCTTATGCTGGGTTCTGGCAGCAGACAACACCCATGTTCTGCTGGGGTCCAACAGCAGAATTCATCCCTCTGCTGTTGGTGTCTGGAAGCACAGGACCCCCCTCTGATGCTAGGGTCCGGCCCCAGAGGACCCCCTCTGCTGCTGGAGTCTGGCAGCAGAGGACCCTCCTTCTGCTGGGTTCCTGCAGCTGAGGACCCTCCTCCCTGCCTTGGTACGGCAGCAGAGTCCCTCCTCTCTGCTGGGGTCCGGCACAACAACACCCTACACTCTGCTGGGGTCCAGCAACAGAGAACCCTCCTCTGTTGCTGGGGTCCATCAGCAGAGGACACCATTCTCTGCTGGGGTCCAGCACCAGAGGACCCTCCACTGCTGCTGGGGTCTAGCATCAGAGTACCCCGCTCTGTAGGTTGGTTCCGGCACCAGAGGACCCACCTCTGCTGATGGTGCCGGCAGCAGAGGACCCTACTCCCTGCTGTTTTCCAGCACTGAGCACCCTGCTCTTCTGCTGATGTGGTCTGGAAACAGAGGACCCTCCACTCTGTTGGACCCCAGCAGAGAGGTAGCAGCAAATGAGGCACCTCTCTGATGGTTTCCGGCAGCAGAGGACCCTCCTCTCCTACTGGGGTCCGGCAGCAGAGGACCATCGTCCCTGCTGAGGTCCAGAAGAATGAACCCTCCTCCCTGCTGTGGTCCGGCAGCAGAGGACCACCCTCTGCTGTTCTGGTCCGGCACCAGAGGACCCCCTCTCTGTAGGGGTCTAGCACAAGAGGACCCTCTTCTCTGCAGGGGTCCAGCACCAGAGGAAGCAGCACAGGAACCTCCACTCTGCTGGGGTCCTGCAGCATATGACACACCACTTCTGCTGGGTTTAAGCAGCAGAGTTCCTACTCTCCTGCGGGACACCTGCAGCATAGGACCCTCCTCTGCTGCTGGGACCCAGCAGAGAGGAAGTACAGAGGACAATCAACTCCTGTTCGACCCCAAAGAGAGGATGCGGCAGAGGAACCTCCTCTTCTGCTGGGGTCCGGCAGCAGAGGACCATGCTCTCTGCTGGGGTCTCGCAGCAGAGAACACTCCTCTCTGCTGGGGTCTGGCAACAGAGGACCCTCCTCCCTGCTGGGGTTCAGCAGTGGAGGACCCTCCTCCCTGCTGGGGTTCAGCAGTGGAGGACCTTCCTCTGCTGCTGGGGTCTGGCAACAGAGGAACCTCGTTCCTGCTGTGTTCTGGCAGCAGAGGATTCTTCCTGCTGGATTCGGACAGCAGAGGAACCTCCTCTACTAAAGGAACATAGCAGAGATAAAGCATCAGATGACGCTTTTCTCTTCTGGGGTCCAGCATCAGAGACCCTCCTTTCTGCTGGACCCCAGCAAAGAGGAAGTCGCAGAGGACAATCCTCTCTGCTGAGTTACAACAATAGAGTACCCTCCTCTCTGCTGGGGTCCGGCAACAGAAGACCCTCATCTGCTGCTGATATCAGGCAGCAGATGCCCATCCTCTGCTTTTGGTGTCCAGCAGCATAAGACAATCATCTCCGTTGGACCCCATCAGAGAGGAATCAGCAGAGGACCATCCTCTCTACTGGGGTACAGCAGTAGAGGACCCTCCTCTCTGTTGAGGTCCATCCCCAGAGGATCCGCCTCTCTGCTGGGGTCCAGCAGAGAAGAAGCAGCAGAGGACCCTCCTCTATGCTGCAGTCTGGCAGCAGAGGTCCCTCCTCTCTGCTGGCATCCGGCAGCAGAGGACCATCCTCTTCTGCTGGGGTCCGGCAACACAAGATCCTCCTCTCTGCTGCTGCCTGGCACCATAGGTTCCCCCTCACTGCTGTTTTCCTGCAGAGAGAAAGGAGCAGAGGACAATCCTCTTCTGTTGGACAATAAAGAAGGAAGCAGCAGGGGACCCTCCTGTTCTGCTGGGTCTGGCAACAGGGGACCCTCCTTCCTTCTGTGGTCCGGCAGCAGATGACACTCGTCACTGCGGGGTCCGGCAGCAGAGGACCATCATCTCTGCTGGGTCCGGCAGCAAAAAACTTCCCTCTTCTGCAGGGATCCGGCACCAGAGAACACCCCTCTGCTGGGGTCGGGTAGCAGAGGGTCCTACTCTACTGCTGGGGTCTGGAAAAATAGGACCCTCCTCTCCGTTGGACCCCAGTGGAGAGGAATCAGCAGAGGACCGTCCTCTCTGCTGGAGTCCAGCAGCAGAGTACTCTCCCTTCTGCTGGGGTCCAGAACCAGAGGACTCTCCTCACTGCGGGTGTCCCGCATAGACGAAGCAACAGAGGACCCTCCTCTCTGCTGGGGTCCAGCAGAAGAAGACCCACTTCTTTACTGGGGCCCGGCAGCAGATTACACTCCTGTATTGCTGGGGTACCGCTGCAGAGGACCCACTTCCCTGCTGGGGTCTGGCAGCAGTGGACACTCCACTTTGCCTTGCTTCCAGCAGCTGAGGACCCTCCTCTCCTGCTGAACCCCTGCAGAAGATGACCCTCCTATGCTGCACGTCCTCAGCAGAAAAGAAGTTCTAAAGGACCCTCGTTTCCTCATGGACTTCAAAGAGAGGCCGCAGCAGAGAACCCTCCTCTTCTGTTGTGGTCTGGGAGCAGAGGACCCTCTTCTTCCGCTGGGGTCCGGCAACAGAGGACCCTTCGCTCTGCTGGGGTCCAGGAGCAGAGGACCCACTCACTGCTGAGGTCCGAAAGCAGTGGACCTCCCCTGCTGGACCCCAGCAGGGAGGAAGCAGCAGAGGACCCTCCTCTCTTCTTTGATGAAGCACCAGAGGACTCTCCTCTCTGCTCTGCCAAAACAAAGAGGAAGCAGCAGAGGACCCACCTCACTGCCTGGGTTCGGCACCATATGACGTTCCTCTCTGCTGGGTCTAGCACGTGAGGACCCTCGTCTGTGCTAGGGTCCAGCGAGTAAAATGCTGCAGAGGACCCTTCTCTCTGCTGGAGTCCAGCAGCCAAGGACCCTCAACTCCTGCTGAACACCACAGAGAGGAAGCAGGAGAGGACCTCTCTGCTGGGGTCAGGCTCCAGAAGACACTCCTTCTAGCTGGGGACAGGCAGCAGAGGACCCTGGTCTCTGCTGGGGTACAGCAGAAGAAGACCCCCCTCCGCTGCAGGTGTTTGGCATCAGAGTACCCTCCCCTCTGCTCGGGTGCGGCTGCAGAGGACCCTGTTCTCTGCTGTGTTCCTGCAGCAAAGCAGCCTTCTCTCTGCTGGGGTCCGACAGTAGTGGAATCTCTCTTTGCTGGGTTCCGGCACCAGAGGATCCTCCTCTGCTGCAGGGGTCCAGTACAACAGGACCATCCTCCCTGCTGTCATCCGGCACCAGAGGACCGTCCTCTGCTCCTAGGGTCCTGCATCAGAGTACCCTCCACTGCTGCTTGGGTCCGGCACCAAAAGACTCCCCTCTCTGCATGGGTCCTGCAGCACAGGACCCTCAACTGCTGCTGGGGCCCAGAACCAGAGGACCCCCCTCTCTAATTGGGTCCAGCAGCAGAGGAACCTCCTCACTGCTGGGGTCCAGCAGCAGAGGACCCTCCCTCTGCTGGTGTCCGGCACCACAGGAACCACCTCCCTGCTGGTGTCTGGTACCAGATTACCCTCCTCTGCTGCTGGGTTCCGGCACCAGAAGACCCTCCTCTCTGCATGGGTCCTGCAGCACAGGACCCTCAACTGCTGCTGGGGCCCGGCACCAGAGGACCCCCCTCTCTGATTGGGTCCAGCAGCAGAGGACCCGCTCTCTAATTGGGTCCAGCAGCAGAGGAACTTCCTCTCTGATGGGGTCTGGCAGAAGAGAACCCTCCTGTCTGCTGTAGTGCAACACCAGAGAAGCCTCGTCTTTGGCTGTGGTCCAGCAGCAGAGGAAACTCCTCTCTGCTGGGGTCCAGAAGCAGAGCACCCTCCTCTCTGCTGAGTTCCAGCACCAGAGGACCTTCTTCTCTGCTGAGTTCCAGCACCAGAAGACCCTCCACTCTATTGGGTCCGACATCCAAGTATCCTCCTCTATGCTGGCGTCTGGCAGTAGAGGACCCTCTTTTCTGCTGGGGTCCGGCAGCAGAGGACCTTCATCCATGCTGGAGAGCCTTGGATGAGCGTCCTGCACTGAGTGCTGGTGGCTACGAGAGGTCACCCAAAGCCGCCGTTCGTTTTTCTTTTCTTTTCTTTCTTTTCTTTTTTACACATTTATTTTATTCCAAGGTCAGATATACAGAGAGGAAGGTCTCCCGTCAGATGGGTCACTCCCCAAGTGAGCCACAATGGCTGGTGCACGCCTATCCAAAGCCAGGAACCTGGAGCCTCTTCTAGATCTCCCATGTGGGTGCAAGTTTCCAATGCTTTGGGCCGTCCTCGACTGCTTTCCCAGGCCACAAGCAGGGATCTGGATGGGAAGTGGAGCAGCCGGGATTAGAACCGGCTCCCATATGGGATCCCAGCGTGTTCAAGGCGAGGACTTTTGTTGCTAGGCCACGACGCCGGGCCCCAACCAGCCCTTTCTACCCCTGGTGGGCTCAGGCCTTCTGAGCTCTAGACAGTCCAACCAGAGCCATCCTAGCATCAGGTGGGGGTTCCGGACAGTATTCTGGTACACGTGCTGTTGAAAGATCAGGGCTCCAAGGCCGAACAGCCCACATACCAAAGCCCGGGAGGGAGGAGGACGTTTGGGGCCTAGCATCAGCCCAGGCCTCTGTGATAGGAAGTGTCAGGGTGCCTTTAACAGCAGGGCACTTAAAGAACCCTGGGAGGTGGTGTCCTATGTCAGCATGCCCACAGGCCCTCAGGGAGCTGGAGTCCCATGCCTGCGTCCTCAGAGCCCTCTGAGAGCTGGTGTTAAACACCAGCCCACTGGGGTTGTACTTGGCCAAATGAGGTCCCGGGAAACCTTACTGACACCCACATTCCTCGCAGAGCACCCTGAGATGCAGGCTCCGGGAGTTCTTTGGCAAGTGGAAAAGCTCCTTGATGGGCTGCCAAGAGGGCTTCATGGACCTTTTTTTTATTACAAATTCCGAGATACAGAGAGGAGGAGAGACAGAGAGGAAGATCTTCCATCCAATGATTCACTCTCCAAGTGAACCGCAATGGCTGGTGCACGCCAATGCGAAGCTGGGAACTTGGAACCTCTTTCAGGTCTTCCATGTGGGTGCAGGGTCCCAAAGGTTTGGGCCGTCCTCGACTGCTTTGCCATGCCACAAGCAGGGAGCTGGATGGGAAGTGGAGCAGCCGGGATTAGAACGGGTGCCCATATGGGATCCTGGTGCGTCCAAGGCAAGGACTTTAGCCACTAGGCCACGCTGATGTGCCCCGGCTTCATGTATTTTTGCATGTGTTGGGTGGTGGTTAGGGTGATACACTACTCGGCCTGCCTTGGCCTAGCTGAGTGGTGTCTGGGCATGTGGGCTCCTAAGCCAGGAGCCATGTGGATGGGCAAGTAGGCACCAGAGGTCACCAGCCATCTGCAATAGGAAGTCCCAGGCTCTAGCTGCTAAAGAAAGCACCCTGCAACATGCAGCCCTGCTGCCCAGCACATAGGATGATGGCTGGTGAGCCACCAAGGCCCGCACAAAGTAGGGCTTTCAGGGCCTGTGCTTCCTGCACACAACAGGGTGCACAAAGCTGCCTTTCCTATCTCTAGCTAGCACTTGAGGGGTCAGCCATCCCTGTCATGTGCTTTGGAGGCAGGAATTTGGCCTCACAGCCTCCAGCCAGATGCTGCTGCCCTCTTGTTCACCAGGGAGTGCTTCACCCTCCTCCATGGATCCTTCTGGATTCAAGACTCTTCCTCCTGCTGGTCAGCTGTGGACCGTCGGCTGCTGCTGATGTGCCATCTTCCACAAGACATCCCAACAGCTGACATCTGTTCTTCACAGAGGTCCTTCTCCCCAGGACAGGTAGAGTAGCAACATGCCTGGATCCCTAATCTGTACTGGCTGCTCTCACAGCATGGAACGGCATAAGTTGTGCAAGCCAGGTGGACAGGCTCCTTCAGCAGCCTGGTGAAGGAGCTGCTGAAGGGTCCAGCAAGGATTGGTGTGGTGTGGTGTGGTGTGGTGTGGTGCAGGGTATTGTCCCAGTGGGTCAAGCCTCAGCCTGCCAGGTGGATGGCCTGTACGGGTGCTGCTTCAAATCCTGGCTGCTTCCCCTGCAGTCCAGCTCCCTGCTGATCCTGCTGGGAGAGCAGCGGAGGATGCTGCAGGGGCTTGTGCCCCTGTGCCCGTGTGCCCCTGTGCCCTGTGGGAGATCTGGAGGGAGCTTCTGGTTCCTGGGCTTGTCCTGACCCAGCCACAGCTGGCTCTGGTGGTGGTCGTTGGGGATGTGAGCCAACAGATTCAAGAAAGATTCTGTCTCTCCCTCTCTGTTCCTCTGTGCTTCCAAGAAAAGAGGACAGAGGGAGGCAGGAGGGAGGAAGGAAAAGACAGAAAGCTGCTGGCCTCCTGCGAGGGAGCATGCTGTGTGCTGTGCTGTGACTCTAGACTGCTTTTAGCTGTCAATGCAGACCCCCAGGGCGTGCATATGGCTTCCGTCATGGGACTTGTGTGCAAGCTGTAAAAAGAGTGTCCTTGAGAGCAAATGCCTCTCTGAGCTGGGGTGCTTCCACTGATTTGGCAGGAGAGCCTTGGATGAACATTCTGCAGTGAGTCCTGGTGGCCACGAGGGTGCCCCATGCTGCCCCACCTTTTTTTTTTTTAAACAGATTTATGTATTTTATTCCAAAGTCAGATATACAGAGAGGAGAAGAGAGAGAGAAAGATCTTCCGTCCGATGATTCACTCTCCAAATGAGCCACAAGAGCCGGTCCCCTGGGACCCAGTCTGCTGGGGCCTCAGTGAGAGGGACCCTTGGCCCCCCCCTCCATCCCCTCCCTATCTGCTGGGGCATCTGCAAGATGGTCCATCTCGTGAGCCCCTCTGCCTGGGTCTCAGCGAGATGGTCCTCGTTGGACCCCCCTCTCTCTCTACTGGGCTTCAGCTAGTGGGACCCCTAGCGACCCCTTCCTCGCTGCTGGGGCCCCAGTGAGAGGGTCCCCTTTGGAATCCCTCAGCAAGAGGGACCCCCGTGCCACCTACACTCTCTGCTGGGGCCTCTGCGAGAGAGAGCCTCAGAGCCCGACCCTCTCTCTGTGTTGGGGACTCAGCCAGAGGATCAGCCTCAAGACCCCGTCTTCTGGGGCCTCAGTGAGAGGGACCCCTGAGACCCACACTCTCTCTGCTGGGTCCTCCATTAGAGGATCACCCTGGGAACCCCCTCTGCTGGGTCCTCAGTGAGAGGGACCCCCTCTGTTGGGGACTCAGGGAGGGGGAACCCTGGCGACCCCGCCCTCTCTGCTGGGACCTCAGCGAGAGGATATGCCTTGGGACCCCCTCTGCTGGGGCCTCAGCGAGGGGGAACCCCGGCGACCCCCTTTGCTTGGGCCTCAGCTAGAGGGACACCCGGAGCCACCTAACCTCTCTGCTGGGGCCTAGGCAAAAAGGGACCACTCGGGACTCTCTGTGCTGGAGCCTCAGCGAGAGTGTCCCCCTCGGGACCCACTCTGTTGGGGCCTCAGGGAGGGGGAACCCTGGTGACCCCTCCATCTCTGCTGGGGCCTAGGCGAGAAGGTACCGCTAGGGTTCCTCTTTGCTGGAGCCTCAGCGAGAGTGTCCCCATCCGACCCCTCCTCTGTCAATGCTGTGGCCTCGGTGAGAGGATTCCACTCGGGACCCTCTCTGCTGGGGCCTCAGCGAGATGGTCCCCCCAGACCCCCCTCTCTCTCTGCATGGGACTCATCAAGAGAGATCATCAGAGCCCGACCCTCTCTCTGTTGGGGACTCAGCCAGAAGGTCCCCCTCAGGACCCCGTCTTCTGGGGCCTCAGTGAGAGGGACCCCTGAGTCCCACTACCTCTCTGCTGGGTCCTCTGTGAGAGGAACCCCAGAGCCCCACTCACTCGATGCCAGGGCCTCAGTGAGATGGACTCACAACCACCCCCTTTCTCTCTCTCTCTCTGATGGGGCCTCAGCGAGAGGGACTCATAACCACCCCCTTTCTCTCTCTATCTGATGGGGCCTCAGCGAGAGGGTCCCCTCGGGATCCCATCTGTAGGGGCCTCATCGAGAGTGATGCCCTTGAGACCCCATCTGCTGGGGTTTCAGCGAGAGGGTCCCCCAGCGCCCCCCTCTGCTGCTGAGGCCTAAGCGAGAAGGACTCCCAAGTACCCCTCCATCTCTGCTGGGGCCACAGCGAGAGGGTCCCCAGCGGGACACCCCTCCCTCTCTGTTGGAACCTCAGCGAGAAGGAACACCTCGGAACCCCCTCTGCTGGGGTCAGCGAGAGGTTCCTTCTCAGGCCCCCCTTTCTCTCTGCTGGGGCCTCAGCGAGAGGGTCACCCTGGTGACCCACTCTGCTGGGGCCTCAGCTAGAGGGACCCCCACAGCCCCCCTCCCTAGCTGCTGGGGCCTCAGCGAGACAGACCTCCGAGCCCTCCTCCATCTCTGCTGGAGCCTCAACAGGAAGGTACCCCTCGGAACCCCCTCGCCTCGGGCCTCAGGAAGAGGGCTCCCCGGAGCTCCCTCCCTCGCTGCTGGGGCCTCAGCGAGAGGGTCTCCATAGGGACCCCCTCTGCTGGGGCCTCAGCGAGAGGGACACTTGGCACCCATCTCTCTCTCTCTTTGCTGGGGCCCCAAGAGAAGTTAGCACTTGGATCCCCACTTCTCTCTGCTGGGGCCTCAGTGAGGGAGTGGGACCCTCGCCCCCCTCTCTCTGCAGGGGCCTCAGTGAGGGACCCCCTAGGAACCCCCTCTGCTGGGGCCTCAGCGAAAGGGACCCCTGGCGACTCCTCCCTCACTGCTGGGGCCTCAGCAAAAGAGACCACTTGGGACCCCCTGTACTGGGGCCTCAGCGAGATTGTCCACCTTGGTACCTCCTCTGCTGGGGCCTCAGCGAGAGGGTCCCCCTCGGACCGCACATCTCTGTGTGCTGGGACTTCCGAGAGGGTGTCCCCCTTGGGACCCGCTCAGCTGGGGCATCAGCAAGAGGGACCCTCACGCTGCTGGTGCCTCAGCGAGAGGGTCCCACTCTGAACCCATTCTGCTGGGGCCTCAGCGAGAGGGTCCCATGTTGCCACCTACCGTCTCTGCTGGGTCCTCAGTGAGAGGATACCCCTCAGGAGCCCCTGTGCTGGGGCCTCAGCGAGATGCACGCCCGGAGCCCCCCTCCTTATCTGCTGGGGCCTCAGGGTGAGGGTCACCTTCGGACCCTCCCTCCCTCACAGCTGGGGCCTCAGCGAGAGGGTCCCACTCGGAACAACCTCTACTGGGGCCACAGCAAGATTGTCCCCCTCGGGACCCCCTCTGTTGGGGCCTCAGTGAGAGGAACCCTTTCTTTGCTGTGGCCTCAGCCAGAGAGACCCTCCCAGCCAGAGCCTCTATCTCTGCTGGGGCCTCTGAGAGAGGGTCCCCCTCGGGACCCCGTCTGCTGCGGCCTAAGCGAGTGGGTCTCCCAGTGCCCCCCTCCCTAGCTGCTGGGGCCTCAGCGAGACGAACCCCCGAGCACCCCTCCATCTCTGGTGGGACCTCAGTGAGAGCGTCCCCCTCGGACACGCCCTCCCTCTCTGCTGAAGCCTCAGCAGGAAGGTAACCCTCGGGACCCCATGTTCTCGGGCCTCAGGAAGGGGGTACCCCTCTCATATAACCTCTCTGTCTCTGCTGGAGCCTCAACAAGAGGGTCACACTCTGGAGCCCCTCTGCTGGGCCTCAGTGAAAGGGACCCAGGCGCTCCCCTCCCTCGCTGCTGGGGCCGCAGAGATAGGGTCCCCCTCGCAACCCCCTCTGCTGGGTCCAGAGTGAGAGGTTTTCCCTCGGGACCATCTCTGCTGGTGCCACAGTAAGATCGTCCACCTTGGGACCTCCTCTGCTGGGGCCTCAGCAAGAGGGTCCCCCTTGAGACCCACTCTGCTGGGGCTTCAGGGAGAAGGTCCCCCTCGGACCCTCCCTACCTCGTTGCTCGGGCCTCAGCTAGAGGTTTCCCCTCGGGACCCAGTCTGCTGGGGCTTCAGGGAGAAGGACCATCAGCCGCCTCTCTCTCTCTCTCTCTCTCTCTCTCTCTCTCTCTCTCTCTCTCTCTCTCTCTCTCTCTCTCTCTCTCTCTGCCTGCTGGGGCCTAAGCGAGAAGGTCCTGCTCGGGACCCACTCTGCTGGGGCCTCAGTGAGAGGGACCCTTGGCCCCCCCATCCCCTCCCTATCTGCTGGGGCATCTGCAAGTTGGTCCATCTCGTGAGCCCCTCTGCCTGGGTCTCAGCGAGATGGTCCTCCTCAGACACCCCCTCTCTCTCTACCTGGGCTTCAGCTAGTGGGACCCTCCGCAACCCCTTCCTCGCTCTGGGGCCTCAGTGACAGTGTTCCCCATGGAACCCCTCTGCTGGGGCCTCAGCGAGAGAGATCCTCAGAGCCCAAGCCTCTCTGTGTTGGGGACTCAGCCAGAGGGTCCCCCTCAAGACCCCGTCGTATGGGGCCTCAGTGAGAGGGACCTCTGAGTCCCACACTCTCTCTGCTGGGGCCTCCGCAAGAGGGTCCCCCTGGGTAACTCCTCTGCTGGGGCCTCAGCGAGAGAGACCCCCTCGGGACCCCCTCTGATGGGGACTCAATGAGGGGGAACCCTGGCGACCCCTCCCTCTCTGCTGGGGCCTCAGCGAGAGGGTCCCCCTTGGGACCCCCTCTGCTGGGGCCTCAGCGAGAAGGAACCCCAACGAACCCATTTGCTTGGGTCCCAGCTAGACGGACACCCAGAGCCACCTAACTTCTCTGCTGGGCCTAGGCGAGAAGGTACCACTCGGGTCCCACTTTGCTGGGGCCTCAGCGAGAGTGTCCCCCTCGGACCCTTCCTATCTCAATGCTGTGGCCTCAGCGAGAGGATTCCACTCAGGACCCGCTCTGCTGTGGCCTCAGCGAGAGTGTCCCCCCATACCACCATCTCTCTCTCTGCCTGGGCCTCATCGAGAGTGATCATCAGAGCCCGACTCTCTCTCTATTGGGGACTCAGCGAGATGGTCCCCCTCAGGACTCTGTCTTCTGGGGCCTCAGTGAGAAGAACCCCTGAGTCCCACTACCTCTCTGCTGGGTCCTCTGCGAGAGGGTCCATCTGGGCACCACCTCTCCTGGGGCCTCAGTGAGAGAGGGACCACCTAGGGCCCCTCTCTGCTGGGGCCTCAGCAAGAGGTTCCCCCTCGGACCATCTCCCTCTCTGCTGGGGCCTCAGCAAGAGGGTCCCTCTTGGGACCCCCTCTGCTCTTGCCTCAGCGAGAGTCCCCCTCGGACCTCCCCTCTCTCTGTGCTGTGTCCTCAGTGAGAGGGTCCCACTCAGGAACCCGTCTGCTGGGTCCTCAGCCCGAGGGTCCCCCTCGGAATCCCTCTCCATCTCTGCTGGGGCCTCCGTGAGAGGTTCCCCCTCAGGCAGGTATATTAGGCCTTTATATATTATGTAAGTATGTTAGTATTTGTAAAGCACCCCCTCTTTATCTTGTCTTACTGCTATGAGCACCAGGTTCTGACATTTCCTGCCAGTTTCTATTTTAACCAGACTATCAGACTATCAGACTATCAGACCAGACTATCAGACTATCAGACCCCAGCTGTTGGGGGTCTGGCCCTCCCTTTATAAATAGCATAATCTCTGCCCGTGCTTTTGCTTATCATTCCCCTGTTATTACCACAGGGAAAATACCCACCTTCTCTACGTGGCAGCTTTGTGGGGTTTGGACATGACTGGCAAGCACCCCGTTTTCCCTTCTTTAGGAATGCAATGATTCCTGTGGAATTTATTAGTTCCATCATTCCTCTGAACTTGAGGACTCGCTCACGTGGGTGAACTTCAGCTCCTTGAATTTGAAGCTTGTGTCTGCCTGTGCTATCCCCATGTTTCTCTCTCACATATAGAAAACACCTCTGAAGTGAATGACACCACGTTCCAGTGCACCCTGACAGCGTGCTGGAATGGCAATTGCAATTCTGCTGTTCTTCAGCCCCCGCCCTGAATCCTGCCTGTGTCTGTTGGGACTGACGGAGAGGCCTCTGTTGGCCTGATAAAGAATAAAAGAGACTGGCCTAATGGCGACCACCATAGCCAGTACATCAGCAGCCGCCACCACCAGTTACCTTGGTGACAATGAACAAGGTTGCGGTACAGAGTGCCAGAATTATGGAACAATAGGACTTTACTGATACACATGAGCGGGTGGGCACCCTTGTGTTGTAACTGCGGGTTGATCTGTTGGCAGAGGAACAGCAGAGGCTGTGAGATTGGGTCTAGGCCTCTTGTACCCCATCGTATGCCTTTTTGTGTGCAACACCTATGCAAGTGCAAAATGCTTCCCAAGCCCGGGAACTGCTGTCTGCTCGTTGCTACCTAGCTAAAGATACTCCTATGGTCAGGGCCTCTTGTTCCCCATCATATGCTTTATGTATGTTTCACCTGTGTAGTGCTATGTTTTGCCAAGCCCGGGAACTGCTGTCTGCTCATTGCTACCGAGCTAAAAACACTCCTAGCCATGGAACAGTGTTACCAGCCTCCCTGAGTATGGGTTGTGCATCTGCAGCAGGCAATGCTTGATTGCAGCCAGTGACAGGTAAGATGGGCCAGGCACTGAACAACCTAAGACAGGGGCTCTGTCATGCTACAGAGATTCCCGATGAAGGGTAAAGCTGATAACCTGAGAGTCTACAACCTAAGACAGACACATTCAAGTCAGCTTTAAAACAAAAAATGTGGTCCTGTTGTGGGCTAAGATGATTAGCACTCGTTAAGCTGAGCACTAGGGGAACGGGCTTGGGGCTAAAAGCACCTGGTTTAATTGGGCTCAGCTGCACGCAATGTTCTGTACATGAGGGTGTGGGGGAAAGAGCAAAATGGGGAGACTTGAGAGACTTCCACCATCTCTGTTCTCCGTGTCGGAGACTCATGCACAGACCTTCGCCGTGTCCACGAACTGGTTCTGCTAGAGGGAACACATTTTCCCTTCTTCAGGGCATCATAGTAAACATTTGTGAGATGAGGCATCTCGGTGGTGTGCATTGGAGGCAGGAATTTGGCCCCACAGCCTCCTACCACCAGCCACTGCCCTCTCGTTCACCAAGGAATGCTTCACCCTCCTCTAGGACCATCCTGGATCCAAGACGCTTTCTGCTGCGGACCACTTGTGGACCATCAGCTGCCACTGATGTGCCACCTGAACCAAGAAACGCCAACAGCTGACGTGTCTTTCCCACACAGGCTTTCTCACCAGGCGAGGTAGAGTAGCAGCATGCCTGGATGCCTTGTTGGTGCCCGCTGCTCTCTCAGCACGGAACAGGCAGAGTTGTGCCAGCAAGGGGGACAGGTACTTTCACCGGCCTGTTGAAGGAGGTGCTGAAGAAACTGGTAAGGGATGGAGTCGGGTGGTGCGGGTTTCTGTGGTTGGGGAGGGGTCCTAAGTGTCAAGCCTCAGCCTGCGAGGCTTGTGTGCAGTTCAGTCGTATGGGTGCTGCTTCAAAACCTGACAGCATCCTCTGCAGTCCAGCTCCCTGCCGATGGTGCTGGGAGAGCAACAGAGGATGGCGCAGGGGCTTGTGCCCCTGTGGCTCTGTGCCCCTGTGGGACATGTGGAGGAAGCTCCTGGTTCCCGGGCTTGTCCTGGCCCAGCCACATCTAGCTCTGGTGTTGGTCCCTGGGGAAGAGAGGCAGCAGATGCAAGAAAGATTGCTCGCTCTCTCACTCTCTGTTCCTGTGTGCTCCAAGCAAACAGGACAGATTCAGGCAGGCAGGCAAGAAGGCAGGAAGAGAGAGATTGCTATTGGCCTCTTGGCAGGGAGTGTGCTGTGTGCTGTGTGCTGTGCTGTGACTGAAGACTGCTTTTGTCTGCCAATGCAGACCCCAAGGCTATGCGTAGGGCTACTGTCCTGGGACTCCTGTGCAAGATCTCCAAAGTGTGTTCTTGAGAGTGAATGTCTCTCAGGCGGGTTTTTTTCTCTTGTGCAGGAGAGCCTGGAGGAGCGTCCTGCAGTGAGTCCTGCTGTCCATGAGAGGGCGCATAAGCTGCCCTCTCTCCCCCTGGTTGGGCTCATTCCTTTTGAACACTAGACAGCCAAGCCCCAGCCATCCTAGTGTCAGGTGGGGGTCCTGGAGAGTGTTCCTGAATACTTGTCAATTGAAGTTTGGGTAAGGCTGAAAAGCCTGCAAACGAAGGTCCAGGAGGGCGTTGAGGATGATTGTGGTCTTGCATCAGCCTGGACCTCTGTGCTAGGAAGTGGCTGTTTGCCTTCACCATTAAGATACCACATAGGACATGGGGAGAGTGCTGGGAGCTGGAGTTCCACATTAGGGCACCCAGAGGCCCTGTGGTAGATGGAGTCCCATGTCAGCGTGCCCAGAGTCCCTATGGGATCTGGAGACTCACATTAGCGTGCTCATGGGCCTCTGAGAGCAGGAGACCCATGTCAGTGTGCACATGGGCCCTCTGGAATACTGAGTCCTAGTTCAGCGAGAGGGTGCCACCTGTACCCCACCTCTCTCTGCTGGGGCCTCAGCGAGAGGGACTCACAACCACCCCCTTTCTCTCTCTCTCTGATGGGGCCTCAGCGAGAGGGTCCCCTCGGGATCCCATCTGCTGGGGCCTCATCGAGAGGGACTCCCTTGAGTCCCCCTCTGCTGGGGTTTCAGCGAGAGGGTCCCCCAGTGCCCCCTCCCTGACTGCTGGGGCCAAAGTGAGAGTTTCCCTTCGAGCCAGAGCCTCAATCTCTGCTGGGGCATCTGAGATAGGGTCCACCTCGGGACCCCGTCTGCTGGGGCCTAAGCAAAATGGACCCCCAGAGCCACCCTCCCTCACTGCTAGTGCCTCAGCGTACGGACACCCGAGCACCCCTCCATCTCTGCTGGGGCCTCACGAAGAGGGTCCCCCTCGGATATCCCCTCCATCTCTGCTGCGGCCTCTTTGAGAGGAACCGCTGGCGACTCCCTCCCTCGCTGCTGCTGCCTCAGCAAGAGGGTCCCCTCGGAACCCCCTCTGCCAGGGACAGAGCGAGAGGTTTTCCCTCGGGACCCCCTCTGCTGGGGTCTCAGCGAGAGAATCCCCCTCGGACAACCCCTCTCTCTCTGCTGAGGCCTCAGCAAGAGAGTTCCCCTGGACCCCCTCTGCTGGGGCCTCAGCGAGATAGTCCACCTTGGGACCTCCTCTGCTGGGGCCTCAGTGAGATTGTCCCCCTCGGATCCCTCCCTCTGTCTCTGCTGGGGCCTCAGCGAGAGGGTCCCCTTCGGGACCCCATCTGCTGGGGCTTCACCTAGAAGGACCCCCGACAACCCCTCCCACGCTGCCAGGGCCTCAGCGAGAGGGTCTCCCATGGGATCCCCTCTGCTGAGGTCTCAACGAGAGGGACCTGCGGAGCCAGCTACCCTCTCTGCTGTGGCCTAAGCGAGAGGGACACCCGGAGCCCCTCTTCCTATCTGCTGTGGCCTTAGCAAGAGGGTCGCCCTCGGACCCCCCCTCTGTCTCTGCTGTGGCCTCAGTGAGAGGTTCCCCCTTGGACCCCATCTCTCTGCTTGGGGCTCAGCAAGAGGGTCCCATCGAGACTCCTTCTGCTGGGGCCACAGCGAGAGGGAACCACGGAGCACCCCTCCCTCTCTGCTGGGACCTCAGCGAGACGGTCCCCCTTGGGACCCACACCCTCTTTTTTCCTCTGGGGCCTCAGCGGGAGGGTCACCCTTGGAGCCCCTCTACTGCGGCCTCAACGGGAGGGACTTCTTCAAGACGCCCCTCTGCTGGGGCCTCAGCGAGAGGGTCGCCCTTGGAACCCTCTGTGCTGGGGCCAGAGCGAGAGGTTTCCTTCGGGACCCCCTCTGCAGTGGGCTCGGCGAGATCATCCACCTTGGGAACTGTTCTGCAGGGGCCTCAGCGAGAGGGTCACCCTCGGGACCCACTCTGCTTGGGCCTCAGTGAGAGGGACCTTTGCCCCCACTTCCCTCCCTATCTCAGGGGTATCTGCGAGAAGGTCCATCTCGGGAGCCCCTCTGCTGGGGCCTCAGCAAGAGGAACCCCCGGCGAACCCCTCCCTGGCTGCTGGGGCCTCAGCTAGAGGGACACCTGGAGCCATCTAACCTTTCTGCTGGGGTCCTAGGAGAGAAGGTACCACTCGGGACCCACTCTGCTGTGGCCTCAGCGAGATGGACCCCCGAACCCCCTTCCCTCTCTGTGGATGCCTCAGGGGGAGGGTACCACTCGGGACCCCCTCTGCTGGAGCCTCAGCGAGAGTGTCCCTCTCTGACACCTCCTTTCTCTCTACTGTCGCCTCAATGAGAGGATCCTACTCGGTACCCACTCTACTGGGGCCTCATTGAGAGGGTCCCCCTTGGAACCCCTCTGCTGGAGCCTCATCGAGAGAGATCCTCATAGCCTGACCCTCTCTCTCTGTTGCGGACTCAGCGAGAGGGTCCACCTCAGGAACCCCGTCTTTTGGGGCCTCAGTGTGGTGTCCAAGGGTGTCAAGCCTCAGCCTGCCAGGCAGATGGCCTGTATAGGTGCTGCTTCAAGTCCTGGTTGTTTCCCCTGCAATCAGGCTCCCTGCTGATGATACTGGGAGAGCAGTGGAGGATGGTGCAGGGGTTGTGCCCCTGTTCCCCGTGAACCTTTATGACATGTGAATGGAGCTCCTGGTTCCTGGGCTTGTCCTGGCCCTGCCACAGCTGGCTCTGGTGGTGGTTCTTGAGGAAGTGAGCCAGCAGATGCAAGAAAGTTTGCTCTGTCTCACTCTCTGTTCCTCTGTGCTTCAAAGCAAACAGGACAGAGGGATACAGGCAGGAAGGAAGGAAGAGAAAGAAAACTGCTGGCTTCCTGGGAGGGAGTGTGCTGTGTGCTGTGTACTGTGCTGTGGCTCTAGACCGCTTTTGTCTGCCAACGAGGACCCCAAGGACATGTGTGGTGTTTCAGTCCTGGGACTCCTGTGCAACCTCTCCGAAGAATGTCCTTGAGAGTGAATCTCTCTCAAGCCAGGTTTGTTTCCCTTGTTTGTGCAGTAGAGACTGGAGGAGCGTCATGCAATGAGTCCTGCTGACCACGAGAGGGTGCGCAAAGCTGCCCTTTCTACCCCTGGTTGTCCTCAGGCCTTTTGAGCACAAGAAGGCCCAGCCAGAGCCATCCTAGTGTTAGGTGGGGGTCCATTACAGTGTTCCTGGATATGTGTCGCTGGAAAATTGGGGTCCAAGGCAGAACAGCCCTCATACCAAGGTCCAGGATGGTTTGGAGGACACTTGTAGCTTTGCATCAGGCTGAGGCTCTGTGCTAGGAAGTGGCTGTGTGCCTTCACCAGCAAGGTACAACCTAGGGCACGGGGAGAAACCTGGGAGCTAGAGTCCCACATCAGCGTGCCCACAGGCCCTCTGAGAGCTGGAGTCCCACATCAGCGTGCCAACAGACCCTCTGGGACCTGGAGTTGCACACAGGCTGACAAGCCCTGATTTTTCACAGATGTGGTCCCCAGAAACATTTACACCACCTCCTTTCCTAGCTGAGCAACCCTAGGTAGGCCCTTGACTTTCTTTACCAAGTGGAGCAGCTCCCTGATGGGCTGCAAAGAGGCCTTCATGTGTTTTTGCATGTGTGGAGTGGCAGTTGTGGTGATACAACACGCGGCGTTCCTCTGCCTAGCTCGGTGGGTGTGTGCTGTGTGCTGTGTCCTGTGGTTCTAGACTGCTTTTGTCTGCCAATGCAGACCCCAAGGGCATACGTAGGTCTTCCGTCCTGGCACTCCTGTGAAACCTCTTCAAAAAGTGTCCTTGATAGTGAATTTCTCTCAGGCCAGGTTTGATTCCCATGTCTGGGCAGGAGAGACAGGAAGAGCGTCCTGCCGTGAGTTCAACTATACACGAGAGAGCGTGCAAAGTTGCCTTTCTACCCCTTGTGGGCTCAGGCCTTTTGAGCACAAGACGGCCTGGCCCAAGGCATCCTAGCGTCAAGTGGTGCTCCCGGACAGTGTTCCTGGACACAGAATGCTGGAATATTGGGGTCCAAGGCAGAACAGCCCTCATACCAAGGTCCAGGAGTGTGTATAGAATGCCTGTGTCCTTGCATCAGCCCAGGCCTCTGTGCTAGGAGGTGGCTGTGTGCCTTCACCAGCAAGGAACATCAGAGGGCACTGGGGAAACCTGCGAGCTGGAGTTCCACGTCAGGGCACCCAGAGGCCCTGTGGGAGCTGGAGTCCCACATCAGTCTCTCCAAGGGCCCTCTGAAACATGGAGACTCACATCAGTTTGTCCATGGTCCCTCTGAGAGTTGAAATCCTAGGTCATTGTGCCCACGCACCCTCTGTGTGCTAGTGTCCCACGTCAGTGTGCCCATGGACCCTCTGGGACCTGGAGTTACTCAACAGCTGACTAGCACTGGTCTTTTGCAGATGAGATCCTTGGAAACATTTACACCACTCTCTTTCCTCACAGAGCACCATTAGGGGCAGGAACTAGGTGTTCTTTAGCAAGTGGTGAAGCTTCCCGATGGGCTGCATAGAGGCCTTTGTGCATTTTTGCATTTGTGGAGTGGCAGTTAGTGTGATACACCACTCGGACTTCTTCTGCTTAGCTGGGTGGAATCTGGGCATGTGGGCTCCTAAGCCAGGAGCAGGTGGATGGGTAAGTAAGCACCAGAGGTCACCAGTCATCTGGAATAGGAAGTCCCAGGCCTTAGCTGCTGCAAGAGCACCCTGGACATGCATTCTCACTATCTAGCAGAGATGGTGGATGGGGAGCCACCAAACCTGCAAAAGGGAGGGCCTCCATGCCATCTTCAAGAATGGGATCACAGGAACCATATTCCATTCTACAAGGCATCCTATTAAACATGTGTCGTGCGCATTGGAGGCATGAATTTGGTCCCAGAGTGCCCTGTCAAATGCAATTGCCCTCTTGTTCACCAGGGAATGCTTCACCCTCCTCCAGGACCATACTGGATTCAAGATACTTTCTCCTGCAGGTCACCTGTGAACCATCAGCTGCCACTGATGTGCCATCTGAACCAAGAAACACCAACAGCTGACGTGTCTTTCCCACACAGGCTTTCTCACCAGGAGAGGTAGAGTAGCAGCATGCCTGGATGCCTTGTTGGTGCCCGCTGCTCGCTCAGCACGGAACAGCCAAAGTTATGCCAGCAAGGGGGACAGGTACTTTCACCGGCCTGTTGAAGGAGCTGTTGAAGAAACTGGTAAGGGATGTTGTCGGGTGGTGCGGGTTTTGGTGGTTGGGGAGGGGTCCTAAAGTGTCAAGCCTCAGCCTGTGAGGCTTGTGTGCAGTTCAGCTGTATGGGTCCTGCTTCAAGACCTGACAGCATCCTCTGCAGTCCAGCTCCCTGCCGATGGTGCTGGGAGAGCAACAGAGGATGGCGCAGGGGCTTGTGCCCCTGTGCCTCTGTGCCCCTGTGGGACATGTGGAGGAAGCTCCTGGTTCCTGGGTTTGTCCTGGCCCAGCCACATCTAGCTCTGGTGGTTGTACCTGGGGAAGAGAGGCAGCAGATGCAAGAAAGATTGCTCTCTCTCTCCCTCTCTGTTCCTGTGTGCTCCAAGCAAACAGGACAGATTCAGGCAGGCAGGCAAGAAGGCAGGAAGAGAGAGATTGCTATTGGCCTCCTGGCAGGGAGTGTGCTGTGTGCTGTGTGCTGTATGCTGTGCTGTGACTGAAGACTGCTTTTGTCTGCCAATGCAGACCCCAAGGGTGTGCGTAGGGCTTCTGCCCTGAGACTCCTGTGCAAGATCTCCTAAGTGTGTTCTTGAGAGTGAATATCTCTCAGGCCGAGTTTGTTTCTCTTGTACAGGAGAGCCTGGAGGAGCGTCCTGCAGTGAGTCCTGCTGTCCATGAGAGGGCGCATAAGCTGCCCTTTCTCCCCCTGGTTGGTCTCATTCCTTTTGAACACTAGACAGCCAAGCCCCAGCCATCTTAGTGTCAGGTGGGGGTCCTGGAGAATGTTCCTGAATACTTGTCCCTTGAAGTTTGGAGTAAGGCTGAAAAGCCTGCAAACGAAGGTCCAGGAGGGGGTTGAGGATGATTGTGGTCTTGCATCATCCTGGACCTCTGTGCTAGGAAGTGGCTGTGTGCCTTCACCATTAAGATACCACATAGGACATGGGGAGAGTGCTGGGAGCTGGAGTTCCACATTAGGGCACCCAGAGGCCCTGTGGTAGATGGAGTCCCATGTCAGCGTGCCCAGAGTCCCTATGGGATCTGGAGACTCACATTAGCGTGCTCATGGGCCTCTGAGAGCAGGAGACCCATGTCAGTGTGCACATGGGCCCTCTGGGATACTGAGTCCTAGTTCAGCGTGCCCATGTGTCCTGTTGGGAATTGGGGTCTCATGTCACTGTGCCCATGGGTCTTGTAGGAGCTTGATACAAACGTCAGTGTGCCCACAGGCACTCTGGGTGTTGGAGTCCCACGTCAGTGTGCAGAAGGACCCTCTGGTGCCTGGAGTTACTCACTGACTGGCTAGCATTGATCTTTCGCAGATGAGCTCACAGGAAACCTTGCCACTACCCCCTTTCATCACAAAGCACCCTTGGGTACAGGGCCTGGGCTTTCTTTAGCAAGTGCAACTGCTCCCCGATGGGCTGCAGAGAGGCCTTCGTGTATTATTGCATGTGTGGGGTGGCAGTTAGGGTGATACAGCACTCGGCCTTCCTCTGCCTAGCTGGGTGGTGTCTGGGCTTGTGGGATCCAAAGGATGGAACAGTGGAAGGACAAGTAAGCACCAAAGACACCAGTCATCTGGAATAGGAAGTCCCAGGCGTTAGCTTCTGCGAGAGCACCCTGGGACATGCAGTCCCGCTTTCCAGCAGGTATGACGGTGGCCTGGGAGCAACCAAGGCCTGCACAAAATAGGCCCTCCCATGCCATGGGCAGGCATGGGCTCACGAGGACCATTTTGCCTTCTTCAGGGTATCCTAGGAAACACTTGGGGGAGGGGGGTTGTCAGGCATGGCCATCGTGTGCATTGGAGGCAGGAATTTGGCCCCACAACCTCCTACCAAATGCCATTGGCCTTTCGTTCACCAGGGAATGCTTCACCATCCTCCAGGAGCATCCTGGATTCAAGACTCTTTCTCTTGCAGGCCACCTGGGGACCATCAGCTGCCACTGATGTGCCACCTGAACCAAGAAACCCCAAGAGCTGACGTGTACTCTCCACAGAGGTCCATCTCATTAGACAGGTAGAGTAGCAGCATGCCTGGATGCCATATTGGTGCCCTCTGCTCTCTCAGCACGCAACAGCAAAAGTTATGCAAGCCTGGAGGACAAGTGCATTCACGGGCCTGGTGAAGGAGCTGCTGAAGAATGCAGCTAGGGGTGGAATCGTTGGAGCGGCTTGGGGTGGTGCTACGTGGTGTCCGAGGGCCTCAAGCCTCAGGCTGCCAGGCAGATGGCCTGTATGGGTGCTGCTTCAAGTCCTGACTGCTTCCCCTGCAGTCTAGCTCCCTGCCGATGGTGCTGGGAGAGCAGTAGAGGATGGCGCAGTGGCTTGTGCCCATGTGCCCCTGTGCCCCTGTGGGACATGTGGAAAAAGTTGCTGGTGTCCGGGCTTGTCCTGGCCCAGCCACATCTGGCTGTGGTGGCGGTCCTTGGGAAGTGAGCCAGCAGATGCAAGAAAGATTGCTCTCTCTCCCTGTCTGTTCCTTTGTGCTTCAAACAAAACAGGACAGATCCAGACAGGCATGCAGGAGGGAAGGAAGTGAAAGAAAGCTGCTGTCCTGGGTGGTAGGGAGTGTGCTGTGACTGAAGACTGCTTTTGTCTGCCAATGCAGACCCCAAGGGTGTGCGTAGGGCTTCTGTCCTGTGACTTCTGTGCAAGATCTCCAAAGTGTGTCCTTGAGAGTGAATTTCTCTTAGGCTGGGATTGTTTCCCTTGCTTGTGCAGGAGAGCCTGGAGGAGCGTCCTGCAGTGAGTCCTGCTGGCCATGAGAGGGGGCCTAATCTGCCCTTTCTACCCCTGGTTGGCTGAGGCATTTTGAGCAGTAGAGGTCCAGCCCCAGCCATCCTAGACTCAGGTGGGAATCCTGGACAGAATTCCTTTATATGTGTCCCTTGAAGATTGGGCTCCAAGGCCAAACAGCCCACATATGAAGGATCAGGAGGGGGTGGAGGACGCTTGTGGCCTTGCATCAGGCCAGGCCTCTGTGCTAGGAAGTGGCTGTCTGTCTTCACCAGCAAGGTACAACCTAGGGCACAAGGAGAACTAGAAGCTGGTGTTGCACGTCACGGTCCCCAGAGGCCCTGAGGGATGTGGAATCCCAGTCAGTAAGCCCACGAGCCCTATTGGAGCTGGAATCCCATGTGAGTGTGCACACGGACCCTCTGGGAGCTGGAATCCCACATCAGTGTGCCCATGGGCCCCGTGAGACCTCGGGTGCATGTCTGTGTACCCACGAGCCCTCTTGGACCTTGATCCTAATTCAGCATTCCCCAATCCCAGTGGAATCTGGGGTCCCACGTCAGCATGTCCATGGACCCTCTGAGACTGGAATTACACACCAGCTGACTAGCACTGATGGTTCGCAGATGAGGTACCCAGAAAACTTTCCGGAATCCGGAAGCAGAGGAACCTCCTCCCTGCTGGGGTTCAGCAGCAGAGGACCATCCTGCCTGCTGGGGACCAGCAGCAGAGGACCCTCCACCCTGCTTGGGTGTGGCAGCAGAGGACCCTAATCCCTGCAAGGTCCAGCAACAGAGGACCCTCATCCCTGCTGCTGGACGCCAGGAGAGAGGAAGCATCAGAGGTCCTTCCTCTCTGCTGTGGTCCAGCACCAAAGGACCATCCTCTCTGCTGGACCGCAGCAGAGAGGAAGCCGCAGAGGACCCTCCTCTCTGCTGCTGGGGTCCAGCAGCCACAGAGGACCCTCCTCTGCAGCTGGTGTTCGGAACCACAGGACCTACTCTGCTTCTGGGGTCCGGTAGAAAAAGACCCTCCTTGCTGCTGGGTTCTGGCACCAGAGGACCCTCCTCTGCTGGTGGGGTCCATCAGCAGATCACCATCCTATGCTGCTTTGGTGCGGAACACAAGGACCCTCCTCTGCTGTTGGAGTCTGGCAACAATGGAGCCTCCTCAGCTGCTTTGGTCCATCAGCAGAGGACCCTTTTTTCTGCTGGGGTCTAGCACGACAGGACACTCGTCTCTGCTAGTTTCCAGCAGAGAGGAAGCAATAGAGGACCCTGCCCTCTGCAGGAGTCTGGCAGCAGAGGACCCTCCTCTCCTTCTGGATTTCAGCAGCAGAGGACTTTCATCTGCTGATGGAACCCAGCAGAGAGGAACAGCAGAGGACCCTCTTCTCTTGCTGGACAGCAAAGAGAGGAAGCAGCAGAGGAACCTCCTGTTCTGCTGGGGTCTGGCAGCAGAGGACCCTCCTCTCTGCTGGGGTCAAGAAGCAGAGGACTCTCCAAGCTGTTGTTCTTTGGCAGCAGAGGAACTTCCACAGTGCTGGGGTGGAGCAGAGAGGAAGTAGCATAGATACCTTCTCCATGTTGTGGTCCAGCCACAGAGGACCCTCCTCTGCAGCTGGACCTCAGCAGAGAGGAAGATGCAAAGTATACTTGTCTCCTGCTGGACCCCAAAGAGAGGATGAAGCCGAGAATCCCTGCTCTCTGCTGGGGTCCGGCAGCAGAGGACTCCTCCCTGCTGGGTTCAGGCAGCAGAGGACCCTCTTCCCTGCTGGGATCCGACAGCAGAGGACCCTCCTCTCAACTGGGTTCCGGCAACAGAGGACCCTCCTCCATGCTGGGTTCTGGAAGCAGAGGACAGTCCTCTGCTGCTGGGGTCCAGCACAAGTGGAACCCCCTCAGATGCTGGGTTCTGGTAGCAACGAATCCTCCTCTCTGCTGGGTTCCAGCAGCAGAGGACCCTCCTCCATGCTGGGGTCTGGAAGCAGAGGACACTCCTCTGCTCCTGGGATCTGGCACCAGAGGATCCTCTGCTGCTGAGGGGGGCAGCAGAGGATTTTCCTCCCTGCTGGGGTATGGCAGCCGGGGAAACTCCTGCCTTCCGGGGTCCAACAGCAGACCACCCTCCTCTTCTGCGCGACCCCTGCAGTGAGGTGCTTCTCTGCTCTAGACCACAGCAGAGAAGAAGTTGCAGAGGACCCTCCCCTCATGCTGCACCCCAGGGAGAGGACGCAGGAGAATACACTCCTCTTCTGCTGTGGTCCGGCACCAGTGGACTCTCCTCTCTGCTGTACCCCAGCAGAGAGGAAGCTGCAGAGGACACTCCTCTCTGGGTGGGCATCAAACGGAGGAAGCAGTAGAGGACACTCCTGTTCTGCTGGGGTCTGGCAGCAGAGGACCCTCCTCAGTGTTAGCGTCAGGGAGCATAGGAGCCTCCTCTCCTACTGGGGTCCAGCACCAGAGGACACTCTTCCCTGATGTACTTGGGTCTAGCAGCAGGGTCCCTCCTGTCTGCTGGAGTCCGGCAACAAATGACCCTATTCTCTGCTTTGATACAGCAGCAGAGGACCCTACTCTCTGCTGATGTTCGGCAGCAGAGCACCCTCTTCTTTGCTGAGGTCTGGGAGCAAAGGACCCTCCTCTCTGCTGGGGTCCGGCAGTGGTGGACCCTCCACTCTTCTGTGGTCCTGCACCAGAGGATCTTCTTCCACTCCTGGGGTTCCACACCAGAGGACCCACCTATCTGCTGCTGGTGTCCGGGCCAAGAGGACACTCCTCTACTGCTGGGGTCTGGCACCAGAGGACCTTCCTCTCTGCTGGTGTCCGGTACCAGAGGACCCCCCTCATCTGCTGGCATCCGGTACTGTAGGAACATAATCTTGTGATGGCGTCCGGCAGCATAGGACCTCCCTCTGCTGCTGGCGTCCGTCAGCAGAACACTAGCTTCTGCTGCTGGTATCCGACAGCAGCGGATCCCCTTCTGATGCTGTGGTCTGGCAGCAGAGGATGCTGCTCTGCTGCTGGGGTCCCACAGCAGAGGACTCTTTTCTGCTGCTGCAACCTTGCAGCAGAGGCCTTCCTTTGCTGCTCGACCACAGCAGAGAGGAAGTTGCAGGGAGCCCTCGTCCCATACTGGACCCTAAAGAAAGGACACAGCAGAGGACCTAATCTTGTGATGGTGTCTGGCAGCAGAGGACCCTTCTCTCTGCTGGGGTCTGGTACCAGAGGACACTCCTCAGCTGTTGGGATCCAGCAGGAGAGGACTCCCCTTCTTTGCTGGGTTCTGGAACTGTAGGATCTCCCTATGTTTCTGTTGTCTGGCAGCAGAGTACCCCCCTCTATTGCTGGGTTCCAGCACCAGAGGATCCCCCTCTGCTGCTATTGTCTGGCAGCAGAGGACACCCACTCTGCTGCTAGGATCCGGAACCAGAGTACCCCTCTCTGCTGCTGTGGTCTGGCAGCAGAGGACCTTTCTCCCTTCTGAGGTCCTGCACCAGAAGACCCTAGTAGGTTGCTCGGGTCGGGCACCAGAGGACCCAACTCTGCTGCTGGGGTCCGGCCACAAAGGTCCTTCCTCCTTGCTATGGTATGGCAGCAGAGGACCCTCCTCCCTGCTCGGGTACCACAGAACAGGACCATCCTCTGCTGCTGGAGTCCGACACCAGAAGACACCAATCTCTGCTGAGGTCTGAAACCAGAGTACCCTAGTCTCTGCTGGGGTCGAGCAGCAGGGACCCTCCTTACTCCTGGAGTCCAGCAGCAGAGGACGCTGCTCTGCTGTTGGGTTCATACAGCAGAGGACCCTCCTGCCATCTGGGGTCTGACAGCCGATGACCCTCGTTTGCTTCTATTCTGGCATCAGAGGAACCTCCTCTGCTGCTCGGGTCCGGCATCAGAAGACTCCTCTCTGCTGGGGTCTGGCAGCAGAGGCCCCTCCTCCCGGCTGGGGTCAGGCAGCAGAGGACCATCCTCTCTGCTGGGGACTAGTACGAAAGACCCTCCTCCCAGCTGTGGTCCTGCAGCAGAGGACCCTCCACTGCTGTTGTGTCCGATAGCACAGCACCCTCCTCTGCTTAGGAACCCCAGCAGAAAGGAAGCAGCAAAGGACACTACTCTCTGCTTTGGTCCAGCAGCAAAGGACCCTCCTCTCTGCTGTGGCACAGCAGAGAGAAAGCAGAAGAGGAGCCTTTACTCAGCTGGGGTCCCGCAGCAGAGGACCTTCCTCTTCTGCTGTGTTCCAGCAGGAGAGAATCCTCCTCTACTGCTGGACCCCTGCCTCCGAGGTTCATCCTCTGCTGCTGGACCACAGCAGAGAGTAAGTTACAGAGGACACTCGTCTCCTGCTGGACCCCTAAGAGAGGACAAAGAGGAGGACCCTCCTCTCTGCTGGGTTCCGGCAGTAGAGGAAACTCCTCTGCTGTGGTCTGGCAGCATAGGTCCCTCCTCTGCTAAGGGGTGCTGCAGCAGAGAACACTCCTCTCTGTTGCGGTCCGGCACCAGAGGACACCCCTCTCTGCTGATGTCCGAAACCAGAGTACACTAGTCTCTGCTGGGGTCGAGCAGCAGGGACCCTCATAAGCAGCTGGGGTCCAGCAGTAGAGGACACTACTCAGCTGCTGGATTCATACAGCAGAGGATCCTCCTCTACTGCTGGACCCCTGCCTCCGAGTATCATCCTCTGCTGCTGGACCACAGAGGAGAGTAAGTTACAGAGTCACTCGTCTCCTGCTGGACCCCTTAGAGAGGACAAAGAGGAGGACCATCCTCTCTGCTGGGTTCTGGCAGTAGAGGAAACTCTTCTGCTGTGGTCTGGCAGCATAGTCCCTTCCTCTGCTAAGGGGTGCGGCAGCAGAGAACACCCCCCTTCTGCTGGGGTCCGGCACCAGAAGACCCTCCTAAGCAGCTGGGATCCAGTAGCAGAGGTCCTACTCTGTTGAACCTCAGCAGAGAGGAAGCAGGATAGGACACTCCTCTCTGTTGGAGTCCGGCACCAGAGGACCCCCTCTGCTCCTGGGGTTTGGCAGCAGAGGACCCTGCACCCCTGCAGCAGAGGACCCTTCTCCCTGCTGGACCCCAAAGAGAGGACGCAGCAGAGGACATTCCTCTTCTACTGGTGTAATACAGCAGAGTACCCACCTCTCTCTGCTGGCTCCAGCAGCAGAGGACCGTCCTCTCTGCAGTGGTCCGGTACCAGAGGAATATCTTCTGTGCTGTTGTTTGGCAGCAGAGAAACTCCCCCCTCTGCTGGGGTCAGACAGCAGAGGACCCTCCTCTCTCCTGGGGTCCAGTACCTGAGGACCCGCCTATTTATTGGATCCCAGCAGAGAGGAAGCAGCAGAGGATCCTCCTGTTCTACTGGCGTCCGGCAGTAGAGGACCACCTTCTTCTGCAAAGTTTCGGCAGCAGAGAATGATCCTCTCTGCTGGGGTCCGGAAGCCTAGGACCCTCCTTTCTGCTGTGGTCCCGCAGCAGAGGAACGTCCCCTGCTCGTGGGGTCCAGTACCAGAGGACTGCCTTCTGCTTCTGGGGTCCAGCAGCAGAGGACCCTCCTCTGCTGGACTCTGTCCTCTGCTGCTGGACGACAGCAGAGGGAAAGTTGCAGAGGACTCTCGTTGCGTACTGGACCCCAAAGAGAGGACACTGCAGAGGACCCTACGCTTCTGCTGGGGTCCAGCACCAGAGGACCCTCCTCTGCTGCTGGACCACAGCACAGAGGAAGTTGAAGAAGACCCTCGTCCCCGACTGGGCCCCAAAGAGTGGAAACAGCAGGTGACCCTCTTCTAATGGCGTTCGGCAGAGGAAGACCCTCCTCTGCTGCTGGGATCCAGCATCAGAGAACTTCTCAATGCTCCTGGGGTCCTACAGCAGAGAACCCTCTTTCTGCTGGGTTCCTGCAGCACAGGACCCTCCTCTCTGCTGGGGTGGAGCAGCAGAATACCCTCCTCTCTGCTGGCGCCCGGCATTAGAAGACCCTCCACTGCTGCTGCGTCCGACAGCAGAGGACCCTACTCTTCTGCTGGACCCCAACTGAGAGGAAGCAGCAGAGGACCATCCTCTCTGCTGGTGTCTAGCATGAGAGGACCCTTCTCTCTGCTGGAGTGAAGCAGAAAAGAAGCAACAGAGGACGTTCCTCTCAGCTGGAGTCCTGCAGTAGAGGACCCTCCTCTTCTTTCCTGTTCCAGCAGCAGAGGACCCTCCTCTCCTGCTGTCAGATCCCAGCAGCAGAGCAGCATCATCTCCTGCCTGACACAGCAGAGAGGAGGGTTCTCAGCTGCTGAACTCCAGCCTAGAGGAGTCTCCTCTGCTATGGGACCACAGCAGAGAGGAAGTTGCAGAGGACACTCATCTCCTGCTGGACCCCAAAGAGAGGACAAAGCACAGGACCCTAATCTTCAGCTGGGATCCGACAGATGAGGACCCTGTTTCTGCTGGGTTCCTGCAACAGAGGACCCTCCCCCCTGCTGGGGTCCATCAGCAGAGGAACCTCTTCTGCTGCTGGGGTCCGGCACCAGAAGACCCTCCTCCCTGCTGGGTTCTGGAGGCAAGAGGGCCCTCCTCCCTGCTGGGGTCTGGTGGCAGAGGACCACCCTCTCTGCTGGGTACAGCAGCAAAGCATCCACCACTGCTGCTGTTGTCTGAAACCAGATGACAACAATCTCTGCTGGGGTCTAGCACCAGAGGACCCTCCTCTGCTGCTGGAGCCCGGCACCAGAAGATCCCCCTCTGCTGATGGGGTCCAGCAGCAGAGAACCTCTATATGCTCCTGGAGTCTGGCAGCAGAGAACTCCCCTCTGCTCCTAGGGTCCGGCATCAGAGGAATACCTTGTTCTGCTGTGGTGCAGTACCCAAGTATTCTCCACTCCTACTGGGGTCGAGCAGCAGAGGACACTCCACTCTGCTGGGGTCCAGCACCAGATTACCGCCTTCTGCTGCTCTGGTGAGGCAGCAGAGAACCCACCTCTGTTGCCTGACCCCAGTGGAGAGGTAGTTGCAAATTACCCTCCTCTCCTGCTGGTCCCCTGCAGCATAGGACCCGCCTCTGCTGCTGGACCACAGCATAGGGGAAGTTGCAGAGGAACCTTGCTCCCTACTGGACCCCAAAGAGAGGACACACAGAGGATCCTACTCTTCTACTGGCGTCCTGCAGCAGAGGACCCTCATCTTCTGCTGGGTTCCAGCAGCAGAGGACCTTCCTCTCTGCTGTGGTCCTGCAGCAGAGGACCCTCCTCTCTCCTGATGTCCAGCAGCAGAGAGGCTCTTGTGCTGCTGGATTCCGGGAGCAGAGAAGCCCCTTATGCTCCTGGGTTCCAGCAGCAAAGAACCCCCCTCTGCTGCTGGGTTTTGGTACCAGAAGTCCCCCTTGTCCTGCTGGGGTTTGGTAGCAAATGACACTCCTTATGCAGGTTTCTGGCTGCAAACAACATCCATGTTCTGCTGGGGTCCAACAGCAGAATTCATCCCTCTGCTGTTGGTGTCTGGAAGCACAGGACTCCCCTCTGATGCTAGGGTCCGGCACCAGAGGACCCACTCTGCTACTGGGGTCTGGCAGCAGAGGACCCTCCTTCTGCTGGATTCCTGCAGCTGAGGACCCTCCTCCCTTCCTTGGTACGGCAGCAGAGTCCCTCCTCTCTGCTGAGGTCCTGCACAACAACACCCTACACTCTGCTGGCGTCCAACAACAGAGAACCCTCCTCTGTTGCTGGGGTCCATCAATAGAGGACACCATTCTCTGCTGGGGTCCAGCACCAGAGGACCCTCCTCTCAGCTTGCTCGAGCAGCAGAGGACCTTCATCTCTGCTGGGGCCCGGCAGCAGAGGACAATCCTCTACTGCTCAGGTCAGACAGCAGAGGACACTCCTCCCTGCTGTGGTCTGGCAGCAGAGGACCCTCCTCTGCTTTTGGGGTCTGGCACCAGAGGACCTCCCTCTCTGCTGGGGTCCAGCAACAGAGGATCTTTCTCTGTGCTGGGGTGTTTCACCAGATGACATACCTCTCTGCTGGGGTCCAGCACAGGACGACCCTCCTATGTGCTGGATTCCCCCCGCAGAGCACCCTCCTCTCCTGGGGTCTAGCACGAGAGGACCCTCCTTCTCTTCTGGGGTCCTGCAGTGCAGGACTCTGCTCTCTGCTGGGGTCTGGCAGCAGAGTACCCTACTCTGTGCTGTGGTCCCGCACCAGTGACCCCTCCCTTCTGCTGCTGGTGTCCGGCACCAGAAGACCCTGCTCTGCTGCTGGGACTGGCAGCAGAGAACCATTCTCCCTGCTGTTTTACGGCAGAAGAGGATGCTCTACTGCTGCTGGGGTCTGGTAGCAGAGGAACCCCCTCTGTAGCTTGGTTCCGGCACCAGAGGACCCACCTCTGCTGATGGTGCCGGCAGCAGAGGACCCTACTCCCTGCTGTTTTCCAGCACCAGAGCACCCTGCTCTTCTACTGGGGTCTGGAAACAGAAGACCCTCCACTCTGTTGGACCCCAGCAGAGAGGTAGCAGCAAATGAGGCGCCTCTCTGATGGTTTTAGGCAGCAGAGGATCCTCCTCTGTACTGGGGTCCAGCAGCAGAGGACCATCATCCCTGCTGAGGTCCAGAAGAATGAACCCTCCTCCCTGCTGTGGTCCAGCAGCAGAGAACCACCCTCTGCTGTTCTGGTCCGGCACCAGAGGACCCCCTATCTGGATGGGTCTAGCACAAGAGGACCCTCTTCTCTGCTGGGGTCCAGCACCAGAGGAAGCAGCACAGGAACCTCCACTCTGCTGGGGTGCTGCAGCATATGACACACCACTTCTGCTGGGTTTAAGCAGCAGAGTTCCTACTCTCTTGCAGGACACCTGCAGCATAGGACCCTTCTCTGCTGCTGGACCCCAGCAGAGAGAAAGTACAGAGGACACTCAACTCCTGTTCGACCCCAAAGAGAGGATGTGGCAGAGGAACCTCCTCTTCTGCTGGAGTCTGGCAGCAGAGGACCATGCTCTCTGCTGGGGTCTCGCAGCAGAGAACACTCCTCTCTGCTTGGGTCTGGCAACAGAGCACCCTACTCCCTGCTGGGGCCTGGCAGCCGAGGACTCTCCTCCCTGCTGGGGTTCAGCAGTGGAGGACCCTCCTCTGCTGCTGGGGTCCGGCAAAGGAGGAACCTCGTTCCTGCTGTGTTCCGGCAGCAGAGGATTCTCCTTCCTGCTGGATTCGGACAGCAGAGGAACCTCCTCTGCTGAAGGAACATAGCAGAGATAAAGCATCAGATGACCCTCTTCTCTTCTGGGGTCCAGCATCAGAGACCCTCCTTTCTGCTGGACCCCAGCACAGAGGAAGCCGCAGAGGACAATACTCTCTGCTGAGGTACAACAATAGAGTACCCTCCTCTCTGCTGGCGTCCGGCAGCAGAGGACCATCCTCTTCTGCTGGGTTCCGGCAGCACAAGTTCCTCCTCTCTGCTGCTGCCTGGCACCATAGGTTCCCCCTCACTGCTGTTTTCCTGCAGAGAGAAAGGAGCAGAGGACAATCCTCTTCTGTTGGACAATAAAGAAGGAAGCAGCAGGGGACCCTCCTGTTCTGCTGGGTCTGGCAACAGGGGACCCTCCTTCCTTCTGTGGTCCGGCAGCAGATGACACTCGTCCCTGCGGGGTCCGGCAGCAGAGGACCATCCTCTCTGCTGGGTCCGGCAGCAAAAAACTTCCCTCTTCTGCAGGGATCCGGCACCAGAGAACACCCCTCTGCTGGGGTCGGGCAGCAGAGGGTCCTACTCTACTGCTGGGGTCCGGAAAAATAGGACCCTCCTCTCTGTTGGACCCCAGTGGAGAGGAATCAGCAGAGGACCGTCCTCTCTGCTGGAGTCCAGCAGTAGAGTACTCTCCCTTCTGCTGGGGTCCAGAACCAGAGGACTCTCCTCACTGCGGGTGTCCCGCATAGACGAAGCAACAGAGGACCCTCCTCTCTGCTGGGGTCCAGCAGAAGAAGACCCACTTCTTTACTGGGGCCCGGCAGCAGATTACACTCCTGTATTGCTGGGGTACCGCTGCAGAGGTCCCACTTCCCTGCTGGGGTCTGGCAGCAGTGGACACTCCACTTTGCCTTGCTTCCAGCAGCTGAGGACCCTCCTCTCCTGCTGAACCCCTGCAGAAGATGACCCTCCTATGCTGCACGTCCTCAGCAGAAAAGAAGTTCTAAAGGACCCTCGTTTCCTCATGGACTTCAAAGAGAGGCCGCAGCAGAGAACCCTCCTCTTCTGTTGTGGTCGGGGAGCAGAGGACCCTCTTCTCCTGCTGGGGTCCAGCAACAGAGGACCCTTCGCTCTGCTGGGGTCCAGGAGCAGAGGACCCACTCACTGCTGGGGTCCGGAAGCAGTGGACCTCCTCTGCTGGACCCCAGCAGGGAGGAAGCAGCAGAGGACCCTCCTCTCTTCTGTGATCCAGCACCAGAGGACACTCCTCTCTGCTCTGCCAAAACAAAGAGGAAGCAGCAGAGGATCCACCTCTCTGCCTGGGTTTGGCACCATATGACGTTCCTCTCTGCTGGGTCTAGCACGTGAGGACCCTCGTCTGTGCTAGGGTCCAGCGAGTAAAATGCTGCAGAGGACCCTTCTTTCTGCTGGAGTCCAGTAGCCAAGGACCCTCCTATCCTGCTGAACACCAAAGAGAGGAAGCAGGAGAGGACCTCTCTGCTGGGGTCAGGCTCCAGAAGACACTCCTTCCTGCTGGGGACAGGCAGCTGAGGACCCTGGTCTCTGCTGGGGTACAGCAGAAGAAGACCCCCCTCCGCTGCAGGTGTTCGGCATCAGAGTACCCTCCCCTTTGCTGGGGTGCGGCTGTAGAGGACCCTGTTCTCTGCCGTGTTCCTGCAGCAAAGGAGCCTCCTCTCTGCTGGGTCCGACAGTAGTGGAATCTCTCTCTGCTGGGTTCCGGCACCAGAGGATCCTCCTCTGCTGCTGGGGTCCAGTACAACAGGACCATCCTCCCTGCTGTCGTCCGGCACCAGAGGACCGTCCTCTGCTGCTTGGGGCCTGCATCAGAGTACCCTCCTCTGCTGCTTGGGTCTGACACCAAAAGACTCCCCTCTCTGCATGGGTCCTGCAGCACAGGACCCTCAACTGCTGCTGGGGTCCGACAGTAGTGGAATCTCTCTCTGCTGGGTTCCGGCACCAGAGGATCCTCCTCTGCTGCTGGGGTCCGGTATAACAGGACCATCCTCCCTGCTGTCGTCCGGCACCAGAGGACCGTCCTCTTCTCCTAGGGTCCAGCAGCAGAGTACCCTCCTCTGCTGCTTGGGTCTGGCACAAAAAGACTCCCCTCTCTGCATGGGTCCTGCAGCACAGGATCCTCAACTGCTGCTGGGCCCCGGCACCAGAGGACCTTCCTCTCTGCTGGGGTCTGGCAGCAGAAGACCCTCCTGTCTGCTGTAGTGCAACACCAGAGAAGCCTCGTCTTTGGCTGTGGTCGAGCAGCAGAGGAAACTCCTTTCTGCTGGTGTCCAGAAGCAGAGCACCCTCCTCTCTGCTGAGTTCCAGCACCAGAGGACCTTCTTCTCTGCTAGAATCCAGCACCAAAAGACCCTCCTCTCTGTTGGGTCCGACATCCGAGAATTCTCCTCTATGCAGTCGTCCGGCAGTAGAGGACCCTCTTTTCTGCTGGGGTCCTGCAGCAGAGGAGCTTCATCCATGCTGGAGAGCCTTGGATGAGCGTCCTGCACTGAGTGCTGGTGGCCACGAGAGGTCGCCCAAAGCCGCTGTTCTTTCTTTCTTTTTTTTTTTTTTACACATTTATTTACTTTATTCCAAGGTCAGATATACAGAGAGGAGGAGAGACAGAGAGGAAGATCTTCCGTCAGATGAGTCACTCCCCAAGTGAGCCACAATGGCTGGTGCACGCCTATCCAAAGCCGGGAACCTGGAGCCTCTTCTAGAACTCCCATGTGGGTGCAAGTTTCCAAAGCTTTGTGCCGTCTCTACTGCTTTCCCAGGCCACAAGCAGGGATCTGGTTGGGAAGTGGAGCAGCCGGGATTAGAACAGGTGCCCATATGGGATCCCAACTCGTCCAAGGCGAGGACTTTAGTTGCTAGGCTAGGGCGCCCGGCCCCAAGCTGCCCTTTTTACACCTGGTGGGCTCAGGCCTTCTCACCTCTAGACAGTCCAACCAGAGCAATCCTAGCATCAGGTGGGTGTCCCGGATAGTATTCTGGTACACGTGCTGTTGAAAGATCAGGGCTCCAAGGCCGTACAGTCCACATACCAAAGCCTGGGAGGGAGGAGGTTTGGGGCCTAGCATCAGTTCGGGCCTCTGTGATAGGAAGTGTCAGGGTGCCTTTAAGAGCAAGGCACTTAAAGAACCCTGGGAGATGGACTCCCACATCAGCATGCCCACAGGCCCTCAGGGAGCTGGAGTCCCATGCCTGCGTCCTCAGAGCCCTCTGAGAGCTGGTGTTAAACACCAGCCCACTGGGGTTGTTCTTGGCCAGATGAGGTCCCAGGAAACCTTACCGCCACCCACATTCCTTACAGAGCACCCTGAGATGCAGGCTCCGGGGATTCTTTGGCAAGTGGAGCAGTTCCTTGATGGACTGCCAAGAGGGCTTCATGGACCTTTTTTTTTATTACAAAGTCCGAGATACAGAGAGGAGGAGAGACAGAGAGGAAGATCTTCCGTCCAATGATTCACTCTCCAAGTGAGCCGCAATGGCTGGTGTACGGCAATCCGAAGCTGGGAACTTGCAACCTCTTTCAGGTCTTCCATGTGGGTGCAGGGTCCCAAAGCTTTGGGCCGTCCTCGACTGCTTTGCCATGCCACAAGCAGGGAGCTGGATGGGAAGTGGAGCAGCCGGGATTAGAACGGGTGCCCATATGGGATCCCGGCGCGTTCAAGGCAAGGACTTTGGCCACTAGGCCACGCTGATGTGCCCCGGCTTCATGTATTTTTGCATGTGTTGGGTGGTGGTTAGGGTGATGCACTACTCGGCCTTCCTCGGCCTAGCTGAGTGGTGTCTGGGCATGTGGGCTCCTAAGCCAGGAGCCAGGTGGATGGGCAAGTAGGCACCAGAGGTCACCAGCCATCTGCAATAGGAAGTCCCAGGCGCTAGCTGCTAAAGAAAGCACCCTGCAACATGCAGCCCTGCTGCCCAGCACATAAGATGATGGCCGGGGAGCCACCAAGGCCTGCACAAGGGAAGGCTTTCAGGGCCTGTGCTTCCTGCACACAACAGGGTGCACAGAGTTGCCTTTCCTATCTCTAGCTAGCACTTGAGGGGTCAGCCATCCCTATCATGTGCTTTGGAGGCAGGAATTTGGCCTCACAGCCTCCAACCAGATGCTGCTGCCCTCTTGTTCACCAGGGAGTGCTTCACCCTCCTCCATGGATCCTTCTGGATTCAAGACTCTTTCTCCTGCTGGTCAGCTGTGGACCGTCGGCTGCTGCAGATGTGCCATCTTCCACAAGACATCCCAACAGCTGACATCTGTTCTTCACAGAGGTCTTTCTCCCCAGGACACGTACAGTAGCAACATGCCTGGATCCCTCGTCTGTACTGGCTGCTCTCACAGCATGGAACGGCATAAGTTGTGCAAGCTAGGGGGACAGGCTCCTTCAGCAGCCTGGTGAAGGAGCTGCTGAAGGGTCCAGCAAGGATTGGTGTGGTGTGGTGTGTGTTGTGTGTGGTGTGGTGTGGTGTGGTGTGGTGAGGTGCAGGGTATTGTTCCAGTGGGTCAAGCCTCAGCCTGCCAGGTGGATGGCCTGTACGGGTGCTGCTTCAAATCCTGCCTGCTTCCCCTGCAGTCCAGCTCTCTGCCGATCCTCCTGGGAGAGCAGCGGAGGATGCTGCAGGGGCTTGTGCCCCTGTGCCCGTGTGCCCCTGTGCCCCTTTGGGAAATCTGGAGGGAGCTCCTGGTTCCTGGGCTTGTCCTGACCCAGCCACAGCTGGCTCTAGTGGTGGTCCTTGGGAATGTGAGCCAGCAGATGCAAGAAAGATTCTGTCTCTCCCTCTCTGTTCCTCTGTGCTTCCAAGAAAAGATTACAGAGGGAGGCAGGAGGGAGGAAGGAACAGACAGAAAGCTGCTGGCCTCCTGCGAGGGAGCATGCTGTGTGCTGTGCTGTGACTCTAGACTGCTTTTAGCTGTCAATGCAGATCCCCAGGGCATGCATATGGCTTCCGTCATGGGACTTGTGTGCAAGCTCTAAAAATTGTCCTTGAGAACAAATGCCTCTCTGAGCTGGGGTGCTTCCATTGATTTGGCAGGAGAGCCTTGGATGAGCATCCTGCAGTGAGTCCTGGTGGCCACGAGGGTGCCCCATGCTGCCCTACCATTTTTTTTTTTAAACAGATTTATGTATTTTATTCCAAAGTCGGATATACAGAGAGGAGAAGAGACAGAGAGAAAGATCTTCCGTCCGATGATTCACTCTCCAAATGAGCCACAAGAGCCGGTCCCCTGGGGACCCACTCTGCTGGGGCCTCAGTGAGAGGGACTCTTGGCTCCCCCCTCCATCCCCTCCCTATCTGCTGGGGCATCTGCAAGATGGTCCATCTCGTGAGCCCCTCTGCCTGGGTCTCAGCGAGATGGTCCTCGTCGGACCCCCCTCTCTCTCTACCTGGGCTTCATCTAGTGGGACCCCTAGCGACCCCTTCCTCGCTGCTGGGACCCAGTGAGAGGGTCCCGTCTGGAATCCCTCTGCTGGGGCCTCAGCAAGAGGGACCCCCGGTGCCAACTAAACTCTCTGCTGGGGCCTCAGCAAAAGAGATCCTCAGAGCATGACCCTCTCTCTGTTTTGGGGACTCAGAGGGTCCCCCTCAAGACCCCGTCTTCTGGGGCCTCAGTGAGAGGGACCCCTGAGTCCCACACTCTCTCTGCTGATTCCTCTGCGAGAGGGTCCTCCTGGGAACCACCTCTCCTGGGGCCTCATCGAATGGACCCCCTCGGGACCCCCTCTGTTGGGGACTCAGCTAGGGGGAACCCTGGCGACCCCTCCTTCTCTGCTGGGGCCTCAGCGAGAGGGTCCCCCTTGGAACCCCCTCTGCTGGGGCCTCAGTGAGGGGGAACCCCAGCGACGCCCTTTGCTGGGGCTCAGCTAGAGGGACACCCAGAGCCACCTAACCTCTCTGCTGGGGCCTGGGCGAGAAGGGACCACTCGGAACCCCTCTGCTGGGGCCTCAGCGAGAGTGTCCCCCTCGGGACCCCCTCTGTTGGGGCCTCAGCGAGAGTGTCCCCCTCGGGACCCCCTCTGTTGGGGCCTCAGCGAGAGGGAACCCTGGCAATCCCTCCCTCTCTGCTGGGGCCTCAGCGAGAGGGTCCCCCTTGGAACCCCCTCTGCTGGGGCCTCAGCGAGAAGGAACCCCGGTGACCCCCTTTTCTTGGGCCCCAGCTAGAGGGACACCTGGAGCTACCTAACCTCTCTGCTGGGGCCTAGGCGAGAAGGTACCACTCGGGACCCCCTTTGCTGGGGCCTCAGCGAGATTGATTCCCGGAGCCCCCTTCCCTCTCTGTTGATGCCTCAGCAGAAGGGTCCCCCTCTTGACCCCCTCTGCTGGAGCCTCAGCGAGAGTGTTCCCCTTGGACCACTCCTATCTCAATTCTGTGGCCTCAGTGAGAGGATTCCACTCGGGACCCTCTCTGCTGGGGCCTCAGTGAGATGGTCCCTCTAGACTCCCCCTCACTCTGCCTGGGACTCATCGAGAGAGATCATCAGAGCCCGACCCTCTCTCTGTTGGGGACTCAGCCAGAGGGTCCCCCTCAGGACCCCATCTTCTGGGCCCTCAGTGAGAGGGACCCCTGAGTCCCACCACCTCTATGCTGGGTCCTCTGCGAGAGGAACCCCAGAGCCCCACTCACTCGATGCCAAGGCCTCAGTGAGAGGGACACTTGGCACCCCTCTCTCTCTCTCTCTCTTTGCTGGGGACCCGAGAGAAGTTAGCACTTGGAACCCCCTTCTCTCTGCTGGTGCCTCAGGGCGTGGGACCCTCAATCCCCTCTCTCTGCTGGGGCCTCAGTGAGGAACCCCCTAGGGACCACCTCTGCTGGGACCTCAGCGAGAGGGACCCCTGGCGACTCCTCCCTCACTGCTGGGGCCTCAGCAAAAGAGACCACTCGGGACCCCCTGTACTGGGGCCTCAGCGAGATTGTCTATCTTGCTACCTCCTCTGCTGGGGCCTCAGTGAGAGGGTCCCCCTCGGACCGCACATCTCTGCTGGGACCTCAGCGAGGGTGTCCCCCTTGGGATCCCCTCAGCTGGGGCATCAGCAAGAGGGACCCTCACTCTGCTGCTGCCTCAGCGAGAGTGTCCCACTCCGAACCCATTCTGCTGGGGCCTCAGCGAGAGGGACCCTCGTCTTCCTCTCTCTCTCTGTTTCTGCTGGGGCCTCAGCAAGAGGGTCCCCCTCGGGACTCCACTGCTGGGGACTCAGCAAGAGGGACCACCACAGCCCCCCTACCTAGCTGCTGGGGCCTCAGCAAGAGGGTCCCCCTCGGGACTCCACTGCTGGGGACTCAGCAAGAGGGACCACCACAGCCCCCCTACCTAGCTGCTGGGGCCTCAGTGAGAGGGTCACCGTGGGGAGCTCCTCTGCTGGGGCCTCTGTGAGAGCATGTTCCTCGGACCCTCCCTCTCTCTGCTGGGGCCCATGTGAGAGGGTCCAACTCGGGACAACCTCTGCTGGGGCCTCAGCAAGAGGGTCCCCCTCGGTACCCCCGTCTGCTGCGGCCTAAGCGAGTGGGACTCCCAGAGCCCCCCTCCCTAGCTGCTGGGGCCTCAGCGAGACGAACCCCCTAGCAGCCCTCCATCTCTGCTGGGAACTCAGTGAAAGCGTCCCCCTCGGACACGCTCTCCCACTCTGCTGGAGCCTCAGCAGGAAGGTAACCCTCGGGACCCCATGTTCTCTGGCCTCAGGAAGAGGGTACCCCTCTCATATAACCCCTCTGTCTCTGCTGGAGCCTCAACAAGAGGGTCACACTCTGGAGCCCCTCTGCTGGGCCTCAACGAAAGGGACCCCGGCGCTCCCCTCCCTCCCTGCTAGGGCCGCAGAGAGAGGGTCCCCCTCGCAAACCCCCTCTACTGGGTCCAGAGCGAGAGGTTTTCCCTCGGGACCACCTCTGCTGGTGCCACAGTAATATCATCCACCTTGGGACCTCCTCTGCTGGGGCCTCAGCAAGAGGGTCCCCGTTGAGACCCACTCTCTTGGGGCTTCAGGGAGAAGGTCCCCCTCAGACCCTCCCTTCCTCGCTGCTCGGGCCTCAGCGAGAGGGTCCCCCTCGGGACCCAGTCTGCTGGGGCTTCAGGGAGAAGGACCATCAGCCGCCTCTCTCTCTCTCTCACTCTCTCTCTATTTCTTTCTCTCTCTCTCTCTCTCTCTCTCTCTCTCTCTCTCTCTCTCTCTCTCTCTCTGCCTGCATCCTGGGTCTCAGCGAGAAGGTCCCGCTCGGGACCCACTCTGCTGGGGCCTCAGTGAGAAGGACCCTTGGCCCCCCCATCCCCTCCCTATCTGCTGGGGCATCTGCAAGATGGTCCATCTCATGAGCCCCTCTGCCTGGGTCTCAGCGAGATGGTCCTCCTCAGACCACCCTCTCTCTCTACCTGGGCTTCAGCTAGTGGGACCCCCGGCAACCCCTTCCTCGCTGCTGGGGCCTCAGCGAGAGAGACCCCCTCGGGTGCCCCTGTGCTGGTGCCTGAGCGAGGGGGAACCCTGGCAACCCCTCCCTCTCTGCTGGGGCTTCAGCGAGAGGGTCCCCCTTGGGACCCCCTCTGCTGGGGCCTCAGCAAGGGGGAACCCCGGCGACCCCCTTTGCTTGGGCCCCAGCTAGAGGGACACCCGGAGCTACCTAACCTCTCTGCTGGGGCCTAGGCGAGAAGGTACCACTCGGGACCCACTTTGCTGGGGCCTCAGCGAGATGGACCCCCGGAGCCCCCTTCCCTCTCTGTTGAAGCCTCAGCAGGAGGATCCCACACGGGACCCCCTCTGCTGGAGCCTCTGTGAGAGTGTCCCCACCGGACCCTTCCTCTCTCAATGCTGTGGCCTCAGCGAAAAGATTCTACTCAGGACCCTCTCTGCTGCGGCCTCAGCGAGAGTGTCCCCCCAGACACTCCTCTCTCTCTCTGCCTGGGACTCATCGAGAGAGATCATCAGAGCCCGATCCTCTCTCTGTTGGGAACTCAGCCAGAGGGTCCCCCTCAGGACCCCGTCTTCTGGGGCCTCAGTGAGAGGAACCCATGAGTCCCACTACCTCTCTGCTGGGTCCTCTGTGAGAGGTTCCCCCTGGGCACCACCTCTCCTGGGGCCTCAGTGAGAGAGGGACCACCTCGGGACCCCCTCTGCTGGGGCATCAGCAAGAGGTTTCCCCTCGGACCACCCTCCCTATCTGCTGGGGCCTCAGCAAGAGGGTCCCTCTTGGGACCCCCTCTGCTCTTGCCTCAGCGAGAGTCCCCCTCGGACCTCCCCTCTCTCTGTGCTGTGTCCAGAGAGAGGGTCCCACTCAGGAACCCCTCTGCTGGGTCCTCAGCTCAAGGGTCCCCTTCAGAATCCCTCTCCATCTCTGCTTTGGCCTCCGTTAGAGGTTCCCCCTCAGGCAGGTATATTAGGCCTTTATATATTATGTAAGTATGTTAGTATTTGTGAAGCACCCCCTCTTTATCTTGTCTTCCTGCTATGAGCACCAGTTTCTGACATTTCCTGCCAGTTTCTATTTTAACCAGACTATCAGACTGTCTGGTGTGTGACCCCAGCTGTTGGGGGTCTGGCCCTCCCTTTATAAATAGCATAATCTCTGCCCGTGCTTTTGCTTATCATTCCCCTGTTATTACCACAGGGAAAATACCCACCTTCTCTACGTGGCAGCTTTGTGGGGTTTGGACATGACTGGCAAGCACCCCGTTTTCCCTTCTTTAGGAATGCAATGATTCCTGTGGAATCTCTTAGTTCCATCATTCCTCTGAACTTGAGGACTCGCTCACATGGGTGAACTTCAGCTCCTTGAATTTGAAGCTTGTGTCTGCCTGTGTTATCCCCATGTTTCTCTCTCACATACAGAAAACACCTCTGAAGTAAATGACACCACGTTCCAGTGCACCCTGACAGCGTGCTGGAATGGCAATTGCAATTCTGCTGTTCTTCAGCCTCTGCGCTGAATCCTGCCTGTGTCTGTTGGGACTGACGGAGAGGCCTCTGTTGGCCTGATAAAGAATAAAAGAGACTGGCATAGTGGCGACCACCATAGCCAGTACATCAGCGGCTGCCACCACCAGTTACCTTGGTGACAATGAGCAAGGTTGCGGTACAGACTGCCAGAGTTATGGAACAATAGGACTTTACTGATGCACATGAGCGGGTGGGCACCCTTGTGTTGTAACTGTGGGTTGATCTGTTGGCAGAGGAACAGCAGAGGCTGTGAGATTGGGTCTAGGCCTCTTGTACCCCATCGTATGCCTTTTTGTGTGCAACACCTATGCAAGTGCAAAATGCTTCCCAAGCCCGGGAACTGCTGTCTGCTCGTTGCTACCGAGCTAAAGATACTCCTATGGTCAGGGCCTCTTGTTCCCCATCATATGCTTTATGTATGTTTCACTTGTGTAGTGCTATGTTTTCCCAAGCTCAGGAACTGTTGTCTGTTATTTTACAATGCTGTCATTTTTATTTAAAGTAACAAAATGGTTTTCCAGTGATTTGAAGAAATAACTGGCATTAAAAAAACGTGTAGACAGTTACTCTGGAGAAACCTCAGACTACCTCTGCTCATTGTCTTTCTTTCTGGAAATCCTAGAACTCGGATTAAACAGGTTGGGATTCATTTTCAACTGTCATGTCAGGAGTTCTGTTTGTCTCTTGACATGTTTTGCACCTCCATGCTCTACAACGTGTTTGATCTCAGTTTACTAATGGTGGGAAATGCAGCCTCCTGGTGGTGTTGTAGGGCTCAGGAGACCTGGAGGTAGTTGGAGAGGCTCAGGTCCCGCCCCCCCCACCGGAGCGCCCCCGCACCCGCCCGCCCCAGCTAGACTTAAACTGCAGGCTTTTGTCATTCTACAAGTAAGAACACAAAGGAGAGACAGGTGAGCAGTAGGACAAAAGGACAGTCCTCACTCAGATATGTGTGCAGGCAATCTCAAAAGGGACAATTTCCCCACCTGGCTGGGGTTACATTTTCCTTCTAGCATAAGGAGTGTAGCTATAGTATGTGTGGTGAGCTCCTTATGGTGGTTAATGACACCTGGTACCTGATGCAAAGTGAGGCTTAGCTGCAGGATGCAGAGCAGGTGTGCTGAGGTTTTGGCCATGTGGAAACAGCCTGGAGGAGATGGCAGTGTGGATGGCTAGGGTGTTGGCAGTATTCAGCTTCCTGTCCCTCACTGCCTGCCTGCTTTGTCCATGTCAAGTATGTCTAATTGACTAAATCTATTGACTTGGTAATACTTTGTGTATAAAATTTCATTTCCAGAAGTTCTAGTAGATCATTTTCAAGTCCATGTCTTTTGCTTCTGCTTCTAAATCTGCTTGTATTTTATTGCTTTAAAGACAATGTTGATCACATTTCCCATGGTTACTGTTTCTCAATGTGCAATTCGTGGATCTACTTCTGCTTTTCCTCACTCTTGATATCCTATTTCCTGGTGTACCTAATCTTTCATACAGATTATTTTGCAAGTTTGTATATAGCAATAAATGTGGAGGTCTCAGAAAACTAACCTCTCTGGAGAGGATTTACCTCTTCCCTACCCACCTGCGACCCCCTCATTCATGCTCAGGACTTGAAATTAATTCCCTTAAACTATGATCCCGAGGACCCAGCACAGTGGCCTAGTGGCTAAATCCTTGCCTGGAAGTCACCAGGATCCCATATGGGTGCCACTGCGTGTCTGCTGCTCCACTGCCCATCCAGCTCCCTGTTTGCAGCCTGGGAAAGCACTATAGGATGGCCCAAAGCCTGGGGACACAGAAAAAGCTCCTAACTCCTGGCTTCGCATCAACTCTGCTCCGGCCATTGTCACTTTATCAGCAGATGGAGGATCTTCCTATTTTTCCTTCTCTGTATAGATCTGCCTTTACAAAGAAAAATCTTTAAAAATACATCTATATAATCTCGGGCTGGAAGGGTATATGAGGACTCTACTGTGTCTCATTTATTCTAACTGATGTCCAGTGGAAACTTTTGGGAGTGTGTCTGCTAGTAGCTTCTCAACTTCCAGCAGACACAGGGCTCTGATGTCTGACCCTCTCCTAAACGTCACTTCCAAATGTGTTCAGGTCACAGAGCCCACAAAAGCAGCTCTCAGGTTTTATCGCATGAGGTTCTTTTTTGTCCTGTCAGTTTTTGCCAGATACTGTTTTGCCAGCTTTTCAGTTGCTAAGAAAGATGCTTTAAATTTAGCTTTACTGCTGATCAGTGAGAGTAGATCCAAATAATTAAGCCTGACTTGACTAGAAATGAGATGTCACAGCTCAATATCTTAAAGCAATAGAAAAAGTAATGGTGATTTTGAGTATCATAGTAATGTTGCTATGAAGTTAGAAAATCAGGTGGAAGTAAGTACTGTGTACCCTTGGATTTTCTTCCACTGAGATTCAGTTGAAGAAAAATCCATGGAGATGGTTTGCTTTGATGGATTTGAGATCATCTGCAAGAGTGGGTAAAAAGTTCTGGCAAAGTGCAATTGAAATAGAAGTTTGGTGCAAAAGAAAAAGCCCTAAAATCCATGAACCCAGTGGTCTTCAAGTTTTTGAAAAAAATTACAAAAAACTGCAGAGATTTCAAGTGTTTTTTTGCACTTGCACTTAATTTCCATTTTTTCCCATTGGTGTCTTGAAGTGCACTCACACAAACATTGTTGTAGACTCTTCCCCTGCCAACCTATCAAAACTGTTGCGAAAAAATTAAGGTTTTTGGTTTAAAAGTACATTGACTTAGAGTGTTCCTTTTTATCTTTAATTTTTTTTCAAAGATTTATTCATTTTATTACAGCCCAAGGTCCTGAATTTGTTCCAAAGGGCAGACTGCAAGCATGCGCCTCCCTTTTCCATGGCTGGTAAGTCTAGAGCTGCTTCTTGGCTTCTGTTTTATTTTATTATTTTTTTAAAGATTTATTTATTTTTATTGCAAAGTCAGATATACAGAGAGGAGGAGAGACAGGGAGGAAGATCTTCCATCCAATGATTCACTCCCCAAGTGAGCCACAATGGGCGGTGCGCGACAATCCGAAGCCGGGAACCAGGAACCTCTTCCAGGTCTCCCATGCGGGTGCAGGATCCCAAAGCATTGGACCATCCTCAACTTATTTCCCGGGCCACAAGCAGGGAGCTGGATGGGAAGTGGAGCTGCCGGGATTAGAACCGGTGCCCATATGGGATCCCGGGGCTTTCAAGGCGAGGACTTTAGCCGCTAGGCCACACCACCGGGCCCTTTATCCTTAATTTGTCTTTGTTATTGCCATGAGAAAAGGTTTGGCCGAGTCATAAACAATGCCTACTCGTGCAATAAAAGAACTGATCAAACTTGCAGCGATAGTTTGTACATAAGGAGACTGCTGATCTTTGGCTTCATGGTAATAGAGCTATGGTGAGTCACTGGCTTAGAGAAGCCTTCGGACAAGGCCAGCAGTCATGCATCACAGCATGTGGCCGGATATGGGGGAGAGAGTTGGAGAAGGATTTATTAAGTAATTGTCTACTATTTGAGCAGTTTAGGTCCATAAAGAGTGACTCGTCCAGTCTGGGGTGCCTAGATTTAAATTAGAGAAAAATAAAGAGGAGCATGTTGAGAAATGCCGGCTCTGTTACCCTCTTGTTGTGTCACTTTGCTGGCAAGGACAAAAGGAACTATTCAGCTATTTTCCCATAACAATGTTAACATTGTATAAAGAATATATGTGGAAAAGAAATATTTGTGAACCTGTACTTTTCATACTGTCTATATGAGCACTTGATGCTGTTTGAGGATTTGATTAGTCATTTCTGAGCCTGGGTTATCAGTGTGTCTTTTTGTACAATATTACATATTGATATGTACATTCTATGTGCGTAGGTCAAACCAGCAGCATAGCGGTCCCTAAACTAAGGGACCTACAGATAAGCCATCCTATTCTTAGATTTCAAATTTGAGAAATATTCACGTAATATGTAGGGAATCCAATTTCTGATTAATACTTTGCAAGTGGATCCACAGATGGCAACAACAATGCTACGTTCTGCATGCCAAGTGTTACACCAAGCACACTATCACTGACTTTCAGAAGGTAGGAATCAGTGATCCTATTCAACAAATGAGAAACAAAGGCGCAGAGAAGTTTCTTGACAAATACATGAAGTGCTCATAACTCATTTTGGCTCATGGAAAAGCTGTAACTTTAATCCTACTTCACATAGCAGAAACACCAAAACTAGGGAACCCAAGGTAAAGCGCCAGGGCAGGGGAGGTCGTGGGGAGGGATGTTGGGTGGCAAAGTCCAGGCTTCACATTTTGTTTTGCTACTTGCTAAAGGCATGTGATTAAGTTAGTTCCTGCTACTATTATGGTTAAACTGTTTAAAATATCATCCCTAGGCAAATGTTGGCAGAGATTAAGATGATGCTGGAGGACTCCTGTAGCCCATATCATGGGGTCTGGATTCCAATGCCGCTTCAACTGCGGGCTCTAAACTTCATCTTTTTTTTTTGCTTTTGTTTTGTTTTTGTTTTTTTTTTTATTAAATTTATTCATTAATTACATTGTGTTGTAATTTCATAGGAACTGGGATTCTCCCCACACTTCCCCACATCCTCCTCCCATGGTGGGTTCCTCCACCTTGTTGCGTAACCATAGTTCAAGTTCAGTTGAGATTCCCTCTTAGCAAGCATATGCCAAGTATACTAACTTCATCTTAATGAACCCTGGAAGTAACCAAGTGATAATCTGAACAGCTAGGTTCCTGCCATCCGCATACACCTGGGGATGGATATCTGACAGCTGCCTTTGGTATGACCTAGCCCATGCTGTGGCAGGCATTTTGAGATTAAATTGGTTAATAGAAAATCTTTCTCTATTCTCTTACTCTCCTCTCTTTTTTGTAAAGTTTTTTTAACTGGAATACATTCCTTGTATTTTACTTAAAGTTAAGAGCATAATGAGATTTCCCAACCTGTCTAGCCTTCTGCCACACTCTCGCCCTTTCTCCTCCTTCCTATATAATTTTTGTTTAACTTTTCACTGCAGCATACTTTGAGTTTATAACCACAAGTTTAATCCTCCATTAAAGAATTCCACAAGTAGTAAGTAGAAAAACCACTATTTCTCAAGAGTACAGATGAAGGTTATATACATTAATCAAATCTTAAGGTGTCAGTTTCAGCCATATTCCACTTCTGTACTCTGTATTAGCTAACAAACAGGAAGGAAACCATTTGTCTTTGGGGGACTGGTTTATTTCAGTCAGTATAAGAGGCAAGTGTCTACTTGCCTCCATTCTTTCAAATAAATAATAAAATTTAAAACAGCCATCCTTCTTGATCAGTCATCCCTTCCCATGGGAGAAATATACTATGACTTCTTGTATGTGTGTGTGAGAGAGAGACAGAGAGAGAGAGAGAGAGAGAGAGAGAGAAGATCCTCTTAAAATATCTATTTCCATCTCATCAGAAACCAGGGTGTTGGAATAAATGAGGCACTTGGAATGCTGACGGGAAGGTACTGAGGGGAGCTAAGTAACTTGGGAGTGATGTATAGGAGGAAAGCATTTGCCAGCATCCTCTCCAACGTCTTACAGGACTGAAAATTATTCAATAGCGTAAAACTATCCATAAGTGCTGACTATAAATTTTGGTTTGTGGAAAGAGCCAGAGACTGAAATCACATTGTCTAACCTCAAAGAACTCCAAAAACATGACTGTAATTCTCAGTTGCAGTCTACTGAGAGTTGGGTAGGAGAAGCGAGGCCAGTTCCCTGAAGCCTTGGAAAGATTGACTGTGTGATGCCATGTTTTCTATTGCAGAAAACAATGCACAAGTCCCCTACCAATGCCAAACGGACATCAACAAATCAAATATTCTGAATGTATGTTTTTGCTTAGTTCCCTGGTAATCTTACCTTAAGAACAAGGTCTACTGCAGTCACTGGGCAGCTTTTTCTTTTTTTCAGCCAAGCAAAATGAAGGAATTGTTGGAATATCATGCTTTGCTGCCAGAAACTCTCAATAAGATGAACAGTTCCAGTGAAATACATTGCCAGAGGGATTGTGTCTGCTATCGTTTGAACAACTGTTGAACTAATTACCTGCAGATGTGCAGGAAATCATGTGCAAAACCATGCTGTACTCACTTGCTACTATTTTACATGTAAACGCATTCTATGGCTTATCAGGATCTTTAACCGTAAACATTTGAGTGACAAATCTCCAACAGGAGCAGTAGCCTACTGATTAAAGTCGACACCTTTGCAAGTGCCAGGATCCCACAGGGCTGCTCGCTCACTTGTATCCCGGCTGCTCCACTTCCCATCCAGCTTCTTGCTTGTGACCTGGGGAAGCAGTCAGGCCAGCCCAAAGCCTTGCGACCCTGTACTGGCATGGGAGACCTAGAAGCTCCTGGCTCAGCTCCAACTCTTGCAATCACTTGGAGTGGCTCAGCAAATGAAAGATTTTTCTGTCTCCTCATCCTCTGTGTAAATCTGACTTTACAGTAAGAATATTTTTTTAAAGATTTATTTATTTATTGGGGGAAGCCAGACATGTAGAAAGGAGAGAGGACAATCTTCTGTCCAATGATTCCCTCCGCCAAGTGGCCACAACAGCTGGAGCTGAGCCGATCTGAAGCCAGGAGCCCAGGTCCTCCTCCAGGTCTCCCACGTGGGTGCAGGGTCCCAAGGCTTTGGGCCATCTTCAACTGCTTTCCCAGGCCACAAGTAGCGAGCCGGATGGGAACCGGGACTGCTAGGACTAGACGCAGTGCCCATATGGGATTCCTGCACATTCAAGGCGAGGACTTTAACTGCTAGGCCACCTCACCAGCTCCAAAATCTTAACTCTCCTACTAAAATACTGAAGGCCAGTACATTGTGAGCTGAACATATCCCATGTTGGTAGCCCATTCCTAAACCAATGCTGGCCTTTTTTTCAAGGATAACTAGGCTGTCAGAATTACTCCATATGCACGGGGCTGAAACTTCCTAAACACACACACAAGCAAGAATTGTAAAGAAAGATGGCTTGTGTGAGCATGAACTTCACCCCATTAAGGTTCTTCAATAGTTATCTGCTTTTAGCTCATTTCCTACTAAAAATTCAAATGTCTCAATTTTCCATTAGGCTGTTACAGCTTCGTCTGTTAAGCATAGCCCCGCGTTCCCTAGCATCACCTAGTAGATCATTCTTGATCTCGGAGCTTCTGATGAGCTGTGTGGATTCCAAGTGAGATTTGCCTTACTGGAATTATGCATACATGTCAGTAAGGATTGTTTTCCATCATTTAGGGACCAAGTGATTTCTAGAAAAGGTATAATGTTGAGAGTACTTCTGAAGTTATTTACTGTTACGGCATGGTAGAGAAACTGACACGTGCGTTGGACTAGACGTTAATTTGTCAGCATTGGCCAGCAAAATTCCTCGTGTAGACAAACGTGGAAGTAATGCTCAAACGCTCAATACCGAGATAGGAGAAGATCAGACAAGGATGAAAGTCTGGCGCTTCTCTGCGTCGTGGAGGTGTTTGAGGAAGTAGGAAGTGGAATGCTTCACAAAGTCCGTAAAAATGGAGTCAAAAGAGAAGTTTCCATGCAGACTTGAAATCCATATGTTGGCTTTCATGATCATTCTCCACAATCATTTTAAAGACTGGTTGAAAGAGACAGTGTATGTGAGTTCTATAGCTCACCAATGTTAGGAAAAGTACACCTGTTACAGGCTAAGTACCCAACTTGTGAGAATTCCATAATTTTTAGCTTGTATTTTCTGCCTTCTGGCTAGATGTGTTTTGGATTTTTATTCTTTGGACAGCTGTGGGTAAAAAGTGGGAAATTGATGATGATCAAATTAGACAATGGACCTACTTATTAGCTCTAGAGGAAGTCTAACTGCAATGAAAATTAGACTTGTGGATTATTTGAGTTACAATTCCCAGTTGGAAAGACTGAAAAAGATGGCCGACTGCAGAGAGCTGGTGTAGGATGGAGTAGGGAAGGAGGGGAGCCGATCCAGCAGAGAAACAGGCCAGGAGGCATGAAACTGTAGGGAGAAGAGCGAGAAGGTCACTGGAGTTCACTAAAGCAAGAAGATCTACACAGCGTGAAGGAACAGCAGCAAAAAGTAGGAAAGAAAATACAGCACGCCGTGAGAAACCTGGTGAGTCACGATCCCAGGCAGGGGGAAGGCGGCAGAGGCTCAACCGCCCCAGGGAAAACAGAGGCGGCTGGAAGGATAGGCGCCCACACCGACAGGGGCACCAGTCCCCTGGAAGGCAGGAGCCCCCAGAGGAGGCTACTGGACTGATCATTGGGTGCATTATCCCTGCAGAAGTGGAGGAAAAGCTGGGGAGATTTCCCAGAGGCTTGCCTACCCGCTGCTCAGCGGCTCTGGGAGAGTGCAGAGGGAACAGGAGCAGCGCTGTGGGACTGGGTCTCAGAGATCCCCATATTGGCTCCGAGCTGTGGACTGGCTGCGGGAGAGTCAGTGGATCCTGTTGCTGGACTCGCCCTGAGTCCCAGAGGCTGGGCAACGCTCGACAGGGCCTCACGTCCTGGGCAGAGGAGCAGACTAGTGGGGGCACGTCTCACCTAAAGGGCTCTGTGCCTCTCAGAGATCCGCTTCCATCCTTGAGAGAGTGCAGCTGAGGAAGTGGCTTCTTCAGGGCGGAGTCCCCAGCTGGGCTCAGCTAGAGAGGCCAGACAGGAGCGGACTCAGCTGAACTGGCCGGACAGGTTTTCCCAGCAGGAGCCCGCTCTGAAAGACCTGCCTGTGGTGTTGCAGCCCTCAGTGGAGCAGCGCTTCCGAGTTTGGCACTGGGGCCGCGGAGATTTCCAACCCAGCACAGGCCGGGGTTGGGGATTTTAGGCTCCGAGCAGCAGGAGCCCTTGCTGTGCTAACCTCAAGCCCTGAAGGAGAGTCTCGGCTCAGCACTGAGGCAGAGACCCCCGCTGTATTAGCCTTGCGACCCAAAGCCCAGGCGCGGCTCGGCAGAGTGAATCTGTAGGGCACTGCCTTTGAGAGGGAGCCACAGGGGAAGGGGCCTGGCACTAGGGCTGGCCCACAAAGCCTCCTGACCCAACCCGGGGCTGTGATCTACAGACCCTGAAAGCAGCTGGTGACTCAGGCAGTAAGCCCTGCTGGGCTCAGCCGGAGACCCCAAACCAGAGCCGGCTCAGCTGAATCACCGCTAAAATCTCAAAACAACAAGAAGTAAAAACACAATGAGGAGAAGTATCAGAAAAAGCAATGACCCAGAGGAAAGATCAAGCACTCCCTCCCAATACAACCAAAAACTAATCCCAATATCTGAGATGCAAGATGAAGACATAGAGGAACTATCAGATAAGGACTTTAAGAAGCTAATGATGAAATTCGTCAGAGAGAGTGAAAAGCGCTGGGAAGAGTCTAAGGCATTCGAAAACCATATCACTGCAGAAATAAATCAAGTCAAAAAGGGAATCCTTGATATAGAGAACAAAATTGAAAGCCTAACCAACAGAATGAACACAGCAGAAGACAGAATATCAGAATTGGAAGACAATCAGAATGAAAGGCAGCAGCTCATCAAACAGTTGGAGACAAATCTAGAGAAAGCCAATAGGTCCATACAGGAAATGAAAGACAACCTCAAAAAATCAAATATTAGAATAATAGGCCTTCCCGAAGGAGTGGAAAAGGAGACAGGCTTGCAACGAGTGCTCAATGAGATAATACAGGAGAACTTCCAGAATACTGGAAATATAAATCTAGCACAAATCCAGGAAGGACAAAGAACCCCCAGTAGATACGACCCAAACAAATCGTCTCCCAGACATGTGGTCCTCAAGCTACCTTCAAGTGAATACAAGGAAACCATTCTAAGACAAGTAAGAAAAAAGGATAAGATTACTTTCAGGGGAAGGGAAATCAGGATCACAGCCGACCTATCAGAAGAAACGCTCCAAGCAAGGAGAGAATGGGGTAAAACCTATCAAATCCTGAAACATAACAACTGCCAACCAAGAATAATGTACCCAGCAAAGCTCTCATTTATATTTGAGAATGAAATCAAATACTTCAACAGTAAAGAGAAACTCGAAGAATACATCAACACGAAACCAGCTCTGGAAAATCTCCTCAGGAAGGTGCTAAACCCAGAAAGAAAAAATACAAACCAAAATCAAAGATGGCAAATGGGAAGACCTCCCCACTAAAATCCATACAAGAAAAGTCAACCAATCAAAAACTCTAATAGTCGCAAATACACACTTGCACACTTACACTCATGGCAGCCCAAAACCAATTCCTCTCAATATTATCTCTAAACACAAATGGCTTAAACTCACCAATCAAAAGGCATAGATTAACGGAATGGATCATCAAACAGCACCCAACTATATGTTGCCTACAAGAGACACATCTAACCAGAAAATCCTGTGAGAAATTTAAAGTGAAAGGATGGAAAAAGACATTTCATGCCAATGGACGAGAAAAAAAGGCTGGCGTAGCTGTTCTAATCTCAGATGACCTAGACTTCAAGCTGACAGACATCAAAAAGGACAGGGAAGGACATTATATATTGGTGAAGGGACTGATCCATCAAGAAGTAATTACAATCGTGAACATATATGCACCTAATTCCAATGTGCCTAGCTTCGTGAAGCAACTACTTACAGACTTAAGGGGAGACATAGATACACACACAATAATAGTGGGCGATCTTAACACCCCGCTAACAACTATAGACAGATCAACAAAACAAAAACTCAACAAAGAAACAACAGAGCTCGTACAAACATTAGAACAACTGGACTTGGTAGACATTTATAGAATTTTTTATCCTAAGACCACAGATTATACATTTTTTTCAGCAGTACATGGCACCTTCTCCAGGATCGACCACATGATAGGACACAAAGCAAATCTAAATAACTTCAAAAAAATAGAAATCATACCATGTACCCTCTCAGACCACCACGGAATGAAACTGGAAATCAGCAATTCAAAATGCCCAAGGAAATATAGAAACTCTTGGAGGTTGAACAATATGCTATTGAACGAACAATGGGTCAGGGAAGAAATTAAAGATGAGATCAAAAAATTTATGGAAACCAATGAAAACTCTGATACAACATTCCAAAACTTGTGGGACACTGCCAAAGCAGTGCTACGGGGTAAACTCATCGCAATTGGAGCTCATGTCAAGGCCCAAGAGAGGCGCCAAATACAGGAACTAACCACACACCTCCAGGAATTGGAAAAGCAGCAGCAGATGAGCCCCACACACAATAGGAAACAAGAAATCATCAAAACAAGGGAGGAAATCAACCAGATAGAAATAAAAAAAAAACCATACACAAAATCAACAAATCAAAAAGCTGGTTTTTTGAAAAGATAAACAAAATAGACACCCCACTGGCCCGACTGACAAAGAAAAAACAAGAGAAAGCAAGAATTAACAGCATCAAAGATGAAAAAGGCAACATAACAACAGACATTACAACCATTAAGAACATAATCAGAAATTACTACAAAGCACTGTACTCCAACAAATCAGAAGACCACCAAGAAATGGAAAAGTTCTTAGACTCACACAACCTGCCAAAACTTAGCCCAGAGGCAACAATCAACCTGAACAAACCCATAACTGAAGCAGAGATTGAATCAGTGATTAAAGACCTCCCAACAAAGAAAAGCCCAGGCCCAGATGGCTTCACTCCAGAATTCTACAAAACATTCCGAACAGAACTAACCCCAATCCTCTACAAACTCTTCAAAACAATAGAAAAGGAAGCAACCCTTCCAAACTCATTCTATGAAGCCAACATTACCTTAATCCCAAAACCGGGCAGAGATCCTACAGAGAAGGAAAACTACAGACCTATCTCTTTGATGAACATTGATGCTAAGATTCTCAACAAAATCCTAGCCAACAGAATTCAAAAACACATCAGACAGATCATTCATCCAGATCAAGTAGGATTCATCCCTGGAATGCAGGGATGGTTCAACATTCAGAAATCTATAAATGTGATACACCACATCCAAAAACTGAAAAACAAGAATCACATGATAGTATCAATAGATGCAGAAAAAGCTTTCGACAAAATCCAGCACAACTTCCTGCTAAAGACCATAACCAAGGTAGGCATAGATGGAAAAATCCACAACATAATCAAAGCAATATATGCAAAACCCAATGCCAGCATCATACTGAATGGAGAAAAACTGGAACCCTTCCCACTGAGATCTGGAACAAGACAGGGATGTCCGCTTTCTCCGCTGCTATTCAACATAGTTCTAGAGGTACTCGCTGAGGCCATAAGACAAGAAAAAGAAATCAAAGGAATCCAAATGGGAAATGAAGAAGTCAAGCTTTCACTATATGCAGATGACATGATTCTTTATATGGAAGAGCCAAAAGGCTCAACACAGAGACTACTAGAACTTATACGAGAGTTCGGTAGAGTGGCAGGGTACAAAATTAATGAACAAAAATGAACAGCCATAGTGTATGCTAACAGCCCCAAGTTGGAAAAAGATCTAACCAGCAAGATACCATTCAAAGTAACAAAGGAAAGCATGAAGTATCTGGGAATTAACCTAACCAAAAATGTTGGAGACCTATTTGAGGAAAACTACAAACTACTTAAAAAAGAAATTGAACAAGATCTAGAAAGATGGAGTAACATCCCATGCTCCTGGATAGGTAAAATCAATATCATTAAAATGTCTATACTGCCAAAGGCAATATATACATTCAACGCAATCCCAATCAAATTGCCCAAAACATTCTTCACAGATCTGGAAACAATGATTCAAAGGTTCATCTGGAAACACAAAAAACCACGAATAGCTAGAACCATTCTCAAGAACTGGAAGTTAGCAGGGGGAATCACAGTCCCAGACCTCTGGACATACTATAGGGCAGTGGTTATCAAAACAGCCTGGTACTGGCAAAAAAATAGAGAAGAAGATCAATGGAGCAGAATAGAAACACCAGATGGGAACCCACACAAATACAGCCAAATAATCTTTGACAAAAAGACAAACGACAACCCAGGCAAATGGGAAGGTCTGTTCAATAAATGCTGTTGGGACAACTGGTTGATAGCCTGCAGAAACAAAAAGATAGACCCACATCTCTCACCATATACTAAGATCAAATCCAAATGGATAAAAGATTTAAACCTACATCCAGAAACCTTCAAACGTTTGGAAGAAAATGTTGGAAACACACTGGAACACTTAGGGGTAGGCCCTCACTTCCTAAAAAAGACTCCAAATGCAGTAGAAATCAAGACCAAAATAAACAAGTGGGACCTCATCAAACTAAGAAGCTTCTGTACAGCTAGAGAAACAATCAACAAAGTAAAAAGGCAACCCACAGAATGGGAGAATATCTTCGCACACGACTTAGGTGATAGAGGGCTGATCTCCAGAATATACAAAGAGCTACAAAACAACCAAAATGTCAAAACAAACAAGCCACTCAAGAAATGGGCACGGGAAATGGGCAAACACTTCACAAAGGAACAAACCCAAATGGCAAATAAACATATGAAAAAATGCTCAAGTTCCCTGGCAGTAAGGGAAATTCAAATTAAAACATCAATGAGGTACCACCTAACGCCAGTAAGACTGGCCCACATGAATAAAAGCACCAACAACACTTGTTGGCGAGGTTGCGGGGAAAAGGGAACCCTACTCCACTGCTGGTGGGGCTGCAGGCTGGTACAGCCTCTATGGAAATCAGTATGGAGAACATTCAAACAACTCAAATACAACATACCGTATGACCCAGCAATAGCACTCCTAGGAATATATCCAGAACACTTGTTTTATGAGAAACCAACATGCACTCCTATGTTCATAGCAGCACAATCAGTAATTGCAAAAACATGGAAGCAGCCAAAATGCCCATCAACAGAGGATTGGATAAGAAAACTATGGTTCATCTACTCCATGGAATACTACTCAGCTATTAAAAAAAACAAAATGCAGTTCTTTGTGGCCAAATGGGCCAAACTGGAAACCATAATGCTAAGGGAAATGAGCCAATCCCAAAAGGTTAAATACCACATGTTTGCCTTAATTTGATATGATGTTATGTATAACAAGTTATGTTATGAATGTTATATGTTGTGTATAAACCAAAATTGAAATGTCAATGAGGTGGTCACAGAAGGTGGATAAGAAATTGCATTTACTTTTACCATATTGGTTACTCATTACTATGTCAATTAATTCCATAATAATGTAAATTTTTGCTGATGGTATGTTGGAGCTTTAAATTGATCGGGATGATACTCTGCTGGCTCTGTCTTCAGACCAGAGAGGGTATACCTAAGAAGCCGTTGAACTTGACTAGACAATAAGATGCTGGACTCTATGTTTGGTATACGCTTGCAATGGGGGAATCTCAACTGAACTTGAACTGTGGTTATGCAACAAGGTGGAGGAATCCACCATGGTGGGAGGGTTTGGGGAGGGGTGGGGAGAATCCCAGTACCTATGAAACTGTGTCACATAATACAATGTAATTAATGAATTTAAAATAAAATTAAAAAAAAAAAAAAAGAGCTAACCAAACATCACTAAAAATGTCAGCCTAATCTGCTTATCTGGAATACTGAGAGAAAATGAAAGAAAAGATCATTGCACCCAAGCACTCAAAATGCTTCATTGCAGGGGTCATTTAGACTATGAAGTGCCTCAGACATACTTCACGTTCCTTCTTCAAGACCCTGCTCCAAAGTCACCCAATCCTGGTGATTTCTTTGACTCTTCCACACCCGCAACAGCAGAACTAATCACTCTCTGATTTATTTTTCAAGGCATTTAAGAATTGCTTTTGTTATAGCATTGTCTGTGCTATTGTAAGGTCAATCAAAATATTTACAATATAAACTCAAAAGAAAATTTTAGTTGGTGCCAAAAAAAAAAAAAAAAAAAAAACCAATTCCCAGTTGGGACCATTTGGCTACAAAACTGCCTTTCATTTTGTTTAAAGCTGAGTAGTATTCCATGGAGTAGATGAGCCATAGCTTTCTTATCCAGTCTTCTGCTGATAAGCATTTCGGTTACTTCCATGGTTGTACAATTGATTGTGCTGCTATGAAAATAGTAGTGCATGTTGGTTTCTCGTGTAATAGTTGTTTTGGATATATTCCTAGGAGTGCTATTGCTGGATCATATGGTATGCAGACTTTCCGTTGTTCGAGTGTTCTCCATACTGATTTCCATAGAGGCTGTACAAGTCTGCAGTCCCACCAGCAGTGGAGTAGGGTTCCCTTTTCCACACATCCTCGCCAGCAAGTGTTGGTGGTGGTTTTTTGTATGTGAGCCATCCTCACTGGCGTTAGGTGGTACCTCATTGATGTCTTAATTTGTACTTCCCTTATTGCCAGGGAAAGTTGAGCGTTTTTTCATGTTTGTTTGCCATTTGGGTTTGTTCCTTTGTGAAATGTCTGCCCATTTCTTGAGTGGTTTGTTTTGGTTGTTCTGGAGATCTTTGTATATTCTGGAGATTAGCCCCATGTCACCTATGTAGTGTGCAAAGATCTTCTCCCATTCTGTGGGCTGCTTTTTTACTTTGTTGATTGTTTCCCTTGCTGTGCAGAAGCTTCTTAGTTTGATGTAGATACATTCATTTGTTCGTGCCTTGATTGCTGTTTTTGGTGTCCTTTTCAGGAAGTCGGGACCTACCCCTAGATCTTGCAGAGTATTTCCAACATTTTCTTCCAAATATTTGAAGGTTTCTGGATATAGGTTTAGGTCTTTTATCCGTGTAGATTTGATGTTAGTGTATGGTGAGAGATGTGGGTCTATCTTTTTGTTTCTGCAGGCTATCAACCAGTTGTCCCAACAGCATTTATTGAACAGAACTTTCCATTTGCCTGGATTGTCATTTGTCTTTTTGTCAAAGATTATTTGGCTGTATCTGTGTGGGTTCCCTTCTGGTGTTTCTATTCTGCTCCATTGATCTTCCTCTCTATCTTTGTGCCAGTACCAGGCTGTTTTGATAACCACTGCCTCATAGTATGTCCAGGGGTTCGGAACTGTAATTGGCCCTGCTAACTTCCTGTGCTTCAGGATGGTTCTAGCTATTCGTGGTTTTTGTGTTTCCAAATGAACCTTTGAATCATTGTTTCCAGTTCCATGAAGAATGTTTTGGGTAATGTGATTGGAATTGCATTGAATGTATATATTGCTTTTGGTAGTATAGACATTTTAATGATACTGATTTTACCTATCCAGGAGCATGGGATGTTACTCCATCTTTCTAGATCTTGTTCAATTTAGTTTTTAAGTAGTTTGTAGTTTTCTTCAAATGGGTCTCCTACATTTTTGGTTAGATTTCTTCCCAGATACTTCATAGTTTTCTGTTATTTTGAATGATATCTTGCTGATTAGATCCCTTTCCATCTTGGGGCTGTTTGCATACACTATTGCTGTTTTTCGTTACGTCATTTTGTACTCTGCCACTCTACCAAACTCTCGTATAAGTTCTAGCTGTCTCTGTATTGAGTCTCTTGGCTCTTCTAAAGAAACATAACACATCGCCATGGAGGAAAAAGACACGAGGTGTAGTTAAGCGAGGGAGTGAAAGTGAGGGTTTGTTCTTTGTGGCAGACTGTAAGAACAAAAGGTGAATTGTTGAATATTTTTCACCATGGCAAAGAATCTTGCTGGTAAAATAATGCACCAGTCAAAACCTGATAGTTCCAATTGTTTGCATGTAATAGTTAGCAGACGCATGTCTCCATAATTTTCTCATTAAATCAGTCTCAATGTTCCACAACAATTAAAATCCTCATGTTTTAAGTTTCTGGTTACTTGAATATATAAGGTGGTCATAATTTTAAGTGCAACTTTTTACATTTTTAAGATCAATTGACACAAATATGCATCCACGGGGACTCTGTAAGGTTTTGCTGCATGTAAAGCAAACATTGGGTACTGATGAAATGGGGGTGAATAGATCTAGTTATGTAGTTCCTTGGATAATTTCTATGTGGTGAAACACTCAAATTCCTTCCATCTAGCTTTATATGTGTTAACTGTATGTTATATATAATGTGTAGACGTGTCCACATATGTATGTACACACAGCATGTTATTGGTAACTGTCATCACCTTGTCATACTATAGAACACCAGAACTTAGTTCTTCTACCCAGCCATTACTTTCAACTTGTCCGTCAGACTTCTCCCATTTTTCTATCCCTCTCCTTTCCTCCCCCCAATCTGTGATATTATTCTAAATTCACATGAGATCAACTTTAAATTCCAAACAATGTTTCAAAAAGTTTGTAGAAGACAGAATTAAAGATCTGTTTATCTTGATGAAAAAGGTCTTAAAATTTGTGTTTTTCGTAAAATGAACACCATGAATGCAAATACAGGTCTCCACAATAGTCCCTAGTGACCTTTCACCTTCCTCTAGTGTTAGTTAGATTTCGTTTCTCAGCTCTCCTCTAATTTCTTTTCTCTGTTTTTAACATTTATTTTATTTTCATTACAAAGTCAGATATACAGAGAGGAGGAGAGACAGAGGAAGATGTCCCATCCGATGATTCATTCCCCAAGTGAGTGCAATGGCCCGTGCTGCACTGATCCGAAGCCAGGTGCCTGGAGCTGCTTCCAGGTGTCCCATGTGAGTGCAGGGTACCAAGGCTTTGGGCTGTCTTTGACTGCTTTCCCAAGCCACAAGCGGGGAGCTGGATGGAAAGTGGAGCTGCTGGGATTAGAACCGGCACCCATACAGGATCCTGGAGCGCTCAAGGCAAAGACCTTAGCTGCTAGGCCACACCGCCGGGCCCAGCTGTTTTGTTTCTAGGTTAGTCTATAAGTTTGCTGGTTTTATTTCTTTTTGAAATAACCTTTGTTTCACTGATCTTTCATGTTTTTCTCTTCATTTGCTCGTTTGATCTTTATTTCTTTACTAACTTTGGGATTTAGTTTATTCTGCCTTCTCTAGATACCCAAATACACCTAACCTGTTTGAAACCTTTCCATTTTTTTATGTAGGCATTTAATGCTTCAACCTTTACTTAGTATTTCTTTAGATGTCTTCTGTAAGTTTTGAAATGCTGTATTTTCATTTCATTCAATTTTTAAGTTTTCTTTTGGATTTCTTCCACATTTCTTCTTTGGATTTCAGGATCATAATATTTGATCTGCAGATGGTTTTGTTTTCAAGATTTATTTGAAAGGCAGATGTTACAAAGAGAAGATTTTCTGTCCACTGGTTCACTCTCCAAATGGCTGCAATGGCCGGAGCTGAACCAATCCCAAGCCAAGAGCCAGGAGCTTCTTTGAGGTCTTCCACACAGGTGCAGGGTCCAAGCACGAGAACTATCCTCCACTGCTTTTGCAGGCCATAAGTTGAGGGCTAGATGGGAAGTGAGGCCGCCGGAACATGAACCAGTGCCCACATGGATGCCGGTGTGCAAGGTGGAAGATTAGCCTCTTGAGCCACAGGGCCGGCCCCTCAATCTATGGCTTCATATTACCAAATTTGTCTGGATTTATATTTTTGTGATTAGAAAAGATATGATGTACTTTTTGTTGTGGTTTAATATGTGGTCTTAGAGGAAGTTTAGTGTATTCAAGTACATATTCTAAAGCTATTGCAATGAATGCTGTGTCAGTGTCTGTATACCCTAGAACTGTGTTTTTTCTTTTTGTTTTTTTTTTTTTGTTGTTGTTGTTGTTGTTGTTGTTGTTTTTTTTTTTGGCTTGACTGACATGTTAGTTGATTCCTTAACTCCACTTTTCTTGATCTGGAGCTTGACTCTCCCTTTAGATATGTTTGTGTTTTTTTAAAAGATTTATTTTTTTACAAAATCAGATATACAGAGAGGAGGAGAGACGGAGGAAGATCTTTCATCTGATGTTTACTCCCCAAGTGAGCACAACGGCTGGTACTGCGCGGATCCAACCAGGAACCTCCTCCAGGTATACCACGCAGGTGCAGGGTCCCAAGGCATTGGGCTGTCCTCAACTGTTTTCCCAGAGCGCAAGCAGGGAGCTGGATGGAAAGTGGAGCTGCTGGGATAAGAGCTGGCATCCATATGGGATCCCGGGGCATTCAAGGCGAGGACTTTAACACTAGGCCACACTGCCGGGCCCTCCCTTTAGATATAATAAGGCTTTTTAAGAAAATGACATGCTGTGGCATTGGATATATGGTACCCAATCTGTCCTGTCTTGTTTTTGAATTAATTCCTTGATCACTATCTGATGATCTTTGTATCTTTTTATAGCTTTTGGCTGAAGTGTATTTTGTCTAATGCACTACTCCTGCTTGCTTTAGGTTTCCACTTAGGTAGAACACTTTTTTCCATCTTTTCACCAGTGTGTGTCTTTACTAATGAGTTTCTTAAGGTACATATCCTTGGTTATTTTTTAATCCATTTAGCCAAACTCTATCTTACCTGGGAGTGTGGTCCATTGACTTTCAAAGCTGTTGCTAATAAGTAGTAACAGTAAGTAGCTGTTATTAGTAAGTAATCTATCCACTTAAAAATTAGTTGGTTTCTTCTGAGTATTCTTCATCCAGTTATGGGTGAGCTTCAAAGTTTTCCATTTGGGGCCCAGCACACTAGCGTAGTGGTTAAAGTCCTCGCCTTTAACGTGCCGGGATCACATATGGACACCGGTTCTAATCCCGGTGGCTCTGCTTGCCATCCAGCTCCCTGCTTGTGGCCTGGGAAAGCAGTCAAGGATGACCCACAGCCTTGGGACCCTGCACCCAGATGGGGGGCCCGCGCTCCTGGCTTCGGACTGACTGAGCTCCAGCCATTGCGGCCACTTGGAGTGAGCTGTCGGACGGAAGATCTTCCTCTCTGTCTCTCCTCTCTGTATATCTGACTTTGTAATGAGAATAAATAGAAGTTTTGCATGTTCTCATGATGCTAGCCTGCTACCTTTTATTTGCTTCTGTCTGTACATTTTCCTCAAACAAGTTTTAGGAGGCCAGTTGATTCTGATGAGTTTCCTGACTTTCACTCATTTTGGAGAGTATTTAAGTTATAAAGGATAGTTCTACTCAGCCAAGTATTTTTGGCTGATAGGCTTACTTTTTCTTCACAACTTGAAATAAACCATTCAATTCCCTCTTGGCCTATAAAATTTCTGTTTGACAATGTTGTTCGTTTAGTGGAGGTCCCCTTGAAAACGACAGTGCTTTCCTTTTGAGAATGAACAATTGTTTGTACTTAAAAGAGCTGGACCACAATAAGTCAAGGGAACGTGGATCTTTTCTGATTCTGTCAATTGACATCCTATGGGCCTTCTGTACTTGGAGGTGTACTTATTAAGATCAGGGAAGTTCTGAGCTGTTTCATCGAATATGCGGCATACTCTCTTCCTCTCAGGAATTCCAAGAAAGTGTTCATTTCAGTAAGGTCTCAAAGCTCTCGGGCTGCTTTCATTCCCTTTCTCACATTTTTTTAAAAGCTGGCTAGAAAATATTGAACCTGTCTTCAAGTTCAAATATTTTTTAATTCTGTTGATCCTCATTTATCTTGACTTTCAACTATTTTCATTTTTAATTTTTCTTTAAGAAATACTTGATTTGCAAGGTAGATAAAGAGGGGGAGACAGATTCTCCATCTCAATGGCTGACATCAAGGCCTGGGCCACTGGATAGCCAGGAGCCTGGAGCTCTGTCCCTCTTGTAGATGACAGGGACCCAAGTTCCTCTGCCCTCTTCTGCTGCCTCTGCAGACATATTAGCAGACATCTGGATCCAAGGTAGAATGGCCAAGACTTGAATCGGAGTTCATAGGAGATCAGTACACAGGCAGTAGCTCAGCCAGCTGCTCACAAGAACCAGTCCACAGTTGATTTTGTAATATCTGTTCAATTCCTCAAGGTGAGTCCTTGCCAAATTTCTCATATCATGCATTGATTTTCTAATTTCATTTTCTGTTGAAGTGTCTTATGTCTTTTTTTTTAGTTCAATATTTTTTTTAATTATTTATTATTTAACTTCATTAATTACATTGTATTATGTGACACAGTTACATAGATACTTGGGTTCTCCCCACCCCTCCCCAAACCCTCCCACCATGGTGGATTCCTCCACCTTGTTGCATAACCACAGCTCAAGTTCAGTTGAGATTACCCCATTGCAAGCGTATACCAAACATAGAGTCCAACATCTTATTGTCCAGTCAAGTTCAACGGCTTCTTAGGTATACCCTCTCTGATCTGAAGACAAAGCCAGCAGAGTATCATCCCAGTCAATTGAAAGCTCCAACATACCATCAGCAAAAATTTACATCATTATGGAATTAATTGACATAGTAATGAGTAACCAATATGTTAAAAGTAAATGCGAGTTCCCAGCCACCTTCTGTGACCACCTCACCTATACTTCAATTTTAGTTTATACACAACATATAACATTCAAAACATAACTTGTTATACATAACATCATATCATCTTAAATTAAGGCAAACATGTGGTATTTAACCTTTTGGGATTGGCTCATTTCCCTTAGCATTATGGTTTCCAGTTTGGCCCATTTGGCCACAAAGAACTGCATTTTTTTTTTTTTTAATAGCTGAGTAGTATTCCATGGAGTAGATGAACCATAGCTTTCTTATCCAATCCTCTGTTGATGGGCATTTTGGTTGCTTCCATGTTTTTGCAATTACTGATTGTGCTGCTATGAGCATAGGTGTGCATGTTGGTTTCTCATAAAACAATTGTTCTGGTTATATTCCTATAGTGCTATTGCTGGATCATACGGTATGTTGAATTTGAGTTGTTTGAATATTCTCCATACTGATTTCCATAGAGGCTGTACCAGCCTGCAGTCCCACCAGCAGTGGAGTAGGGTTCCCTTTTCCCCGCAACCTCGCCAACAAGTGTCGTTGGTGCTTTTATTCATGTGGGCCAGTCTTACTGGTATTAGGTGGTACCTCATTGATGTTTTAATTTGGATTTCCCTTATTGCCAGGGAACTTGAGCATTTTTTCATATGTTTATTTGCCATTTGGGTTTGTTCCTTTGTGAAGTGTTTGCCCATTTCCCGTGCCCATTTCTTGAGTGGCTTGTTTGTTTTGACATTTTGGTTGTTTTGTAGCTCTTTGTATATTCTGGAGATCAGCCCTCTATCACCTATGTCGTGTGCGAAGATCTTCTCCCATTCTGTGGGTTGCCTTTTTACTTTGTTGATTGTTTCTTTAGCTGTACAGAAGCTTCTTAGTTTGATGAGGTCCCAATTGTTTATTTTGGTCTCGATTTCTACTGCATTTGGAGTCTTTTTTAGGAAGTGAGGGCCTACCCCTAAGTGTTCCAGTGTGTTTCCAACATTTTCTTCCAAACGTTTGAAGGTTTCTGGATGTAGGTTTAAATCTGTTATCCATTTAGATCTGATGTTAGTGTATGGTGAGAGATGTGGATCTATTTTTTTGTTTCTGCAGGCTATTAACCAGTTGTCCCAACAGCATTTATTGAACAGACCTTCCCATTTGCCTGGGTTGTCATTTGTCTTTTTGTCAAAGATTATTTGGCTGTATCTGTGTGGGTTTCCTTCTGGTGTTTCTATTCTGCTCCATTGATCTTCCTCTCTATCTTTGTGCCAGTACCAGGCTGTTTTGATAACCACTGCCCCATAGTATGTCCAGAGGTCTGGGACTGTGATTCCCCCTGCTAACTTCCTGTTCTTCAGGATGGTTCTAGCTATCCGTGGTTTTTTTGTGCTTCCACATGAACCTTTGAATCATTGTTTCCAGTTCCATGAGGAATGTTTTGGGCAATTTGATTGGAATTGCATTGAATGTATATATTGCCTTTGGCAGTATAGACATTTTAATGATATTGATTTTACCTATCCAGGAGCATGGGATGTTACTCCATCTTTTGAGGTCTTGTTCAATTTCTTTTTTAAGTAGTTTGTAGTTTTCTTCAAATAAGTCTCCTACATTTTTGGTTAGATTTATTCCCAGATATTTCATACTTTTCTCTGTTATTTTGAATGTTACCTTGCTGGTTAAGTCTTCTTCCATCTTGGGGCTGTTAGCATACACTATGGCTGTTGATTTTTGTTCATTAATTTTGTACCCTGCCACTCTACCAAACTCTCGTACAAGTTCTAGCTGTCTCTGTATTGAGTCTCTTGGCTCTTCTACATAAAGAATCATATCATCTGCATATAGTGAGAGTTTGACTTCTTCGTTTCCCATTTGGATTCCTCTGATTTCTTTTTCTTGTCTTATGGCCTCAGCGAGTACCTCTAGGACTATGTTGAATAGTAGTGGAGAAAGTGGACATCCCTGTCTTGTTCCAGATCTCAGTGGGAAGGGTTCCAGCTTTTCTCCATTCAGTATGATGCTGGCGTTGGGTTTTTCGTATATGGCTTTAATTATGTTGTGGAGTTTTCCATCTATGCCTACCTTGGTTAGGGTTTTTAGTAGGAAGTTTTGTTGGATTTTGTCGAAAGCTTTTTCTGCATCTATTGATACTATCATGTGATTCTTGTTTTTCAGTTTTTGGATGTGGTGTATCACATTTATAGATTTCTGAATGTTGAACCATCCCTGCATTCCAGGGATGAATCCTACTTGATCTGGATGAACGATCTGTCTGATGTGTTTTTGAATTCTGTTGGCTAGGATTTTGTTGAGAATCTTAGCATCAATGTTCATCAAAGAGATAGGTCTGTAGTTTTCCTTCTCTGTAGGATCTCTGCCCGGTTTTGGGATTAAGGTAATGTTGGCTTCATAGAATGAGTCTGGAAGGGTTGCCTCTTTTTCTATTGTTTTGAAGAGTTTGTAGAGGTTTGGGGTCAGTTCTGTTCGGAATGTTTTGTAGAATTCTGGAGTGAAGCCATCTGGGCCTGGGCTTTTCTTTGTTGGGAGGTCTTTAATCACTGATTCAATCTCTGCTTCAGTTATGGGTTTGTTCAGGTCGTTTGTTGCCTCTGGGCTAAGTTTTGGCAGGTTGTGTGAGTCTAAGAACTTTTCCATTTCTTGGTGATCTTCTGATTTGTTGGAGTACAGTGCTTTGTAGTAATTTCTAATTATGGCCTTAATGGATGCGGTGTCTGTTGTTATGTTGCCTTTTTCATCTTTGATGCTGTTAATTCTTGCCTTCTCTTGTTTTTTCTTTGTCAGTCGGGCCAGTGGGGTGTCTATCTTGTTTATCTTCTCAAAAAACCAGCTTTTTGATTCATTGATTTTGTGTATGGTTTTTTTATTTCTATCTGGTTGATTTCCTCCCTTGTTTTGATGATTTCTTGTTTCCTATTGTGTGTGGGGCTCATCTGCTGCTGCTTTTCCAATTCCTGGAGGTGTGTGGTTAGTTCCTGTATTTGGCGCCTCTCTTGGGCCTTGACATGAGCTCCAATTGCGATGAGTTTACCCCGTAACACTGCTTTGGCAGTGTCCCACAAATTTTGGAATGTTGTGTCAGAGTTTTCATTGGTTTCCATAAATTTTTTGATCTCATCTTCAATTTCTTCTCTGATCCATTGTTCGTTTAATAGCATATTGTTCAGCCTCCAGGAGTTTCTGTATTTCCTTGGGCATTTTGAATTGCTGATTTCCAGCTTCATTCCGTGGTGGTCTGAGAGGGTACATGGTATGATTCCTATCTTTTTGAAGTTATTTAGGTTTGCTTTGTGTCCTATCATGTGGTCGATCCTGGAGAAGGTGCCATGCACTGCTGAAAAAAATGTATAATCTATGGCCTTAGGGTAAAAAATTCTATAAATGTCAACCAAGTCCAGTTGTTCTATTGTTTGTATGAGCTCTGTTGTTTCTTTGTTGAGTTTTTGTTTTGTTGATCTGTCTATTGTTGTTAGTGGGGTGTTAAGATCGCCCACTATTATTGTGTGCATATCTATGTCTCCCCTTAAGTCCGTGAGTAATTGCTTCACGTAGCTAGGTGCGTTTGAATTTGGTGCATATATGTTCACAATGGTAATTACTTCCTGATGGATCAGTCCCTTCACCAATATATAATGTCCTTCCCTGTCCTTTTTGATGTGTGTCAGATTGAAGTCTGTATCATCTGAAATTAAGACAGCTACCCCAGCCTTTTTTTCTCGTCCGTTGGCATGAAATATCTGTTTCCATCCTTTCACTTTCAGCTTCTTCGAATCTCTTCTGGTTAGATGTGTCTCTTGTAGGCAACAGATAGTTGGGTGCTGTTTGATAATCCATTCTGTTAATCTATGCCTTTTGATTGGTGAGTTCAGGCCATTTGTGTTAAGAGTTAAAATTGAGAGGTTGTGATTTTGCCCTGCCATACTTGTTTTTGTGGGTGTTGATATCTGTGTAATTGCCCTTCCTTGTGTGGACTTTAGTGGGGAGATCTTCCTGTTTGCCATCTTTGCTTATGATTCACCTCCTTTTTTTCTGGATTTAGTGCATTTCTAAGGAGATTTTGTAGAGCTGGTTTTGTGCTGGCATATTCTTCTAATTTCTCTTTGCTGTGAAAGTATTTGATTTCGTTCTCAAATACGAATGAGATCTTTGCTGGGTACAATATTCTTGGTTGACAGTTGTTCTGATTCAGGATTTGGAAGATCTTTGTCCATTCTCTTCTTGCTTGTAAAGTCTCTTCAGAGAAGTCAGCAGTGATCCTGATTGGTTTTCCCCGGTATGTGATCTTTTCTCTGCTTCGTACTTGTCTTAGGATTCTTTCTTTGTCTTCGTTGGAGTGGAACTTGAGCACCATATGTCTGGGTGAAGATCGCTTTGGGTCATATCTGCTGGGAGTCCTCTGACCATCCTGTATTTGGGCTGGGTTCATGTTCCAAGTGTTTTGAAAGTTTTCCTGTATAATTTTGTCGAGCACCATTTGCATTCCTGACTCTTTTTCCGCTCCTTCAGGAAGGCCAATAATCCTAATATTCGATTTTCTGAGGTTGTCTTTCATTTCTTGTATGGTCTTATTGGCTTTGTTCAGACTTGTCTCCAGCTGTTTAATGAACTGGGTATGCTCGTTTTGTGTGTCTTCCGTTTCAGAGATCCTCTCTTCTGCTGTATTTGTTCTGTTGGTTAGGCTCTCAATTTTGTGCTCTAAGTCAAGGATTTTACTTTTCATTTGTTGTATTTCTGAGGCTATGTGGTTCTTGAATTCCTTGAAGTCCTCCCAATTCTTCTCATTGTCTCTGACATATTTTAACATTATTTTTTTGAATTCCTGGTCTGGTAGATCTTCTATGTCTTCATCTCGCATCTCCGAAATAGACATTGGCTTTTGATCCTTTATTGGTAGGGTGTTGGCACTCTCATCAGGATCATTACCTTTTCTGGTATTTCTTCCCATTGTGTTAGTGTTTCAGCAGGTCAGGAGCGGAAAGGCGTCTTCCCTGTCCTTTGTTTTGTTTTTCCCTGGTTGCTCTTCCGAGTTGTGTGGATTTTTTTGGTTCCACACTGTCCAGGGAACTTCACGTTCTTCTCCCTGTAGTTCTATGCTGCTCCACTTACGCTTTTGTCGCGTTCTAGCCCTCTCTGTCTGTGAACTCTCTCACAGTCATCCTCCTATGTCGGCCATCTTGCGAGTCTCCTCCGAAGTGTCTTATGTCTTTTTGAGTGTTCCACATCATTCTTTTTGGATTCTTTATTTTATTGGAAATGCAGGTTTACAGAGAGAAGCAGAGACACAGAAATATCTTCCATCCACTGGCTTATTCACCCAGTGTCCAGAATGGCCAGAGCTGAGCCAATCCAAAGCCAGGGGCTTCTTCCAGATCTCCCTAATGGGTGCACAGTCCCAAGGCTTTAGGCTGTCCTCTACTGATTTCCCAGGCCACAAGCAGGGAGCTGGGTGGGAAGCAAAGCATTCAGTATTAGAACCAGTGTCCAAATGGGATCCCAGCATGGTCGAAGTGAGGACTTTAGCTACTAGGCTACTGCACCAGACCCCTTAACTGCCAAGCTATTGCGCCAGACCTCTTCCCTGTAACTTCTCAAATTTACTAGCATTCCTATGTATGCACCCTTAATTCTAATGTCGGTGTACACTAGGTATTAATGTTAAACACTTCAACAATGTGGGAGTAGTATCTTATAGTATAAACAATTCTATATGTAAAACTTGCAAGGTTCATTTCTCAACATGCTTAAGCCTTTAGTATTTTGTCCGAGCTTTTCCATTCTACGATAGCCATACTTCTGTAGGACAATATTCTACAAGCAATTCTCTTCCTTAATAACCTGCTTATTTGCTCGATTTACATTTTGAAACAATCATGTAAGACTCCAAATTAAGACATTCTATAAATTAAAACATACCACATTTTAAATACTATTGCTTTAAGCAAGTCTTACCCATTTCTCCCAATTTGTAGAAACACGTTTTAACACAAACCTGCCTCAAAACTGGGAATGAGAAGTTTTTCCAATAACCGTCTTGCTGATGAGGGAATTTCCCCTTCTCAAATGGCAGGTGAGAATCACAATGAGGACCTGAAGGAGCCCAAGGTCCTGAATTCATTCCAAAGGGCAGACTGCAAGCATGCGCCTCCCTTTTGCATGTCTGGTAAGTCTGGAGATGCTTCTTGGCTTCTGTTTTATTTTATTACTTTTTAAAAGATTTATTTATTTTTATTGCAAAGTCAGATATACAGAGAGGAGGAGAGACAGGGAGGAAGATCTTCCATCCAATGATTCACTCCCCAACTGAGCCGCAATGGCTGGTGCGCGCCAATCTGAAGCCGGGAACCAGGAACCTCCTCTGGGTCTCCCACGCGGGTGCAGGGTCCCAAAGCTTTGGGCCATCCTCAACTGCTTTCCCGGGCCACAAGCAGGGAGCTGGATGGAAAGTGGAGCTGCCGGGATTAGAACTGGCGTCCATATGGGATCCCAGGGCGTTCAAGGCGAGGACTTTAGCTGCTAGGCCACGCCGCCGGGTCCGCTTCTGTTTTATTGAATTCAAGAGAACCAAAAAATTTCTATTTGGCTGTTGTCTTAACTAATACATTCCTAGATATTCTTTTATTAATAAGATGAAAATCACTTAAAAGGAGATGTTAAAACACTGTTGTTCTTCACAAGGAATCAGACTTCAATTCCATTGTCTTACAGGAAAATTCAGAAATTATACACATCATAACCAATTTCACTGTTTAATTTCAAACTGTTTTTCCTGTAAGGCAAAATCTCACTTCTTTCTAAATAAGAACAAATAATTTAAAATCTGGACCAATTTCATGATTAGGAAACATTTTGACCAGTGAACATAAATACTCATTTACTTTATGCTAAATTTGATGCCTCATATGCTATTTTATAATATTGTGAGATTACAATCAAATTATTTTAAATGACAATTATATTTTCCAAGTTCTGTCTCAAACTTTGAAGGTTCTAGGGATCCTACTAGAACTTTCAAAGTCAGGAGACTTGGTTTCAAACTCTGAAGAATTGAGGTGTAAATTAAAGTACACTTAACATGTGACTGAATATGTGAATGGATACTGAATTTTAGACCTGATCAGTGCCAGGACAACACTGTAAGCTGAAGACTAAGCAGCAAGAAAACGGTATAGGAGCCTTAGCCCAGTAGAGGTGGGGAGTCGGGTCTGACCAAGTCCTGTTAGATGAGTTAGACCTCTCTCAAATTACGTACCAGGAGAGAGAAAGGGGGCCAGTTGTGGTCCGTCCCATCTTGTCTGTCAGTCATACACAGACCCAATTCTGAACAAGAACAACTAAATTCATGACACAGATAGAAGTCTTGTCTGGATAGAAGTAATAGGACTCTAACTGACTAAACAAACATGCACAATCACTACACACGTCAGAACAGACATAAAATTCAACCTTTTGTGACTTCCAACCTCTTCTTTGACATACTTCAACCTGGAAATGTTTCGTATAGCAAGCACATAGGTTCATCTCATGCTTAGTGTTAATTTAACAGTGGATTTGGTCCACTGGTTACTTTTATGTATAACTGCTAGATGAAGTTACAGAACAAGTTTCCATTTTTTTCTTATGAATGTTACATTGCTTATGTCTTACCCTGTCCCTCCCAGCTAGGGATTAGGGCTATGAGGTAGAGCTAGAGAAATTTAGGCCCTAAGGGTGGCCTGGGTGAGGTCAAGAGAAAGTGGAAAAGCAGATAAGGGCAAAGGTGAAAGTGGCTACAATGGAGAGGAAATCTGTGTGCTACCCAGTGAGGAGAGCAAATGGAGATCTTCAGACAGGGGGATGGGCCCGCCCTCGCAGCAAGGCAGGATCATGGGGTGATGGGATTATCATCCAGCCTTACATATGCCTGAGCCAATGCTAGGAGCAAATGTACACCAAAAAAGGCTGTCGGAGATCTCGCAAAAAGAATCCTTTCACCTAAAGGTTTGCTAAAACTACAGCAAATAGTTCCTTCTACTGTGCTGATCGTTGACATGGCTCAGAATAGGTTACATAGACAAGATTGGACAGAAAAACGTCTGCTGCAGCCCCTCTTCCTTCCTCATGGTTTGTTGGTACAAGGGAAGGATTTTCCCAATCCAAGCGATTGAAAGAGGTGACCCACTTCTATGGCCCATAATGGCGGTAAATGGTGCTGAGGTAACCTTGAAGGGAGGCTGCCAGCCTGTTGCTGTTTCTTCGAACCCATTCAAAATCATTCATTCGGGCCCGGCGGCGTGGCCTAGCGGCTAAAGTCCTCGCCTTTAACGTGCCGGGATCCCATATGGACACCGGTTCTAATCCCGACAGCTCCACTTCCCATCCAGCTCTCTACTTGTGGCCTGGGAAAGCAGTCGAGGATGGCCCAAAGCTTTGGGACCCTGCACCCGCGTGGGAGACCTGGAAGAGGTTCCTGGTTCCCGGCATCGGATTGGCACGCACCAGCCCGTTGTGGCCTAGTTGGGGAGTGAATCATTGGATGGAAGATCTTCCTCTCTGTCTCTCCTCTATGTATATCCGGCTTTCCAATAATAATAAAATCTTTAAAAAAAATCACTCATTCAAGAAGGGACAACAAGCTTTGCTGGTTCAGTCTTCACACCTAAAGGCTATTTCTCTGACCCTGATCAATTGGCAGATCTAATTCAGAAGGTAAGTATAAGCTCTGGGCACCCCTCCAACAGACAAATGCACCCACTGGAGGGGACTGCCCTCCTGGACAAGGGCAGCCATAAGCATGAAAGAATTTGAAAATGTTCACACATGAAACAATTTCTTAGGGCAATAATGAGCAAGTAGCCTTGGCCCAGGGAGAGTTAGGCTCGCTCCTGGCATGGCTTTAAGTCCTGCATTCCAGGAATCACACTCCGCTGGGCAGTTCTCTTCAGGGATAACCCTAATGGGAAAGTCCTGGAGTACCTCACGCTGCCCAAACAGAATGCTTGCAACTGGTGCTGTGCTCTGACTCCCCTTGAGCTGGGGGTGGTTTCCTGCCCTCTGAGCTGCCCAGAAGCTCTGGTTGGGGCGGCTGAGGTGGGCCAGGGCCAATGTCCTGAGCATCAGTTTTGCTCTTCCCTTGCCAAGCATTGTGGGAAAATAAATTAACCAATGTTACCGACGGGTGCCAATCTGACCAGGATCCCTCAGACCTTGAGTGCCTGAGCACCTAGGATTTCTAACCCTCTAAACTTCAGCATGTAATTTAGCGCCTTAAGCTCAGGATGATCAGGTTCCTCACCATTACTGCCCATGTTTAAGGACAGTAGAGGAGAGTGGCCCTCGAATACCCAGTCGGGTTGCCGGGCCAAGGAGATTGTGTGCAGAGTTTTGGGTAACGCCCAAATGTCACATTGGACAGAAACCGCCAGTCCTCACACAAGTTCACCCCAGAGCCATGCATCCAAGGCCATCTCTCAAAGCAGGAGATGAGAGGTTAGGCGCAGCATTGTCTTTTTCCCTATCACCTACCTTAACTTCAAGCTGTCAAGGGATTCGACTGGAGATAAGCTGGGAATGGGTGGGGGTGTATGTGACCACCTTCGTGCAGAGCTGTGGGGTGCCAAGGGTCACTTACGCAGAGTACACTACAGCTCGACAGGAGGATTACAGCACTAAAGGTGAGTCCCAAGAGAAGAAGGCGACCTGAAGAACCACAACTTGTGTGAGGATGTGCTTCACTCAGGAGGAGCGAGGAGGGGGCAGGGGTGGAGGGGAGGAGCAGAGTGGGGAGCTGCCTCGGGTGGAGGGCAGGGGAGCAAAGTGGGGGGGGCCTCGGCTGGAGGGGAGGGGAGCCAGGGAGCAGAGCAGAGTGGGGCCCCTCGGCGGGAGGGGAGGGGAGGGGAGCCTGGGAGCAGATCGGAGCAGACTGGGGGGGCCCACAGGAGGGGAGCTGCAGTTTGGAGGGGAGGTCACGGAGCTGAGCTGAGTGGGGGGCATCCCGCAAGGAGGGGGCTGGGGTCTCGCAGCAGACCAGAGCAGCAGAGCAGCAGAGCAGCAGAGTCCCTTCCAAGCGAGGCGCCCCCCCCCCCGAGGAGGTGGCCAGGGTCCAGGAGCAGAGCGAATGCAAGGGAGGGGATGGGAGCCAGGGAGTGGAGCAGAGCAGAGTGGGGCCCCGTGGCTGGAGGGAAGGGGAGCCGGAGAGCGGATCTGAGCAGACTGGGGGGGCCTGTGCGGGAGGGGAGCCCTGGAGGGGAGCTCCTGAGCAGAGCAGAGAGGGGGGTCCCGTGAGTGGAGGGGAGCAGAGCCCCGGAACTTAGCAGAGTGGGAGGTTGCGGAGTGAAGCAGAGTCAGGGGGGATCCCGTAAGGAGGGGGCCGGTGTCGCACAGCTGAGCCTCAGAGCAGCAGAGCAGCAGAGCCACATTGGAGCAGGGCGGCATGGCAAGGAGGTGGCGAGGGTTGTGGAGCTCAGTGGAGCAGAGCAGGAGAACAGAAGAGCAGAATAGCAGCTGAGCCCCTTCAGAGTGGGGCGGAAACCCGAGGAGTGGGCCATGGTCCTCCAGCAGAGCCCCTTCTGAGCCGGGAGGCCCCGCGAGGAGGGGGTGGGTTCACTGAGCAGAGCAGCAGAGCAGCAGAGCAGCACAGCAGCAGAGGCCCTTCTGAGCAGGGAAGCCCCGCTAAGCCCCACCAAGGAATGCTTCACCCTCCTCCAGGGGCATCCTGGATTCAAGACACTTTCTGCTGTGGACCACCTATGGACCATCAGCTGCCACTGATGTGCCACCTGAACCAAGAAACCCCAACAGCTGACGTGTCTTCTCCACAGAGGCTTTCTCACCAGGAGAGGTAGAGTAGCAGCATGCCTGGATGCCTTGTTGGTGCCTGCTGCTCTCTCAGCACGGAACAGCTAAAGTTGTGCCAGCAAGGGAACAGGTACTTTCACCGGCCTGTTGAAGGAGCTGCCGAAGAAACTGGTAAGGGATGGAGTTGGGTGGTGCGGGTTTTGGTGGTTGGGGAGGAGTCCTAAGGTGCCAAGCCTCAGCCTGTGAGGCAGTTCAGCTGTATGGGTGCTGCTTCAAGACCTGACAGCATCCTCTGCAGTCCAGCTCCCTGCTGATGATGCTGGGAGAGCAGCGGAGGATGCTGCAGGAGCTTGTGCCCCTGGGCCCCTGTGGCCCTGTGCCCCTGTGGGACATGTGGAGGAAGCTTCTGGTGTCCAGGCTTGTCCTGGCCCAGCCACATCTGGCTCTGGTGGTGGTCCCTGGGGAAGTGAGGCAGCAGATGCAAGAAAGATTGCTCTCTCCCTCTCTGTTCCTTTGTGTTTCAAACAAAATATGACAGATTCAGGCAGGCACTCAGGCAAGAAGGAAGGAAGCAAAAGAAAGCTGCTGTCCTGGGTGGTAGGGAGTGTGCTGTGCTGTGCTGTGGCTCTAGACTGCTTTTGTCTGTCAATGCACACCCCAAGGGTGTGTGTAGGGCTTCTGTCCTGGGACTTCTGTGCAACCTCTCCAAAGCGTGTCCTTGAGAGTGAATTTCTCTTAGGCTGGGTTTGCTTCCCTTGTTTGTGCAGGAGAGCCTGGAGGAGCGTCCTGCAGTGAGTCTTGCTGTCTACGACAGGGCGCCTAAGCTGCCCTTTCTACCCCTGGTTGGCTGAGACATTTTGAGCACTAGAAGGTCCTGCCCCAGCCATCCTAGTGTCAGGTGGGAATCCCGGACAGAATTCCTTTATATGTGCCCTTGAAGATTGGGCTCCAAGGCCAAACAGCCTGCATACGAAGGATCAAGAGGGGGTGGAGGATGCTTGTGACCTTGCATCAGGCCAGGTCACTGTGCTAGGAAGTGGCTGTCTGTCTTCACCAGCAAGGTAGAACCTAGGGCACAGGGAGAAAACTAAAAGCTGGACTTCCACGTCACGGTTCCCAGAGGCCCTGTGGGAAGTGGAGTCCCAACGTCAGCAAGCACACGAGCCCTATGGGAGCTGGAGTCCCATGTGAGCGTGCCCACAGACATTCTGGGTGCTGGAGTCCCACATCAGTGTGCCCTATTGCCCTGTGGGACCTGGAGTCCCATGTCTGCATGCCCACGGGATCTCTTTGACCTCGATCCTAATTCAACATCCCCCAATCTCTGGGGAATCTGGAGTCCCACCTCAGCGTGGCCATGGACCCTCGGAGACCTGGAGTTACACACCAGCTGACTACCAGTGATCTTTTGCAGATGAGGTCACCGGAAACCTTTCCGGGATCCAGCAGCAGAGGATCCTCCACCCTGCTGGGGTCCAGCAGCAGAGGGCCTTGCTCTGCTGCTCGTGTCCGGCAGCAGAGGACACTCCTCCCAGCTGGGGTCTGGCAGCAGATAACCGTTCTCCCTGCTGAGGTTCAGCAGCAGGGGACACTCTTTCCTGCTGGGGTCTGGCAGCAGAGGACCCTCCTCTCTGCTGGGGTCCTGCCTCAGAGGACCCTCCACCCCGCTGGGGTCTGGCAGCAGAGGACCCACTCAGTGCTGGGGTCCGACAAGAGTGGAGCCCCCTCCGGTGCAGGTGTCCGGTACCAGAGGACACCCCTCTGCAGGGGTTTGGCAGCAGAGGATTCTTCTCTCTCCTGGGGTCTGGCACCAGAGGACCATCCTATTCTGCTGGGGTCCAGCAGTAGGGCACCCACCACTACTGTTGGACCCCAGCAGAGAGGAAGCATCAGAGGACCCTCCTCTCTGCTGGGGTCTGGCAGCGGAGGACCATCCTCCTACTAGGGTCCAACACAAGAGGACCCTCCTCTCCTTCTGTGGTCTGACACCAGAGGACCCTTCTCTTCTGCGGGGTTCGGGCACAAAAGGAGCCTCCACCCTGCTGGGGTTCTGCAGCAGAGGACCCTAGTCTGATGCTGGGAATCGGCAGCAGAGGACACTCCTCTGCTGCCTTTCCCAAGCCGAGAGGAAGAAGCAGATGATCCTCCTCTCTGCTGGGCTCCAGCACCTAAGGTACCTCCTCCCTGTTTGGGTCCAGCAGCAGAGGACCCTAATCTCTGCTGATGTTCGGCACCAGAGCACCCTCTTCTTTGCTAAAGTCTGGGAGCAATGGACCCTCCTCTCTGCTGGGGTCTGGCAGTGGAGGACCCTCCTCTCTTCTGTGGTCCTGCACCAGAGGATCATCTTCCGCTCCTGGGGTTCCACACCAGAGGACCCACCTCCCTGTTACTGTGGTCCGGGCCCAGAGGACACTCCTCTACAGCTGGGGTCTGGCACCAGAGGACCTTCTTCTGTTGCTGGGGTCTGGCAGCAGCGGATCCTTCTCCCAGGAGGGGTCCCGCAGCGAAGGTTCTCTACTGCTGCTGGGGACGGCACCAGAGGACCCACCTCTCTGCTGGGGTCCAGCACCTGGGGACCCTCCACTCTGCTGCGGTCCAGCAGCAGAAGACAGTCATCTCTGCAGGGATCCGGATGCAGTGAACCCTCCTCTGCTACTGGTGTTCAGCAGCAGAGGACACACTCCTGCTACTGGGGTCTGGCAGCAGAGGACACTCTGCTTCTGGTGGGGTCGACAGCATAGAACCTTTGTCTCTGCTCAGGTATGCCAGCAAAGAACCATATTCTTGGCTGGGGTCCAGCACAGGAGGACCCTCCTCTCTGCTGGGGTCTGGCAGCAGAGGACCCTCTTCTCTGCTGGGGTCTGGCAGCAGTGGAACCTCGTCTCTGATGCGGTCCGGCAGCAGAAAACCCACCTCCCTGCTGGGGTTCAGCAGTGGAGGACCCTCCTCTGCTGCTGGGGTCTGGCGGCAAATAACCCTCATCCCTCCTGTGTTATGGCAGCAGAGGACACTACTCTCCTACTGGAACCCAGTTGCAGAAGACCCTCCTCTCTGATGGACTGGGGTCCAGCTGCAGAGGACCCTCCTCTCTGCTGCACAACAGCAGAAAGGAAGCCGCAGAGGACCCTCCTCTCTGCTACTGTCCAGCAGCAGTGGACCCTCCTGTGCTTCTGGCGTCCGGCAGCAGAGGACCATCCTCTGCTGCTGAGGTCCACGAGCAGAGGTCCATCCTCTGCTGCTGGAGTCCAGAAGAAGTGGGCCCTGTTCTGCTGCTGGGGTCCGGCTGCAGTGGACCCTCCTCTGCTGGACCCCAGCAGAGAGAAAGCAGCAGAGGACCCTCCTATTTGCTTGGGTTGAGCAACGGAGGACCCTCCTCTCTGCTGGGGTCCAGCACCAGAGGATCCTCCTCTGTGCTCTCCCACAGCTCAGAGGAAGCAGCAGAGGACCCTCCTCTCTGCTGAAGTCCGGCACCAGAAGACCCTCCTCTCTCCTGGGGTCCAGCACCATAATACCCTCCTCTCTGCTGAAGTCCGGCATTAGAGGACACTGCTTCCTGCTGGGATCCTGCAGCAGAGGAGCCTCAGTGCAGGAATCCGGCAGCCACTGACCCTCCTCATTGTTCGAATCCGGCACCCGAGGACCGACCTCCTCTGCAGGAGTCCGGCAGTAGAGGACACCCCTCTGCTCGGGTCCGGCAGCAGAAGCCCCTGTACTCTGTTGGGTTCCGTGAGCAGAGGACCCTGCTCTGCTGCTGGGGTCCAGCAGTAGTGGACCCTACTCTCTGCTGGGGTCCTGCAGCAGAGGAACCCCCTGTCTTCTGGATTCCAGCAGAGAGGAAGTAGAAGAAGACTCTCCTCTCAACTGGTGTCCAGCAGCAGAAGACCGTCCTCTCCTGCTGGCGTCAAACAGCACAGGACCCTTCTCTCCTAATGGAACCCAGTAGCAAGAGGACCCTCCTCTCTAATGGACTGGGGTCCAACAGCAGAGGACCATCCTGTCTGTTGGGGTCCAGCAGCAGAGTACCCTCTTATCTGCTTGGGTCCGGCAGCAGATTACCCTCCTCTCTGCAGATGTCCAACAGCAGAACACCCTGTCTGATGGGGTCTGGCAGTCACTGATCCTCCTCTCTGCTGGGGTACAATAGCAGAGGACCCTCCTTTCTGCTGGCGTCCGGCACCAGAGGACCCTCCTCTTCTGCTGGGGTCAGGGACCAGAGGACCATACTCACTGCTGGCATCTGGAACCAGAGGACCATCCTCTGCTGCTGGGGTCCGAAACCAGAGGACCCTCCTATCCTCTCTACCCCTGCAGAGAGGAAGTTGCAAAGGACTCCCCTCTCTGCTGGGGTCCAGTACCAGAGGACCCTATTCTCTGCTGTGGTCCAGCACCATAGGACCTTCCTCTCTGTTGGGGTCTAGCAGGAGAAGGCGCTTGTCTCTGCTAGGGTCCAGCAGAGAGGGAGCAGTACAGGACCTTCCTCTCTGCTGGGGTCCAGCAGGAGAGGACCCTCCTCTTCTGCTGGATCCCTGCAGAAGAGGAAACTCTTCTGCTACTGCTACTGGACCCCAGCAGAGAGGAAGCTTCAGAGGAGCCTCCTCTCCTGCCTAACACCAAAGAGAGGAAGTAGCAGAGGACCATACTGTTCTGCTGGTGTCCGGAAGCAGAGGACCATCCTCTCTGCTGTGGTCTGGCAGCAGAGGACACTCCTCCCTGCTGGGGTCCGGCAGCATTGGACCCTCGACCCCACTAGGGTCCGGCAGCAGATGACCCCCTTCTGCTGCAGGTATCTTGCACCAGAGAACACCCCTGTGCTATTGGGGTCCAGCAATTGAGGGCCCCCCCTCTGCTACTGGTGTCTGGCAGAAGAGGAAGATCTTTTGCTTGGGTCCGGCACCAGAGGAACCCCCTTTGCTATTGGGGTCCAGCAACAGAGGACCCTCTTCTGCTGCTGGGCTCTGACACCAGAGGACACTCCCAGCTGGCGTCCGGCAACAAAGGACCCTCCTCCGTGCTGGGGTGTGGCACCAGAAGACTCCTCTCTCTACTGGGGTCCAGCAGCAGAGGACCCTTCTCTTCTACTGGGGTCCGGCAGCAGAGTACCCTCCTCTCTGCTAGGTTCCATCCGCAGAGGACCCTACTCTTTACTGTGGTGTGGCAGCAGAATTCCCTCCTATTTGCGGTAGTCCAGCAGTAGAAGACCTTACTCTCTGCTGGGGTCTGGCAGCAGAGGACCCCCTCTGCTGCTGGGGTCTGATAGCAGAGGACCTCCCTGCGCTGCTGGGGACTGACAGCACAGGACCTCCCTGCGCTGCTCGGGTCTGGAAGCAGAGGACGCCTCTCCCTTCTGGTGTCCAGCAGCTGAGGACCCTCCTGCCTACTGGGTTTCAGCAGCAGAGGACCCTATTCTCACACTGCACCACTGCAGCAGAGGACCCTTCTATGTTGCTGGACCACAGAAGAGAGCAAGATGCAGAGGACCCTCGTCTTCTGCTGGACCCCAAAGAGAGGAAGAAGCAGAGGACCATCATCTTCTGCTGGGGTCCGGCAGCAGAGGACTCTCCTCTCTGCTGCGGCCAGGTAGCAGAGAACTCCCCTCTCTGAAGCGGTCTGGGAGAAAAGTACCCTCCTCTCTCTTGGGGACCGTCATGAGAGGACCCTCCTCAGCTGCTGGGGTCTGGAAACAGAGGACCCTCCTCTGCTGCTGCGGTCCAGCACCAGAGGACACAACTCTCTGCTAGGGTCTAGCACCAGAGAACACTGCTCTCTGAGGGGGTCCAGCAGCACTGGACCCTCCTCTCGGCTGTGTCCAACAGCAGAGGACACGGCTATGCTCTCTGCTGGGGTCTGACAACACAGGACACTCCTCTGCTCCTCGGGTCCGCCATCAGAGGACCCTCTGTGGGTTCTGGAAGCAGAGGACACTGCTTTGATGCTGGGGACCGACAGCAGAGAACAACAATCTCCTGCTGGGGTCTGGCAGCAGAGGACCTTCCACTGCTGTTGAGGTCCAGCAGCAGAGGATGTTCCTCTGCTGCTGGACATCAGCAGAGAAAAAATGCAGAGGAGCCTCATCCTTTTTATGGACGCCAAAATAGGACACAGAGGAAGACCTCCTCTTCTGCTGGCGTCCGGCAGCAGAGGACCCATCTTTGCTACTGGGGTCTGGCAGCAGAGGACTCCCTCTTCTGATGTGGTCCAGCACCAGAGAAAACCCCTCTGCTGCTGTGGTCCTGCACCAGAGAACCCGCCTCCTCTGCTGGAGTCCAGCACCGAGGACCATCCTCCCCTGCTGTTGTCTGGCAGCAGAAGATTCTTCCTCCTGCTGGGGTCCTTCAGTAGAGGACCCTCCTCCCTGCTGGGGTCCAGCAATAGAGGACCCTGCTCCCTGCTGGGGTCTGACCGCACCACAGGACTCCCCTCTCTACTGTGTCCAGTAACAGAGGAGCCTCCTCTACTGCTGGGGTCCAGCACCAGAGGACCCCCATCTGCTGCTGGAGTCTGGAACCAGAGGCACACCTCTCTGCTGAGGTCCAGCACAAGAGGACCCTCCTCAATGCTGGGGTCCAGCAGCAGACGACCCTCCTCTCTTCCATGGTCCTGCAGCAGAGAACCCTCCTTTTATGCTTGTTTCCAACAGCAGAGGACCCTCCTCTCCTGCTGGACCCCTGCAGCAGAGGACACTCCTCTGCATCTGAACCACAGAAGAGAAGAAGTTGCAGAGGAACATCGTCCACTACTGGACCCCAAAGAGAGGATGCAGCAGAGAATAATCCTCTTCTGCTGGGGTCCAGGAGCAGAGGAAACTCCTCTCTGCTTGGTCCAACGGCAGAGGACACTGCTTTGCTGCTCGGGTCCTACAGCAGCAGAGAACTCTCTTCTCTGCTGGGGTCCAACAGCAGGGGACCCTCCTCTGTTGGGTCCAGCAGCAGAGGACACTGCTTTGCTGCTGGTGTCCTACAGCAGAGGACAATCCTCTGCTGCTTGGGTACGGAAGCAGAGGAGCCTCCACTGCTGCTGAGGTCCAGAACCAGAGGACTCCCCTTTGTGCTGAGGTCCAGCAACAGAGGACCCCCCTCTGCTGCTGGGGTCCGGCACCAGAGGAACCACTTGTGCTGCTAGGGTCCGGTACCCGAGGACTCTTCTCTCCTGCTGCGGTTCAGCACCAGAGGACACTCTACTCTGCTGGGGTCCAGCACAAGAGGACCGACTTCTGCTGCTCGGGTGCGGCAGCAGAGGACCTGCCTCTGCTGCTGGACCCCAGCTGTTAGGAAGCTGCAAAGGACCCTCCCCTACTGCTGGACCCCTGCAGCAGAGGACCATCATCTGCTGCTGGACCACAGCATAGGGGAAGTTGCAGAGGACCCTCATTCCCTACTGGACCCCAAAGAGAGGACACAGCAGAGGACCCTACTCTTCTACTGGCGTCCTGCAGCAGAGGACCCTCCTCCCTGCTGTTTCCGGCAGAAGAGGACTCTCAACCACTGCTCGGGTCCGGCACCAGAGGATCCTCTTCTGCTGTTGTGGTTCAGCAGCAGACAATCGTCTTCCCTGCCTGTATCCGGAAGAAAAGGACCCTCCTCCCTGCTGTGGTCCGGCAGCAGAGGAACCTCCTATGCTCTTGGAGTCCGGTACCAGAGGACCCTCCTCTGCTGCTGTTTTCTGGTACCAGAGGAACCCCCCTCTGCTGCTGGGGTATGGCACTAGAAGACACCCCTCTGCTGCTGCTGGGGTCTGGCAGCAGAGGACCCTCCTTCTGCTGGGTTCCGGCAGCAGACGACCCTACTCCCTGCTGGAATCCGGCAGCAGAGGACACTTTCCTGCTGCAGTCCAGCAGTAGAGGACCTTCCTCTGCTCTTGGGGTCAGGCAGAAAAGGACCCCCCTCTGCTGCTTGGGTCCAGCAAAAAAGAACCCTCTATGATCTTAGGCCCGGCACCAGAGGACACCCCTCTCTGTTGGAGTACACCACCAGAGGTGCCTCGTCTCTGCTGATGTGGATCAGCAGAAAATTCTCCTCTCTGTCTGGGTCGGGCAGTAGAGGACCCTACACTGCTGCTGCGTCCGACAGCAGAGGACCCTCTTCTTCTGCTGCACCCCAGCAGAGAGGAAGCAGCAGAGAACCATCCTCTCTGCTGGTGTCTAGCATGAGAGGACCCATCTCTCTGCTGGGGTCCAGCAGAAAGGAAGCAGAAGAGGACCCTCCTCTCCTGCTGGAGTCCCGTAGCAGAGGAACTTCCTCTTCTTCTGGGTTCAGCAGCAGAGGACCCTCCTCACTGGTGTAGTGCAGCACCAGGGGAGCCTTGTCTTCTGCTGTGGTCCAGCAGCAGAGGAAACTCCTCTCTGCTGGGGTCCAGAAGCAGAGCACCCTCGTCTCTGCTGAGTTTTAGCACTAGAGGACCTTCTTCTCTGCTAGGATCCAGCACCAGATGACCTCCTCTCTGTTGGGGTCCAACATCCGAGGACCCTTCTCTGTGCTGGCGGCCAGCAGTAGAGGACCCTCCTCTTTTTTTGAGTCTGCCAGCAGAGGATGCTCATCCCTGCTGGGGTCCGGCAGCAGAGGACCTTGATCCATGCTGGAGAGCCTTGGATGAGCGTCCCGCACTGAGTGCTGATGGCCACGAGAGGGCGCACAAAGCCGCCATTCTTTCTTTTCTTTTTTCCTTTTCTTTTCTTTTCCTTTTGTTTTCTTTACAGGTTTATTTATTTTATTCCAAAGTCAGATATACAGAGAGGAGGAGAGACAGAGAAGATCTTCCCTCCGATGATTCACTCCCCAAGTGAGACACAATGGCTGGTGCACGCTGATCCAAAGCTGGGAACCTGGAGCCTCTTCTGGGTCTCCCATGTGAGTGCAAGTTTCCAAAGCTTTGGGCCATCCTCGACTGCTTTCCCAGGCCAGAAGCAGGGATCTGGTTGGGAAGTGGAGCAGCCGGGATTAGAACAGGTGCCCATATGGGATCCTGGCTCGTTCAAGGCGAGGACTTTAGTTGCTAGGCTACGGCGCTGGGCCCCAAGCTGCCCTTTCTACCCCTGGTGAGCTCAGGCCTTCTGAGCTCTAGACAGTCCAACCCGAGCCATCCTAGGGTCAGATGGGGGTCACAGACAGTATTCTGGTACACCTGTTGTTGAAAGATCAGGGCTCCAAGGCCGAACAGCCCACATACCAAAGCCCGGGAGGGGTGGAGGACGCTTGGGGCCTAGCATCAGCCCGGGCCTCTGTGATAGGAAGTGTCAGGGTGCCTTTAAGAGCAAGGCACTTAAAGAACCCTGGGAGGTGGTGTCCTATGTCAGCATGCCCACAGGCCCTCTGGGAGCTGGAGTCCAACACCAGCATCCTGGAGGCCCTGAGAGCTGGAATCCTGCACCTGCGTCCCACAGGCCCTCTGTGAGCTGGTGTTACATAACAGCCCACTGGGGTTGTACTGTGCCAGATGAGGTCCTGGGAAACCTTACTGCCACCTCCATTCCTTGCAGAGCATCCTGAGATGCAGGCTCTGGGCATTCTTTGGCAAGTGGAGCATCTCTCTGATGAGCTACCAAGAGGGCTTCATGGACGTTTCTTTTTTTTCATTTCAGAGTCCGAGATACAGAGAGGAGGAGAGACAGAGAGGAAGATCTTCTGTCCGATGATTCACTCTCCAAGTGAGCTGCAAAAGCCGGTCCCCTCGTGACCCAGTCTGCTAGGGCCTCAGCGGGAGGGTCCCCCTCGGAACCGCATTCTTCGCTGCTGGGGCCTCAACGAGAGGGTCACCCTCGGGACCCCCTCTGCTGGGGCCTCAGCGAGAGGGACAGCTGTAGCCCCACTCCCTCGATGCTGGGATCTTTGAGGGAACCCCAAACCCCCCTCTCTCTCTGCTATGGTCTCAGTGAGAGGGACCCTTCGCCCTCCTTTTTCTCTCTCTCTTTCTCTTTCTGCTGGGGCCTCAGCAAGAGGTTCCCCTCGGGTCCCCCTCTGTGGGGGCTTCAGGGAGAGGGACCATCTGCTGCCCTCTCTCTCTGTTCTTCTCTGGTGGGATCTCATCACGAGGGTGCCACTTGTACCCCACCTCTCTCTCTGCTGGGGCCTCAGCGAGAGGGACTCACAACCACCCCTTTCTCTCTCTCTCTCTGATGGGGCCTCAGTGAGAGGGACCCTCTGAGCCAGAGCCTCTATCTCTGCTTGGGCATCTGAGAGAGGGTCCCCCTCGGGATCCCGTCTGCTGCGGCCTAAGTAAGAGGGACCACTGGAACCCCCTCCCTAGCTGCTGGGGCCTCAGTGACACGGACCACCAAGCATCCCTCCATCTCTGCTGGGGCCTCAGTGAGAGGGTCCCCCTTGGACACCCCCTCTCTCTCTGCTGGAGCCTCAGTGAGAAGGTACCCCTCGGGACACCCTCTCCTCAGGCCTCAGGAAGAGGCTCCCCCTCGGGACCCCCTCCGTCTCTGCTGGAGCCTCAGCGAGAGGGTCATCCTCTGGTCCCCATCTGCTGGGGCCTCATCGAGAGGAACTACCTCAAGACACCCTCTGTTGGGGCCTCAGCGAGAGGGCTCCCCGGAGCCCCCTCCCTCACTGCTGGGGCCTCAGCGAGAGGGTCCCCCTCGGGACCCCCTCTGCTGGGGCCTCAGCTAGAGGGACCCTTGGCACCCTCCTCTCTCTTCTGTTGGGCCTCTGAAGGAAGTTAGCCCTTGGACCCCCGCTTCTCACTGCTGGGGCCTCAGGGAGTGGGACACTCGGCCCCCTCTCTCTGCTGGGGCCTCAGCGGGGGATCCCCTACGGACCCCCTCTGCTGGGGCCAAAGCGAAAGGGACCCCTGGGGACTCCTCCCTCGCTGCTGGGCCTTAGCAAAAGAGACCACTCGGGAACCCCTCTACTAGGGCCTCAGCGAGATTGTCCACCTTGGGACCTCCCCTGCTGGGGCCTCAGTGGGAGGGTCCCCCTCAGACCACCCATCTCTGTCTGCTGGGACCTCAGCAAGAGGGTACCCATTGGGACCCCCTCAGCTGAAGCCTCAGCAAGAGGGACCCTCAAGCTGCTGGTGCCTCAGCGAGAGGGTCCCACTCTGAACCCATTCTGCTGGGGCCTTAGCAATAGGGAACCTCGTCACCCTCTCTCTCTGTCTGTTTCTGCTAGGGCCTCAGTGAGAGGGTCCTCCTCGGGACCCCCACTCTCTCTTGGGGCTTCAGCGAGAGGGACCATTGGCACCCCTCTCTCTCTCTCTTCTCTGCTGGGGCTTCAGAGAGAGGGACCCTCGGCCGCCCTCTCTCTGTCTCTCCCTGCTGGGGCCTCAGCGAAAGTGTCCCCCTCGGGAGCCCCTCAGCTTGGGCCTAAGTGAGAGGGACCCCTGGAGCTTGCCTCCCTCTCTGCTGGGGCCTCGGCGATGGGGTCCCCCTCGGGAGCTCCTCTGCTGGGCTCTCTGCGAGAGGGTGTTCCTTGGAGCCTCCTCTCTCTGCTATGTCCTCAGCAAGATGGTCCCACACGGGACAAACTCTGCTGGGGCCTCAGTGAGATCATCCACCTTGGGACCTCCTCTGCTGGGGTCTCAGCGAGACAGTCCCCATCGGACCCCCTCTCTCTCTCTCTGCTGAGGCCTCAGCAAGAGGGTCCCCCTGGGACCCACTCTGCTGGGGCCTCAGTGAGATTGTCCCCCTCGGATCCCTCCCTCTATCTCTGCTGGGGCCTCAGCGAGAGGGTCCCCCTCGGGTCCCCTTCTGCTGGGGCCTCAGCGAGAGGGACACCCAAAGCCCCTCTCCCTATCTGCTGTGACCTTAGCAAGTGGGTCCCACTCGGACCCCCCTCCTCTGCCTTTGCCGCCACTAGGGACCCACTCTGCTAGGGCCTCAACGAGAGGGAACGCTGGCACCCCCCACCCTCTCTGCAGGGGCCTCAGTAAGAGGGTCCCCCTCATACTCCCCCTCTGTCTCTGCTGTGGCCTCAGCGAGAGAGTCCACTCGGGACCCACTGTGCTGTGGCCTCAGCGAGAGGTTCCCCCTCGGACCCGTTCTTTCTGTTTGGGCCTCAGCGAGAGAGTCCCACTAGAGACCCACTCTGCTAGGGCCTCAACGAGAGGGTCCCCCTCGGACCCCTTCTGCTTGGACCTCAGTGAGAGGGACCCTTTGCCCCCACTCTTCCATCCCTATCCCCAGAGGCATCTATGAGAAGGTCCATCTCAGGAGACCCTCTGCTGGGGCCTCAGCAAGAGGAAACCCCGGCAAACCCCTCCCTGGCTGCTGGGGCCTCAGTGAGAGGGTCCCTCTCGGGACACCCTCTGATTGGGCCTCAGCGAGGTGGAATCCTGGCGACCCCTCCCTGGCTGCTGGGGCCTCAGTAAGAGGTACCCCTCGGGACGCCCTCTGCGGGAGCCTCAGTGAGAGTGCTCCTCTCGGACACCTCCTCTCTCTCTACTGTGGCCTCAATGGGAGGGTCCCCCTTGGAACCCCTCTGCTGGGGCCTCATCGAGAGAGATCCTCATTACCTGACCTTCTCTCTCTTTTGGGGCCTCAGCGAGAGGGTCCACCTCAGGAACCCTGTCTTCTGGGGCCTCAGTGTGGTGTCCAAGGGTGTCAAGCCTCAGCCTGCCAGGCAGATGGCCTGTATAGGTGCTGCTTCAAGTCCTGGTTGTTTCCCCTGCAATCAGGCTCCCTGCTGATGATACTGGGAGAGCAGTGGAGGATGGTGCAGGGGTTGTGCCCCTGTTCCCCGTGAACCTTTATGACATGTGAATGGAGCTCCTGGTTCCTGGGCTTGTCCTGGCCCTGCCACAGCTGGCTCTGGTGGAAGTGAGCCAGCAGATGCAAGAAAGTTTGCTCTGTCTCACTCTCTGTTCCTCTGTGCTTCAAAGCAAACAGGACAGAGGGATACAGGCAGGCAGGAAGGAAGAGAAAGAAAACTGCTGGCTTCCTGGGAGGGAGTGTGCTGTGTGCTGTCTGTGGCTCTAGACTGCTTTTGTCTGCCAACGCAGACCCCAAGGACATGTGTAGTGTTTCAGTCCTGGGACTCCTGTGCAACCTCTCCGAAGAATGTCCTTGAGAGTGAATGTCTCTCAAACCAGGTTTGTTTCCCTTGTTTGTGCAGTAGAGACTGGAGGAGCGTCATGCAATGAGTCCTGCTGACCATGAGAGGGTGCGTAAAGCTGCCCTTTCTACCCTTGGTTGTCCTCAGGCCTTTTGAGCACAAGATGGCCCAGCCAGAGCCATCCTAGTGTTAGGTGGGGGTCCATTACAGTGTTCCTGGATATGTGTCGCTGGAAGATTGGGGTCCAAGGCAGAACAGCCCTCATACCAAGGTCCAGGATGGTTTGGAGGACACTTGTAGCTTTGCATCAGCCTGGGCTCTGTGCTAGGAAGTGGCTGTGTGCCTTCACCAGCAAGGTACAACCTAGGGCACGGGGAGAAACCTGGGAGCTGGAGTCCCACATCAGCGTGCCCACAGGCCCTCTGAGAGCTGGAGTCCCACATCAGCATGCCAACAGACCCTCTGGGACCTGGAGTTACACACAGGCTGACAAGCCCTGATTTTTCACAGATGTGGTCCCCAGAAACATTTACACCACCTCCTTTCCTAGCTGAACAACCCTAGTTAGGCCCTTGGCTTTCTTTACCAAGTGGAGCAGCTCCCTGATGGGCTGCGGAGAGGCCTTCATGTGTTTTTGCATGTGTGGAGTGGCAGTTATGGTGATACAACACGCGGCATTCCTCTGCCTAGCTCGGTGGGTGTGTGCTGTGTGCTGTGTCCTGTGGTTCTAGACTGCTTTTGTCTGCCAATGCAGACCCCAAGGGCATACGTAGGTCTTCCGTCCTGGCACTCCTGTGAAACCTCTTCAAAAAGTGTCCTTGATAGTGAATTTCTCTCAGGCCAGGTTTGATTCCCATGTCTGGGCAGGAGAGACTGGAAGAGCGTCCTGCCGTGAGTTCATCTGTACACGAGAGAGCATGCAAAGCTGCCTTTCTACCCCTTGTGGGCTCAGGCCTTTTGAGCACAAGACAGCCTGGCCCAAGGCATCCTAGCGTCAGATGGTGCTCCCGGACAGTGTTCCTGGACACAGAATGCTGGAATATTGGGGTCCAAGGCAGAACAGCCCGCATACCAAGGTCCAGGTGTGTGTATAGGATGCCTGTGTCCTTGCATCAGCCCAGGCCTCTGTGCCAGGAGGTGGCTGTGTGCCTTCACCAGCAAGGAACATCAGAGGGCACTGGGGAAACCTGCGAGCTGGAGTTCCACGTCAGGGCACCCAGAGGCCCTGTGGGAGCTGGAGTCCCACATCAGTCTCTCCAAGGGCCCTCTGAAACATGGAGACTCACATCAGTTTGTCCATGGTCCCTCTGAGAGTTGAAATCCTAGGTCATTGTGTCCACGTGCCCTCTGTGTGCTAGTGTCCCACGTCAGTGTGCCCATGGACCCTCTGGGACCTGGAGTTACTCAACAGCTGACTAGCACTGGTCTTTCGCAGATGAGATCCTTGGAAACATTTACACCACTCTCTTTCCTCACAGAGCACCATTAGGGGCAGGAACTAGGTGTTCTTTAGCAAGTGGTGAAGCTCCCTGATGGGCTGCATAGAGGCCTTTGTGCATTTTTGCATTTGTGGAGTGGCAGTTAGTGTGATACACCACTCGGCCTTCTTCTGCTTAGCTGGGTGGAATCTGGGCATGTGGGCTCCTAAGCCAGGAGCAGGTGGATGGGTAAGTAAGCACCAGAGGTCACCAGTCATCTGGAATAGGAAGTCCCAGGCCTTAGCTGCTGCAAGAGCACCCTGGACATGCATTCTCACTGTCTAGCAGGGATGGTGGATGGGGAGCCACCAAACCTGCAAAATGGAGGGCCTTCCATGCCATCTTCAAGAATGGGATCACAGGAACCATATCCCATTCTACAGGCATCATATTAAACATGTGTCGTGTGCATTGGAGGCAGGAATTTGGTCCCAGAGTTCCATGTCAAATGCAATTGCCCTCTCGTTCACCAGGGAATGCTTCACCCTCCTCCAGGACCATCCTGGATTCAAGACCCTTTCTCCTGCACGCCACCTGGGCATCATCAGCTGCCACTGATGTGCCACCTGAACCAAGAAACCCCAACAGCTGACGTGTCTTCTCCACAGAGGCTTTCTCACCAAGAGAGGTAGAGCAGCATCATGCCTGAATGCCTTGTTGGTGCCCGCTGCTCTCTCAGCACGGAATAGGCAGAGTTGTGCCAGCAAGGGGGACAGGTACATTCACCGGCCTGTTGAAGGAGGTGCTGAAGAAACTGGTAAGGGATGGAGTCGGGTGGTGCGGGTTTCTGTGGTTGGGGAGGGGTTCTAAGTGTCAAGCCTCAGCCTGTGAGGCTTGTGTGCAGTTCAGCCGTATGGGTGCTGCTTCAAGACCTGACAGCATCCTCTGCAGTCCAGCTCCCTGCCGATGGTGCTGGGAGAGCAACAGAGGATGGCGCAGGGGCTTGTGCCCCTGTGGCCCTGTGCCCCTGTGGGACATGTGGAGGAAGCTCTTGGTTCCTGGGCTTGTCCTGGCCCAGCCACATCTAGCTCTGGTGGTTGTCCCTGGGGAAGAGAAGCAGCAGATGCAAGAAAGATTGCTCTCTCTCTCTCTCCCTCTCTGTTCCTGTGTGCTCCAAGCAAACAGGACAGATTCAGGCAGGCAGGCAAGAAGGCAGGAAGAGAGAGATTGCTATTGGCCTCCTGGCAGGGAGTGTGCTGTGTGCTGTGTGCTGTGTGCTGTGCTGTGACTGAAGACTGCTTTTGTCTGCCAATGCAGACCCCAAGGGTGTGCGTAGGGCTTCTGCCCTGAGACTCCTGTGAAACATCTCCAAAGTGTGTTCTTTAGAGTGAATATCTCTCAGGCCGGGTTTGTTTCTCTTGTGCAGGAGAGCCTGGAGGATCGTCCTGCAGTGAGTCCTGCTGTCCATGAGAGGGTGCATAAGCTGCCCTTTCTCCCCCTGGTTGGGCTCATTCCCTTTGAACACTACACAGCCAAGCCCCAGCCATCCTAGTGTCAGGTGGGGGTCCTGGAGAGTGTTCCTGAATACTTGTCCTTTGAACATTGGGGTAAGGCTGAAAAGCCTGCAAACGAAGGTCCAGGAGGGCGTTGAGGATGATTGTGGTCTTGCATCAGCCTGGATCTCTGTGCTAGGAAGTGGCTGTGTGCCTTCACCATTAAGATATCACATAGGACATGGGGAGAGTGCTGGGAGCTGGAGTTCCACATTAGGGCACCCAGAGGCCCTGTGGTAGATGGAGTCCCATGTCAGCGTGCCCAGAGTCCCTATGGGAGCTGGAGACTCACATTAGCGTGCTCATGGGCCTCTGAGAGCAGGAGACCCATGTCAGTGTGCACATGGGCCCTCTGGGACTGAGTCCTAGTTCAGCGTGTCCATGTGTCCTGTTGGGAATTGGGGTCTCATGTCACTGTGCCCATGGGTCTTGTAGGAGCTTGATACAAACGTCAGTGTGCCCACAGGCACTCTGGGTGTTGGAGTCCCACGTCAGTGTGCAGAAGGACCCTCTGGTACCTGGAGTTACTCACTGACTGGCTAGCATTGATCTTTCGTGGATGAGCTCACAGGAAACCTTGCCACTACACCCCTTCATCACAAAGCACCCTTGGGGACAGGGCCTGGGCTTTCGTTAGCAAGTGCAACTGCTCCCCGATGGGCTGCAGAGAGGCCTTCGTGTATTATTGCATGTGTGGGGTGGCAGTTAGGGTGATACAGCACTCGGCCTTCCTCTGCCTAGCTGGGTGGTGTCTGGGCTTGTGCGATCCAAAGAATGGAACAATGGAAGGACGAGTAAGCACCAAAGGACACCAGTCATCTGGAATAGGAAGTCCCAGGCGTTAGCTTCTGCGAGAGCACCCTGGGACATGCAGTCCCACTTTCCATCAGGTAGGACGGTGGCCTGGGAGCAACCAACGCCTGCACAAAATAGGCCCTCCCATGCCATGGGCAGGCATGGGCTCATGAAAACCATTTTGTCTTCTTCAGGGCATCCTAGGAAACACTTGGGGGAGGGGGGTCAGGCATCGCCATCGTGTGCATTGGAGGCAGGAATTTGGCCCCACAACCCCCTACCAAATGCCGTTGGCCTTTCGTTCACCAGGGAATGCTTCACCATCCTCCAGGAGCATCCTGGATTCAAGACTCTTTCTCTTGCAGGCCACCTGGGGACCATCAGCTGCCACTGATGTGCCACCTGCCACAAGACACCTCAACAGCTGACGTGTACTCTCCACAGAGGTCCATCTCATTAGACAGGTAGAGTAGCAGCATGCCTGCATGCCATGTTGGTGCCCTCTGCTCTCTCATCACGCAACAGCAAAAGTTATGCAAGACTGGAGGACAAGTACATTCACGGGCCTGGTGAAGGGGCTGCTGAAGAATGCAGCTAGGGGTGGAATCGTTGGAGCGGGTTGGTGTGGTGCTACGTGGTGTCCGAGTGCCTCAAGCCTCAGCCTGCCAGGAAGATGGCCTGTATGGGTGCTGCTTCAAGTCCTGACTGCTTCCCCTGCAATCTAGCTCCCTGCCGATGGTGCTGGGAGAGTAGTGGAGGATGGCGCATGGGCTTGTGCCCCTGTGTGCTGTGCCACTGTGGGACATGTGGAGGAAGCTGCTGGTGTCCAGGCTTGTCCTGGCCCAGCCACATCTGGCTGTGGTGGTGGTCCTGGTGGAAGTGAGGCAGCAGATGCAAGAAAGATTCTGTCTCTCCCTGTCTGTTCCTTTGTGCTTCAAACAAAACAGTACAGATCCAGACAGGCATGCAGGAGGGAAGGAAGTGAAAGAAAGCTGCTGTCCTGGGAGGTAGGGAGGGTGCTGTGGCTCTAGACTGCTTTTGTCTGCCAATGCAGACCCCAAGGGTGTGCGTAGGGCTTCTGTCCTGTGACTTCTGTGCAAGATCTCCAAAGTGTGTCCTTGAGAGTGAATTTCTCTTAGGCTGGGATTGTTTCCCTTGTTTGTGCAGGAGAGCCTGGAGGAGCGTCCTGCAGTGAGTCCTGCTGTCCATGAGAGGACGCATAAGCTGCCCTTTCTACCCCTGGTTGGCTGAGGCATTTTGAGCACTAGAGGTCCTGCCCCAGCCATCCTAGTGTCAGGTGGGAATCCTGGACAGAATTCCTTTATATGTGTCCCTTGAAGATTGGGCTCCAAGGCCAAACAGCCCGCATATGAAGGATCAGGAGGGGGTGGAGGACGCTTGTGGCCTTGCATCAGACCAGGTCTCTGTGCTAGGAAGTGGCTGTCTGTCTTCACCAGTAAGGTACAACCTAGGGCACAAGGAGAACTAGAAGCTGGAGTTGCACGTCACGGTCCCCAGAGGCCCTGAGGGATGTGGAGTCCCTGTCAGTAAGCCCACGAGCCCTATTGGAGCTGGAATCCCATGTGAGTGTGCACACGGACCCTCTGGGAGCTGGAATCCCACATCAGTGTGCCCATGGGCCCCGTGAGACCTTGGGTCCATGTCTGTGTACCCACGATCCCTCTTGGACCTTGATCCTAATTCAGCATTCCCCAATCCCAGTGGAATGTAGGGTCCCACGTCAGCGTGTCCATGGACCCTCTGAGACTGGAATTACACACCAGCTGACTAGCACTGATGGTTCGCAGATGAGGTACCCAGAAAACTTTCCGGAATCCGGAAGCAGAGGAACCTCCTCCCTGCTGGGGTTCAGCAGCAGAGGACCATCCTGCCTGTTGGGGACCGGCAGCAGACGACCCTCCACCCTGCTTGGGTGCGGCAGCAGAGGACCCTAATCCCTGTAAGGTCCAGCAACAGAGGACCCTCATCCCTGCTGACGGACACCAGCAGAGAGTAAGCATCAGAGGTCCTTCTCTCTGCTGTGGTCCAGCACCAAAGGACCAACCTCTCTGCTGGACTGCAGCAGAGAGGAAGCCGCAGAGGACCCTCCTCTCTGCTGCTGGGGTCCAGCAGCCACAGAGGACCCTCCTCTGCAGCTGGTGTCTGGAACCACAGGACCTACTCTGCTTCTGGGGTCCGGTAGAAGAAGACCCTCCTTGCTGCTGGGTTCTGGGGCCAGATGACCCTCCTCTGCTGGTGGGGTCCATCCGCAGAGGACCATCCTATGCTGCTTCGGTGCAGACAGAAGACCCTCCTCTGCTGTTGGAGTCCGGCAACAATGGAGCCTCCTCAGCTGCTTTGGTCCATCAGCAGAGGACCCTTTTTTCTGCTGGGGTCTAGCATGACAGGACACTCGTCTCTGCTAGTTTCCAGCAGAGAGAAAGCAATAGAGGACCCTGCCTCTGCAGGAGTCTGGCAGCAGAGGACCCTCCTTTCCTTCTGGATTTCAGCAGCAGAGGACTTCGTCTGCTGATGGACCCCAGCAGAGAGGAAGCAGCAGACGACCCTCCTCTCCTACTGGACACCAAAGAGAGGAAGCAGCAGAGGAACCTCCTGTTCTGCTGCGGTCTGGCAGCAGAGGACCCTCCTCTCTGCTGGGGTCTGGAAGCAGAAGACCCTCCAACCTGTTGTTGTTTGGCAGCAGAGGAACTTCCACAGTGCTGGGGTGGAGCAGAGAGGAAGTAGCATAGATACCTCCTCCATGCTGTGGTCCAGGCGCAGAGGACCATCCTCTGCAGCTGGACCTCAGCAGAGAGGAAGATGCAGAGGATCCACGTTTCCTGCTGGACCCCAAAGAGAGGATGAAGCAGAGATCCCTGCTCTCTGCTGGGGTCTGGCAGCAGAGGACTCCTCCCTGCTGGGTTCAGGCAGCAGAGGACCCTCTTCCCTGCTGGGATCCGACAGCAGAGGACCCTCCTCTCAACTGGGTTCCAGCAACAGAGGACCCTCCTCCATGCTGGGGTCTGGAAGCAGAGGACACTCCTCCCCTGCTGGGGTTCGGCAAAAGTGGAACCCCCTCAGATGCTGGGTTCTGGTAGCAAAGAATCCTCCTCTCTGCTGGGTTCCGGCAACAGAGGACCCTCCTCCATGCTGGGGTCTGGAAGCAGAGGACACTCCTCTGCTCCTGGGATCTGGCACCAGAGGATCCTCCTCTGCTGCTGAGGGGGGCAGCAGAGGATTTTCCTCCCTGCTGGGGTATGGCAGCCGGGGAACCTCCTGCCTTCCGGGGTCCAACAGCAGATGACCCTCCTCTTCTGCGGGACCCCTGCAATGAGGTTCTCCCCTGCTACTAGACCACAGCAGAGAAGAAGTTGCAGAGGACCCTCACCTCATGCTGCACCCCAGGGAGAGGACGCAGGAGAATACACTCCTCTTCTGCTGTGGTCCGGCACCAGTGGACTCTCCTCTCTGCTGTATCCCAGCAGAGAGGAAGCTGCAGAGGACACTCCTCTCCGGGTGGGCATCAAACAGAGGAAGCAGTAGAGGACACTCCTGTTCTGCTGGGGTCTGGCAGCAGAGGTCCCTCCTCAGTGTTAGCGTCAGGGAGCATAGGAGCCTCCTTTCCTACTAGGGTCAAGCACCAGAGGACACTCTTCCCTGATGTACTTGGGTCTAGCAGCAGGGTCCCTCCTGTCTGCTGGAGTCCGGCAACAAATGACCCTATTCTCTGCTGGGATACAGCAGCAGAGGACCCTACTCTCTGCTGATGTTCGGAAGCAGAGCACCCTCTTCTTTGCTGAGGTCTGGGAGCAAAGGATCCTCCTCTCTGCTGGGGTCCGGCAGTGGTGGACCCTCCACTCTTCTGTGGTCCTGCACCAGAGGATCCTCTTCAGCTCCTGGGGTTCCACACCAGAGGACCCACCTCCCTGCTGCTGGGTTCCGGGCCCATAGGACACTCCTCTACTGCTGGGGTCTGGCACCAGAGGACCTTCCTCTCTGCTGGGATCCGGTACCAGAGGACCCCCCTCATCTGCTGGCATCCGATACTGTAGGAACCCCCTCTGCTGCTGGGGTCCAGCAGCATAGGACCTCCCTCTGCTGCTGGCGTCCGTCAGCAGAACACTAGCTTCTGCTGCTGGTATCGAATAGCAGTGGATCCCCTTCTGATGCTGTGGTCTGGCAGCAGAGGATGCTGCTCTGCTGCTGGGGTCCCACAGCAGAGGACTCTTTTCTGCTGCTGCAACCTTGCAGCACAGGCCTTCCTTTGCTGCTCGACCACAGCAGAGAGGAAGTTGCAGGGAGCCCTTGTCCCATACTGGACCCTAAAGAAAGGACGTAGCAGAGGACCTAATCTTGTGATGGCGTTTGGCAGCAGAGGACCCTTCTCTCTGCTGGGTTCTGGTACCAGAGGACACTCCTCAGCTGTTGGGATCCAGCAGGAGAGGACTCCCCTTCTTTGCTGGGTTCTGAAACCATAGGATCCCCCTATGCTTCTGCTGTCTGGCAGCAGAGTACCCCCCTCTATTGCTGGGTTCCAGCATCAGAGGATCCCCCTCTGCTGCTATTGTCTGGCAGCAGAGGACACCCACTCTGCTGCTAGAATCCGGAACCAGAGTACCCCTCTCTGCTGCTGTGGTCTGGCAGCAGAGGACCTCTCTCCCTTCTGAGGTCCTGCACCAGAAGACCCTAGTAGGTTGCTCGGGTCGGGCACCAGAGGACCCAACTCTGCTGCTGGGGTCCGGCCACAAAGGTACTTCCTCCTTGCTATGGTACGGCAGCAGAGGACCCTCCTCCCTGCTCGGGTACCGCAGAACAGGACCATCCTCTGCTGCTGGGGTCCGACACCAGAGGACACCCCTCTCTGCTGAGGTCCGAAACCAGAGTACCCTAGTCTTTGCTGGGGTCGAGCAGCAGGGACCCTCCTTACTCCTGGGGTCCAGCAGTAGAGGACGCTGCTCTGCTGCTAAGTTCATACAGCAGAGGACCCTCCTGCCATCTGGGGTCTGACAGCCGATGACCCTCGTTTGCTTCTATTCTGGCATCAGAGGAACCTCCTCTGCTGCTGGGGTCTGGCATCAGAAGACTCCTCTCTGCTGGGGTCTGGCAGCAGAGGCCCCTCCTCCCGGCTGGGGTCAGGCAGCAGAGGACCATTTTCTCTGCTGGGGACTAGTACGAAAGACCCTCCTCTCTGCTGTAGTCCTGCAGCAGAGGACCCTCCACTGCTGTTGTGTCCGATAGCACAGGACCCTCCTCTGCTTAGGAACTCCAGCAGAAAGGAAGCAGCAAAGGGCCCTACTCTCTGCTTTGGTCCAGCAGCAAAGGACCCTCCTCTCTGCTGTGGCACAGCAGAGAGAAAGCAGAAGAGGAGCCTTTACTCAGCTGGGGTCCCGCAGCAGAGGACCTTCCTCTTCTGCTGTGTTCCAGCAGGAGAGAATCCTCCTCTACTGCTGGACCCCTGCCTCCGAGGATCATGCTCTGCTGCTGGACCACAGCAGAGAGTAAGTTACAGAGGACACTCGTCTCCTGCTGGACCCCTAAGAGAGGACAAAGAGGAGGACCCTCCTCTCTGCTGGGTTCCGGCAGTAGAGAAAACTCCTCTGCTGTGGTCTGGCAGCATAGGACCTTCCTCTGCTAAGGGGTGCGGCAGCAGAGACCACCCCCCTTCTGCTGGGGTCTGGCACCAGAAGACCCTCCTAAGCAGCTGGGGTCCGGTAGCAGAGGTCCTCCTCTGTTGAACCCCAGCAAGGAGGAAGCAGCAGAGGACACTCCTCTCTGTTGGGGTCCGGCACCAGAGGACCCCCGTCTGCTCCTGGGGTTTGGCAGCAGAGGACCCTGCACCCCTGCAGCAGAGGACCCTTCTCCCTGCTGGACCCCAAAGAGAGGACGCAGCAGAGGACATTCCTCTTCTACTGGTGTCCAGAAGCAGAATACCAACCTCTTCTGCTGGCTCCAGCAGCAGAGGACCCTCCTGTCTGCAGTGGTCCAGCACCAGAGGACTATCCTCTGTGCTGTTGTTTGGCAGAAGAGAACCTCCCCCCTCTGCTGGGGTCAGACAGCAGAGGACCCTCCTCTCTCCTGGGGTCCAGTACCTGAGGACCCGCCTATTTATTGGATCTCAGCAGAGAGGAAGCAGCAGAGGACCCTCCTCTTCTACTGGCGTCCGGCAGCAGAGGATCACCTTCTTCTGCAAAGTTCCGGCAGCACAGGACGATCCTCTTTGCTGGGGTCTGGAAGCCTAGGACCCTCCTTTCTGCTGTGGTCCGGCAGCAGAGGAACGTCCCCTGCTGGTGGGGTCCAGTACCAGAGGACTGCCTTCTGCTTCTGGGGTCCAGCAGCAGAGGACCCTCCTCTGCTGCTGGACCCCAGCGGAGAGGTAGCAGCAAAGGACCCTCCTCTGATGGACTCCGTCCTCTGCTGCTGGACTACAGCAGAGGGGAAGTTGCAGAGGGCCCTCATTGCCAACTGGACCCCAAAGAGAGGACACTGCAGAGGACCCTACTCTTCTACTGGGGTGCTGGACCACAGCACAGAGGAAGTTGAAGAGGACGCTCGTCCCCGACTGGGCCCCAAAGAACAGACCCTGTTCTAATGGCGTTCGGCAGCAGAAGACCCTCCTCTGCTGCTAGCATCCGGCAACAGAAGACCCCCCTTTGTTGCTGGGGTCCAGCACCAGAGGACTCCCCTATGCTCCTGGTGTCCTACAGCAAAGAAACCTCCTTCTGCTGGTTTCCTGCAGCAGAGGACCCCTCTCTGCTGCTGGAGTCCGGAAGCAGAGGTCCTCCCTCTGCTGCTGTTTCTGGCACCAGAGGACCCCTCACTGCTTCTGGGTTCCGGCACCAGAGGAACCCCCCTGCTGGGGACAGGCACCAGAGGAACCACTTGTGCTGCTGTGGTCCGGTACCCGAGGACTCTCCTCTCCTGCTGGGGTCGAGCAGCAGAGGACCCTCCACTCTGCTGGGGTCCAGCACCAGATTACCGCCTTCTGCTGCTGGGGTGCGGCCCCAGAGAACCCCCTCTGCTCTTGGGGTCCGACACCAAAGGACCCGCCTCTGCTACTGGGTCTGGCAGCAGAGGACCCCCCTCTTGTGCTGGTGTCCCAGAGTGGAGGTCCTCCCTCTGCTGCTGTGGTCGGGCACTAGAGGACCCCCCTGAGCTGTTGGGATCTGGCACCAGATGACCCCCCTCAGCTGTTGGGGTCTGGCACCAGAGGACCTTCCTTCTGCTGTGTTCTGGTAGCAGAGGACCCTCCTCCCTGCAGGGATATGGCAGCAGAGGACCCTCATCTGCTGCTCGGGTGTGGTACCAGATGACAATCCCCTGCTGCTGGGGTCCAGCAGCAGAGGACCATCGTCCCTGCTGAAGTCCGGAATGAGAGAACCCTCCTCCCTGCTGTGGTCCGGCTGCAGAAGACCCTCGTGTGTTGGTGGGGTCCGGCACCAGAGGACCCCCTCTCTTGCTGGTGTCCGGCACCACATGACCCTTTTCTGCTGCTGCGATCTGGCAGCAGAGGACCCTCCTTCTGCAGTGTTCCGGCAACAGCGGACCTCCTCCCTGCTGGGTTCTGGAGGCAAGAGGGCCCTCCTCCCAGGTGGGGTCTGGTGGTCCTCTGTACCCACCCTCTCTGCTCGGTACAGCAGCAGAGCATCCACCACTGCTGCTGTTGTCTGAAACCAGATGACAACACTCTCTGCTGGGGTCTAGCACCAGAGGACCCTCCTCTGCTGCTGGCGTCCGGCATCAGAAGATTCCCCTCTGCTGATGGGATCCAGCACCAGAGGACCTCCGTATGCTCCTGGGGTCTGGCAGCAGAGAACACTCCTTCTGCTGGGTTCCTGCACCAGAGAACACCCCTCTGCTGCTAGGGTCCGGCAACAGAGGAACACCTTGTCCTGCTGTGGTGCAGTACCCAAGTACTCTCCTCTCCTACTGGGGTCCAGTGGCAGAGGACCGTCCATTCTGCTGGGGTCAGCACCAGATTACCCCCTTCTGCTGCTGGGGTGCGGCAGCAGAGGAACCACCTCTGCTACTGGACCCCAGTGGAGAGGTAGCAGCAAACGACCCTCCTCTCCTGCTGGACCCCTGCAGCAGAGGACCCACCTCTGCTGCTGGACCACAGCATAGGGGAAGTTGCAGAGGAACCTTGTTCCCTACTGGACCACAAAGAGAGGACACACAGAGGATCCTACACTTCTACTGGCGTCCTGCAGCAGAGGACCCTCCTCTCCTGATGTCCGGCTTCAGAGGAAGTCCTCTCTGCTGGATTCCAGCAACAGAGAGCCCCTTGTGCTGCTGGATTCTGGCAGCAGAGAACCCCCTTATGCTGTTTGGGTCTGGCAGCAAAGAACCCCCCTCTGCTGCTGGGTTTCGGTACCAGAGGACCCCCTTGTCCTGCTGGGGTTTGGTAGCAAATGACACTCCTTATGCTGGGTTCTGGCAGCAGACAACACCCATGTTCTGCTGGGGTCCAACAGCAGAGTTCCTCCCTCTGCTGTTGGTGTCTGGAAGCACAGGACCCCCCTCTGATGCTAGGGTCCGGCCCCAGAGGACCTCCTCTGCTGCTGGGGTCTGGCAGCAGAGGACCCTCCTTCTGCTGGGTTCCTGCAGCTGAGGACCCTCCTCCCTGCCTTGGTACGGCAGCAGAGTCCCTCCTCTCTGCTGGGGTCCGGCACAACAACACCCTACATTCTGCTTGGGTCCAGCAACAGAGAACCCTCCTCTGTTGCTGGGGTCCATCAGCAGAGGACACCATTCTCTGCTGGGGTCCAGCACCAGAGGACCCTCCTCTCAGCTTGCTCGAGCAGCAGAGGACCTTCATCTCTGCTGGGGCCCAGCACCAGAGTTCAATCCTCTACTGCTCAGGTCAGACAGCAGAGGACACTCCTCCCTGCTGTGGTCTGGCAGCAGAGGACACTCCTCTGCTTTTGGGGTCTGGCACCAGAGGACCTTCCTCTCTGCTGGGGTCCAGCAACAGAGGATCTTTCTCTGTGCTGGGGTGTTTCACCAGATGACACCCCTCTCTGCTAGGGTCCAGCACAGGACGACCCTCCTATGTGCTGGATTCCCCCAGTAGAGCACCCTCGTCTCCTGGGGTCTAGCACGAGAGGACCCTCCTTCTCTTCTGGGGTCCTGCAGCGCAGGACCCTGCTCTCTGCTGGGGTCTGGCAGCAGAGTACCTCCCTCTCTGCTGTGGTCCCGCACCAGAGACACCCCCCTCTGCTGCTGGTGTCTGGCACCAGAAGACCCTCCTTTGCTGCTGGGACTGGCAGCAGAGAACCATTCTCCCTGCTGGTTTACTGCAGAACAGGATGCTCTACTGCTGCTGGGGTCTGGTAGCAGAGGACCCTTCACTCTGTAGGACCCCAGCAGAGAGGCGAGTCCTCTGCTGCTTCCTCTCTGCTGGTGTCCGACAGCACCAGAGGACCCTCCACTGCTGCTGGGGTCTAGCATCAGAGTACCCCGCTCTGTAGGTTGGTTCCGGCACCAGAGGACCCACCTCTGCTGATGGTGCCGGCAGCAGAGGACCCTACTCCCTGCTGTTTTCCAGCACTGAGCACCCTGCTCTGCTGCTGATGTGGTCTGGAAACAGAGGACCCTCCACTCTGTTGGACCCCAGCAGAGAGGTAGCAGCAAATGAGGCGCCTCTCTGATGGTTTCAGGCAGCAGAGGACCCTCCTCTCCTACTGGGGTCCGGCAGCAGAGGACCATCGTCCCTACTGAGGTCCAGAAGAATGAACCCTCCTCCCTGCTGTGGTCCGGCAGCAGAGGACCACCCTCTGCTGTTCTGGTCCGGCACCAGAGGACCCCCTCTCTGTAGGGGTCTAGCACAAGAGGACCCTCTTCTCTGCAGGGGTCCAGCACCAGAGGAAGCAGCACAGGAACCTCCACTCTGCTGGGGTCCTGCAGCATATGACACACCACTTCTGCTGGGTTTAAGCAGCAGATTTTTAACTCTCCTGCGGGACACCTGCAGCATAGGACCCTCCTCTGCTGCTGGGCCCCAGCAGAGAGGAAGTACAGAGGACACTCAACTCCTGTTCGACCCCAAAGAGAGGATGCGGCGGAGGAACCTCCTCTTCTTCTGGGTTCCGGCAGCAGAGGACCATGCTCTCTGCTGGGGTCTGGCAGCAGAGAACACTCCTCTCTGCTGGGGTCTGGCAACAGAGGACCCTCCTCCCTGCTGGGGCTCAGCAGTGGAGGACCCTCCTCCCTGCTGGGGTTCAGCAGTGGAGGACCTTCCTCTGCTGCTGGGGTCTGGCAACAGAGGAACCTCGTTCCTGCTGTGTTCTGGCAGCAGAGGATTCTTCCTGCTGGATTCGGACAGCAGAGGAACCTCCTCTACTAAAGGAACATAGCAGAGATAAAGCATCAGATGACGCTTTTCTCTTCTGGGGTCCAGCATCAGAGACCCTCCTTTCTGCTGGACCCCAGCACAGAGGAAGTCGCAGAGGACAATCCTCTCTGCTGAGTTACAACAATAGAGTACCCTCCTCTCTGCTGGGGTCCGGCAACAGAAGACCCTCATCTGCTGCTGATATCAGGCAGCAGATGCCCATCCTCTGCTTTTGGTGTCCGGCAGCATTAGACACTCGTCTCCGTTGGACCCCATCAGAGAGGAATCAGCAGAGGACCATCCTCTCTACTGGGGTACAGCAGTAGAGGACCCTCCTCTCTGTTGAGGTCCATCCCCAGAGGATCCGCCTCTCTGCTGGGGTCCAGCAGAGAAGCAGCAGCAGAGGACCCTCCTCTATGCTGCAGTGTGGCAGCAGAGGTCCCTCCTCTCTGCTGGCATCCGGCAGCAGAGGACCATCCTCTTCTGCTGGGTCCGGCAACACAAGATCCTCCTCTCTGCTGCTGCCTGGCACCATAGGTTCCCCCTCACTGCTGTTTTCCTGCAGAGAGAAAGGAGCAGAGGACAATCCTCTTCTGTTGGACAATAAAGAAGGAAGCAGCAGGGGACCCTCCTGTTCTGCTGGGTCTGGCAACAGGGGACCCTCCTTCCTTCTGTGGTCCGGCAGCAGATGACACTCGTCACTGCGGGGTCCGGCAGCAGAGGACCATCCTCTCTGCTGGGTCCGGCAGCAGAAAACTTCCCTCTTCTGCAGGGATCCGGCACCAGAGAACACCCCTCTGCTGGGGTTGGGCAGCAGAGGGTCCTACTCTACTGCTGGGGTCCGGAAAAATAGGACCCTCCTCTCCGTTGGACCCCAGTGGAGAGGAATCAGCAGAGGACCGTCCTCTCTGCTGGAGTCCAGCAGTAGAGTACTCTCCTCTCTGCTGGGGTCCAGAACCAGAGGACTCTCCTCACTGCGGGTGTCCCGCATAGACAAAGCAACAGAGGACCCTCCTCTCTGCTGGGGTCCAGCAGAAGAAGACCCACTTCTTTACTGGGGTCCGGCAGCAGATTACACTCCTGTATTGCTCGGGTACCGCTGCAGAGGACCCACTTCCCTGCTGGGGTCTGGCAGCAGTGGACACTCCACTTTGCCTTGCTTCCAGCAGCTGAGGACCCTCCTCTCCTGCTGAACCCCTGCAGAAGATGACCCTCCTATGCTGCACGTCCTCAGCAGAAAAGAAGTTCTAAAGGACCCTTGTTTCCTCATGGACTTCAAAGAGAGGCCGCAGCAGAGAACCCTCCTCTTCTGTTGTGGTCGGGGAGCAGAGGACCCTCTTCTTCTGCTGGGGTCCGGCAACAGAGGACCCTTCGCTCTGCTGGGGTCCAGGAGCAGAGGACCCACTCACTCCTGGGGTCCGGAAGCAGTGGACCTCCCCTGCTGGACCCCAGCAGGGAAGAAGCAGCAGAGGACCCTCCTCTTTTCTTTGATGCAGCATCAGAGGACTCTCCTCTCTGCTCTGCCAAAACAAAGAGGAAGCAGCAGAGGACCCACCTCTCTGCCTGGGTTCGGCACCATATGACGTTCCTCTCTGCTGGGTCTAGCACGTGAGGACCCTTGTCTGTGCTAGGGTCCAGCGAGTAAAATGCTGCAGAGGACCCTTCTCTCTGCTGGAGTCCAGCAGCCAAGGACCCTCCTATCCTGCTGAACACCAAAGAGAGGAAGCAGGAGAGGACCTCTCTGCTGGGGTCAGGCTCCAGAAGACACTCCTTCTAGCTGGGGACAGGCAGCTGAGGACCCTGGTCTCTGCTGGGGTACAGCAGAAGAAGACCCCCCTCCGCTGCAGGTGTTTGGCATCAGAGTACCCTCCCCTCTGCTGGGGTGCAGCTGCAGAGGACCCTGTTCTCTGCTGTGTTCCTGCAGCAAAGCAGCCTTCTCTCTGCTGGGGTCCGACAGTAGTGGAATCTCTCTTTGCTGGGTTCCGGCACCAGAGGATCCTCCTCTGCTGCAGGGGTCCAGTACAACAGGACCATCCTCCCTGCTGTCGTCCGGCACCAGAGGACCGTCCTCTGCTCCTAGGGTCCTGCATCAGAGTACCCTCCACTGCTGCTTGGGTCCGGCACCAAAAGACTCCCCTCTCTGCATGGGTCCTGCAGCACAGGACCCTCATCTGTTGCTGGGGCCCAGAACCAGAGGACCCCCCTCTCTAATTGGGTCTAGCAGCAGAGGAACCTCCTCACTGCTGGGGTCCAGCAGCAGAGGACCCTCCCTCTGCTGGTGTCCGGCACCACAGGAACCACCTCCCTGCTGGCGTCTGGTACCAGATTACCCTCCTCTGCTGCTGGGTTCCGGCACCAGAAGACCCCCCTCTCTGCATGGGTCCTGCAGCACAGGACCCTCAACTGATGCTGGGGCCCGGCACCAGAGGACCCCCCTCTCTGTTTGGGTCCAGCAGCAGAGGACCCGCTCTCTAATTGGGTCCAGCAGCAGAGGAACTTCCTCTCTGATGGGGTCTGGCAGAAGAGGACCCTCCTGTCTGCTGTAGTGCAACACCAGAGAAGCCTCGTCTTTGGCTGTGGTCCAGCAGCAGAGGAAACTCCTCTCTGCTGGGGTCCAGAAGCAGAGCACCCTCCTCTCTGCTGAGTTCCAGCACCAGAGGACCTTCTTCTCTGCTAGGATCCAGCACCAGAAGACCCTCCACTCTGTTGGGTCCGACATCCAAGTATCCTCCTCTATGCTGGCGTCTGGCAGTAGAGGACCCTCTTTTCTGCTGGGGTCCGGCAGCAGAGGACCTTAGTTCATGCTGGAGAGCCTTGGATGAGCGTCCTGCACTGAGTGCTGGTGGCCACGAGAGGTCGCCCAAAGCCGCCGTTCGTTTTTCTTTTCTTTTTTTTTTTTTTTTTTTTTTTTTTTTTTTTTTTTAATTTTATTTTAAATTCATTAATTACATTGTATTATGTGACACAGTTTCATAGGTACTGGGATTCTCCCCACCCCTCCCCAAACCCTCCCACCATGGTGGATTCCTCCACCTTGTTGCATAACCACAGTTCAAGTTCAGTTGAGATTCCCCCATTGCAAGCATATACCAAACATAGAGTCCAGCATCTTATTGTCCAGATAAGTTCAACGGCTTCTTAGGTATACACTCTCTGGTCTGAAGACAGAGCCAGCAGACTATCATCCCGATCAATTAAAAGCTCCAACATACCATCAGCAAAAATTTACATCACCATGGAATTAATTGACATAGTAACGAGTAACCAATATGGTAAAAGTAAATGCGATTTCTTATCCACCTTCTGTGACCACCTCATTGACATTACAATTTAGGTTTATACACAACATATAACATTCATAACATAACTTGTTATACATAACATCGTGTCATCTTAAATTAAGGCAAACATGTGGTATTTAACCTTTTGGGATTGGCTCATTTCCCTTAGCATTATGGTTTCCAGTTTGGCCCATTTGGCCACAAAGAACTGCATTTTGTTTTGTTTAATAGCTGAGTAGTATTCCATGGAGTAGATGAACCATAGCTTTCTTATCCAATCCTCTGTTGATGGGCATTTTGGTTGCTTCCATGTCTTTGCAATTACTGATTGTGCTGCTATGAGCATAGGAGTGCATGTTGGTTTCTCATAAAACAAGTGTTCTGGATATATTCCTAGGAGTGCTATTGCTGGATCATACGGTATGTTGAATTTGAGTTGTTTGAATGTTCTCCATACTGATTTCCATAGAGGCTGTACCAGCCTGCAGCCCCACCAGCAGTGGAGTAGGGTTCCCTTTTCCCCGCAACCTCGCCAACAAGTGTTGTTGGTGCTTTTATTCATATGGGCCAGTCTTACTGGCGTTAGGTGGTACCTCATTGATGTTTTAATTTGGATTTCCCTTATTGCCAGGGAACTTGAGCATTTTTTCATATGTTTATTTGCCATTTGGGTTTGTTCCTTTGTGAAGTGTTTGCCCATTTCCCGTGCCCATTTCTTGAGTGGCTTGTTTGTTTTGACATTTTGGTTGTTTTGTAGCTCTTTGTATATTCTGGAGATCAGCCCTCTATCACCTAAGTCATGTGCAAAGATCTTCTCCGTTTTTCTTTTCTTTTTTCTCTTTTCTTTTTTACACATTTATTTATTTTATTCCAAGGTCAGATATACAGAGAGGAAGATCTCCCGTCAGATGAGTCACTCCCCAAGTGAGCCACAATGGCTTGTGCACGCCTATCCAAAGCCGGGAACCTGGAGCCTCTTCTGGGTCTCCCATGTGGGTGCAAGTTTCCAAACCTTTTGGCCGTCCTCGACTGCTTTCCCAGGCCACAAGCAGGGATCTGGATGGGAAGTGGAGCAGCCGGGATTAGAACCGGCTCCCATATGGGATCCCAGCGTGTTCAAGGCGAGGACTTTAGTTGCTAGGCCACGACGCCGGGCCCCAACCAGCCCTTTCTACCCCTGGTGGGCTCAGGCCTTCTCACCTCTAGACAGTCCAACCAGAGCCATCCTAGCATCAGGTGGGGGTTCCGGACAGTATTCTGGTACACGTGCTGTTGAAAGATCAGGGCTCCAAGGCCGAACAGCCCACATACCAAAGCCCGGGAGGGAGGAGGACGTTTGGGGCCTAGCATCAGCCCAGGCCTCTGTGATAGGAAGTGTCAGGGTGCCTTTAACAGCAGGGCACTTAAAGAACCCTGGGAGGTGGTGTCCTATGTCAGCATGCCCACAGGCCCTCAGGGAGCTGGAGTCCCATGCCTGCGTCCTCAGAGCCCTCTGAGAGCTGGTGTTAAACACCAGCCCACTGGGGTTGTACTTGGCCAGATGAGGTCCCGGGAAACCTTACCGCCACCCACATTCCTCGCAGAGCACCCTGAGATGCAGGCTCCGGGAATTCTTTGGCAAGTGGAAAAGCTCCTTGATGGGCTGCCAAGAGGGCTTCATGGACCTTTTTTTTATTACAAAGTCCGAGATACAGAGAGGAGGAGAGACAGAGAGGAAGATCTTCCGTCCAATGATTCACTCTCCAAGTGAGCCGCAATGGCTGGTGCACGCCAATGTGAAGCCGGGAACTTGGAACCTCTTCCGGGTCTTCCATGTGGGTGCAGGGTCCCAAAGCTTTGGGCCGTCCTCGACTGCTTTGCCATGCCACAAGCAGGGAGCTGGATGGGAAGTGGAGCAGCCGGGATTAGAACGGGTGCCCATATGGGATCCTGGTGAGTCCAAGGCAAGGACTTTGGCCACTAGGCCACGCTGATGTGCCCCGGCTTCATGTATTTTTGCATGTGTTGGGTGGTGGTTAGGGTGATACACTACTCGGCCTGCCTTAGCCTAGCTGAGTGGTGTCTGGGCATGTGGGCTCCTAAGCCAGGAGCCAGGTGGATGGGCAAGTAGGCACCAGAGGTCACCAGCCATCTGCAATAGGAAGTCCCAGGCGCTAGCTGCTAAAGAAAGCACCCTGCAACATGCAGCCCTGCTGCCCAGCACATATGATGATGGCTGGGGAGACACCAAGGCCCGTACAAAGTAGGGCTTTCAGGGCCTGTGCTTCCTGCACACAACAGGGTACACAAAGCTGCCTTTCCTATCTCTAGCTAGCACTTGAGGGGTCAGCCATCCCTGTCATGTGCTTTGGAGGCAGGAATTTGGCCTCACAGCCTCCAGCCAGATGCTGCTGCCCACTTGTTCACCAGGGAGTGCTTCACCCTCCTCCAGGGATCCTTCTGGATTCAAGACTCTTCCTCCTGCTGGTCAGCTGTGGACCGTCGGCTGCTGCTGATGTGCCATCTTCCACAAGACATCCCAACAGCTGACATCTGTTCTTCACAGAGGTCCTTCTCCCCAGGACAGGTAAAGTAGCAACATGCCTGGATCCCTCGTCTGTACTGGCTGCTCTCACAGCATGGAACGGCATAAGTTGTGCAAGCCAGGTGGACAGGCACCTTCAGCAGCCTGGTGAAGGAGCTGCTGAAGGGTCCAGCAAGGATTGGTGTGGTGTGGTGTGGTGTGGTGTGGTGCAGGGTATTGTCCCAGTGGGTCAAGCCTCAGCCTGCGAGGTGGATGGCCTGTACGGGTGCTGCTTCAAATCCTGGCTGCTTCCCCTGCAGTCCAGCTCCCTGCTGATCCTCCTGGGAGAGCAGCGGAGGATGCTGCAGGGGCTTGTGCCCCTGTGCCCGTGTGCCCCTGTGCCCTGTGGGAGATCTGGAGGGAGCTTCTGGTTCCTGGGCTTGTCCTGACCCAGCCACAGCTGGCTCTGGTGGTGGTCGTTGGGGATGTGAGCCAACAGATTCAAGAAAGATTCTGTCTCTCCCTCTCTGTTCCTCTGTGCTTCCAAGAAAAGAGGACAGAGGGAGGCAGGAGGGAGGAAGGAAAAGACAGAAAGCTGCTGGCCTCCTGCGAGGGAGCATGCTGTGTGCTGTGCTGTGACTCTAGACTGCTTTTAGCTGTCAGTGCAGACCCCCAGGGCATGCATACTTTTTCCGTCATGGGACTTGTGTGCAAGCTGTAAAAAGAGTGTCCTTGAGAGCAAATGCCTCTCTGAGCTGGGGTGCTTCCATTGATTTGGCAGGAGAGCCTTGGATGAGCATTCTGCAGTGAGTCCTGGTGGCCACGAGGGTGCCCCATGCTGCCCCACCTTTTTTTTTTTAAACAGATTTATGTATTTTATTCCAAAGTCAGATATACAGAGAGGAGAAGAGAGAGAGAAAGATCTTCCGTCCGATGATTCACTCTCCAAATGAGCCACAAGAGCCGGTCCCCTGGGGACCCACTCTGCTGGGGCCTCAGTGAGAGGGACCCTTGGCTCCCCCCTCCATCCCCTCCCTATCTGCTGGGGCATCTGCAAGATGGTCCATCTCGTGAGCCCCTCTGCCTGGGTCTCAGTGAGATGGTCCTCGTTGGACCCCCCTCTCTCTCTACTGGGCTTCAGCTAGTGGGACCCCTAGCGACCCCTTCCTCGCTGCTGGGGCCCCAGTGAGAGGGTCCCCTTTGGAATCCCTCAGCAAGATTGACCCCAGTGCCACCTACACTCTCTGCTGGGGCCTCTGCGAGAGAGAGCCTCAGAGCCCGAACCTCTCTCTGTGTTGGGGACTCAGCCAGAGGGTCAGCCTCTAGACCCCGTCTTCTGGGGCCTCAGTGAGAGGGACCCCTGAGACCCACACTCTCTCTGCTGGGTCCTCCATTAGAGGATCACCCTGGGAACCCCCTCTGCTGGGGCCTCAGTGAGAGGGACCCCCTCTGTTGGGGACGCAGGGAGGGGGAACCCTGACGACCCCGCCCTCTCTGCTGGGACCTCAGCGAGAGGATATCCCTTGGGACCCCCCTCTGCTGGGGCCTCAGCGAGGGGGAACCTCGGCGACCCCCTTTGCTTGGGCCTCAGCTAGAGGGACACCCGGAGCCACCTAACCTCTCTGCTGGGGCCTGGGCGAAAAGGGACCACTCGGGACTCTCTGTGCTGGAGCCTCAGCGAGAGTGTCCCCCTCGGGACCCACTCTGTTGGGGCCTCAGGGAGGGGGAACCCTGGTGACCGCTCCATCTCTGCTGGGGCCTAGGCGAGAAGGTACCGCTAGGGTTCCTCTTTGCTGGAGCCTCAGCGAGAGTGTCCCCATCCGACCCCTCCTCTGTCAATGCTGTGGCCTCGGTGAGAGGATTCCACTCGGGACCCTCTCTGCTGGGGTCTCAGCGAGATGGTCCCCCCAGACCCCCCTCTCTCTCTGCATGGGACTCATCAAGAGAGATCATCAGAGCCCGACCCTCTCTCTGTTGGGGACTCAGCCAGAGGGTCCCCCTCAGGACCCCGTCTTCTGGGGCCTCAGTGAGTGGGACCCCTCAGTCCCACTACCTCTCTGCTGGGTCCTCTGCGAGAGGAACCCCAGAGCCCCACTCACTCGATGCCAGGGCCTCAGTGAGATGGACTCACAACCACCCCCTTTCTCTCTCTCTCTCTGATGGGGCCTCAGCGAGAGGGACTCATAACCACCCCCTTTCTCTCTCTCTCTGATGGGGCCTCAGCGAGAGGGTCCCCTCGGGATCCCATCTGCAGGGGCCTCATCGAGAGTGATGCCCTTGAGACCCCATCTGCTGGGGTTTCAGCGAGAGGGTCCCACAGCGCCCCCCTCTGCTGCTGCGGCCTAAGCGAGAAGGACTCCCAAGTACCCCTCCATCTCTGCTGGGGCCACAGCGAGAGGGTCCCCAGCGGGACACCCCTCCCTCTCTGTTGGAACCTCAGCGAGAAGGTACACCTCGGAACCCCCTCTGCTGGGGTCAGCGAGAGGTTCCTTCTCAGGCCCCCCTTTCTCTCTGCTGGGGCCTCAGCGAGAGGGTCACCCTGGTGACCCACTCTGCTGGGGCCTCAGCGAGAGGGACCCCCAAAGCCCCCCTCCCTAGCTGCTGGGGCCTCAGCGAGACAGACCTCCGAGCCCTCCTCCATCTCTGCTGGAGCCTCAACAGGAAGGTACCCCTCGGGACCCCCCTCGCCTCAGGCCTCAGGAAGAGGGTTCCTCTCGGATACCCCCTCCATCTCTGCTGGGGCCTCAGAGAGAGGAACTCCCTTGAGACACCCTCTACTGGGGCCTCAGCGAGAGGGACACTTGGCACCCATCTCTCTCTCTCTTTGCTGGGGCCCCAAGAGAAGTTAGCACTTGGACCCCCACTCCTCTCTGCTGGGGCCTCAGTGAGGGAGTGGGACCCTCACCCCCCTCTCTCTGCAGGGGCCTCAGTGAGGGACCCCCTAGGGACCCCCTCTGCTGGGGCCTCAGCGAAAGGGACCCCTGGCGACTCCTCCCTCACTGCTGGGGCCTCAGCAAAAGAGACCACTTGGGACCCCCTGTACTGGGGCCTCAGCGAGATTGTCCACCTTGGTACCTCCTCTGCTGGGGCCTCAGCGAGAGGGTCCCACTCGGACAGCACATCTCTGTGTGCTGGGACTTCCGAGAGGGTGTCCCCCTTGGGACCCGCTCAGCTGGGGCATCAGCAAGAGGGACCCTCACACTGCTGGTGCCTCAGCGAGAGGGTCCCACTCTGAACCCATTCTGCTGGGGCCTCAGCGAGAGGGTCCCATGGTGCCACCTACCGTCTCTGCTGGGTCCTCAGTGAGAGGATACCCCTCAGGAGCCCCTGTGCTGGGGCCTCAGCGAGATGCACCCCCGGAGCCCCCCTCCTTATCTGCTGGGGCCTCAGGGTGAGGGTCACCTTCGGACCCTCCCTCCCTCACAGCTGGGGCCTCAGCGAGTGGGTCCCACTCGGAACAACCTCTACTGGGGCCACAGCAAGATTGTCCCCCTCGGGACCCCCTCTGTTGGGGCCTCAGTGAGAGGAACCCTTTCTTTGCTGGGGCCTCAGCCAGAGAGACCGTCCCAGCCAGAGCCTCTATCTCTGCTGGGGCCTCTGAGAGAGGGTCCCCCTCGGGACCCTGTCTGCTGCGGCCTAAGCGAATGGGTCTCCCAGTGCCCCCCTCCCTAGCTGCTGGGGCCTCAGCGAGACGAACCCCCGAGCACCCCTCCATCTCTGGTGGGACCTCAGTGAGAGCGTCCCCCTCGGACACGCCCTCCCTCTCTGCTGGAGCCTCAGCAGGAAGGTAACCCTCGGGACCCCATGTTCTCGGGCCTCAGGAAGGGGGTACCCCTCTCATATAACCTCTCTGTCTCTGCTGGAGCCTCAACAAGAGGGTCACACTCTGGAGCCCCTCTGCTGGGCCTCAGTGAAAGGGACCCCGGCGCTCCCCTCCCTCGCTGCTGGGGCCACAGAGATAGGGTCCCCCTCGCAACCCCCTCTGCTGTGTCCAGAGTGAGAGGTTTTCCCTCGGGACCATCTCTGCTGGTGCCACAGTAAGATCGTCCACCTTGGGACCTCCTCTGCTGGGGCCTCAGCAAGAGGGTCCCCCTTGAGACCCACTCTGCTGGGGCTTCAGGGAGAAGGTCCCCCTCGGACCCTCCCTTCCTCGCTGCTCGGACCTCAGCTAGAGGTTTCCCCTCGGGACCCAGTCTGCTGGGGCTTCAGGGAGAAGGACCATCAGCCGCCTCTCTCTCTCTCTCTCTCTCTCTCTCTCTCTCTCTCTCTCTCTCTCTCTCTCTCTCTCTCTCTCTCTGCCTGCTCCAAGCAAACAGGACAGATTCAGGCAGGCAGGCAAGAAGGCAGGAAGAGAGAGATTGCTATTGGCCTCCTGGCAGGGAGTGTGCTGTGTGCTGTGTGCTGTGCTGTGACGGAAGACTGCTTTTGTCTGCCAATGCAGACCCCAAGGGTGTGCGTAGGGCTTCTGCCCTGAGACTCCTGTGAAACCTCTCCAAATTGTGTTCTTGAGAGTGAATGTCTCTCAGGCCGGGTTTGTTTCTCTTGTGCAGGAGAGCCTGGAGGATCGTCCTGCAGTGAGTCCTGCTGTCCATGAGAGGGCGCATAGCTGCCCTTTCTCCCCCTGGTTGGGCTCATTCCCTTTGAACACTAGACAGCCAAGCCCCAGCCATCCTAGTGTCAGGTGGGGGTCCTGGAGAGTGTTCCTGGATACTTGTCCCTTGAAGATTGGGGTAAGGCTGAAAAGCCTGCAAACGAAGGTCCAGGAGGGGGTTGAGGATGATTGTGGTCTTGCATCATCCTGGACCTCTGTGCTAGGAAGTGGCTGTGTGCCTTCACCATTAAGGTACCACATAGGACATGGGGAGAACTCTGGGAGCTGGAGTTCCACATTAGGGCACCCAGAGGCCCTGTGGTAGATGGAGTCCCATGTCAGCGTGCCCAGAGTCCCTATGGGAGCTGGAGACTCACATTAGCGTGCTCATGGGCCTCTGAGAGCAGGAGACCCATGTCAGTGTGCACATGGGCCTCTGGGATACTGAGTCCTAGTTCAGCGTGCCCATGTGTCCTGTTGGGAATTGGGGTCTCATGTCACTGTGCCCATGGGTCTTGTAGGAGCTTGATACAAACGTCAGTGTGCCCACAGGCACTCTCGGAGTTGGAGTCCCATGTCAGTGTGCGGAAGGACCCTCTGGTACCTGGAGTTACTCACTGACTGGCTAGCATTGATCTTTGGAAGATGAGCTCACAGGAAACCTTGCCACTACCCCCTTTCACCACAAAGCACCCTTGGGGACAGGGCCTGGGCTTTCTTTAGCAAGTGCAACTGCTCCCCGATGGGCTGCAGAGAGGCCTTCGTGCATTATTGCATGTGTGGGAGGGCAGTTAGGGTGATACAGCACTCGGCCTTCCTCTGCCTAGCTTTTGTCTGCCACTGCAGACACCAAGGGAGTGAGTAAGGCTTCTGTCCTCTGCTCCTGGGGTCCGGCACAAGTCGACCCCCCTCAGATGCTGGGTTCTAGTAGCAAAGAATCCTCCTCTCTGCTGGGTTCTGGCAGCAGATGATCCTCCGCCATGCTGGGGTCTGGAAGAAGAGGACACTCCTTTGCTCCTTGGATCTGGCACCAGAGGATCCTGCTCTGCTGCTGAAGTCTGGCAGCAGAGGATTCTCTTCCCTGCTGGGGTATGGCAGCCGGGGAACCTCCTGCCTTCCGGGGTCCAACAGCAGGCGACCTTCCTCTTCTGCGGGACCCCTGCAAAGAGGTTCTCCCCTGCTACTAGACCACAGCAGAGAAGAAGTTGCAGAGGACCCTCACCTCATGCTGCACCCCAGGGAGAGGACGCAGGAGAATACACTCCTCTTCTGCTGGGGTCCGGCACCAGTGGACTCTCTGCTGTACCCCAGCAGAGAGGAAGCTGCAGAGGACACTCCTTTCCGCGTGGGCATCAAACAGAGGAAGCAGTAGAGGACACTCCTGTTCTGCTGGGGTCCGGCAGCAGAGGTCCCTCCTCAGTGTTAGCGTCAAGGAGCATAGGAGCCTCCTCTGCTGCTGGGGTCCAGCACCAGAGGACACTCTTCCGTGATGGATTTGGGTCCAGCAGCAGGGTCCCTCCTGTCTGCTGGAGTCCGGCAGCAAATGACACTCCTATATGCTGGGATACAGCAGCAGAGGACCCTACTCTTTGCTGATGTTCGGCATCAGAGCACCCTCTTCTTTGCTGAGGTCTGGGAGCAAAGGACCCTCCTCTCTGCTGAGGTCTGGCAGTGGAGGACCCTCCTCTCTTCTGTGGTCCTGCACCAGAGGATCCTCTTCCGCTCTTGGGGTTCAACACCTGAGGACCCACCTCCCTGCTGCTGGGTTCCGGGCCCATAGGACACTCCTCTACGGCTGGGGTCTGGCACCAGAGGACCTTCCTCTGTTGCTGGCCGCAGCGGATCCTCCATCCGGCTAGTGTCCCGCAGCAGAGGATCTCAATTGCTGCTGGGGAAGGCACCAGGGGATCCTCCTCTCTGCTGGCATCCGGTACTGTAGGAACCCTCTCTGCTGCTGGGGTCCAGCAGCATAGGACCTCCCTCTGCTGCTGGCGTCCGTCAGCAGAAGACTAGCTTTTGCTGCTATGATCCGACAGCAGTGGATCCCCTTCTGATGCTGTGGTCTGGCAGCAGAGGATGCTGCTCTGCTGCTGGAGTCCCACAGCAGAGGACTCTTTTCTGCTGCTGCAACCTAGCAGCAGAGGTCTTCCTTTGCTGCTGGACCACAGCAGAGAGGAAGTTGCAGAGAGCCCTCGTCCCATACTGGACCCCAAAGAAAGGACGCAGCAGAGGACCTAATCTTGTGATGGCGTCTGGCAGCAGAGGACCCTTCTCTCTGCTGGGGTCTGGTACCAGAGGACCCTCCTCTGCTGCTACGGTCTGGCTGCAGAGGACCATCCTTCTGCTGGGTTTTGGCAGCAGAGGTCCCTCCTCTCTGATGAGGTCCAGCAAAAGAGAACCCCCTCTGATGCTTGGGTCGGGCACCAGAGGACACCCCTCTCTGCTGGGGTCCAGCACCAGAGGACCCTCCTCTCTGCTGGGGTGGAGCAGCAGAATACCCTCCTCTCTGCTGGGGCCCGGCATTAGAAGACCCTCCACTGCTGCTGCGTCTGACTGCAGAGGACCTTACTCTTCTGCTGGACCCCAACTGAGAGGAAACAGCAGAGGACCATCCTATCTGCTGGTGTCTAGCATGAGAGGACCCTTCTCTCTGCTGGGGTGCAGCACAAAGGAAGCAGCAGAGGACGTTCCTCTCAGCTGGAGTCCTTCAGCAGAGGACCCTCCTCTTCTTTCCTGTTCCAGCAGCAGAGGACCCTCCTCTCCTGCTGTCAGATCCCAGCAGCAGAGCAGCGTCATCTCCTGCCTGACACAGCAGAGAGGAGGGTTCTCAGCTGCTGAACCCCAGCCTAGAGGAGTCTCCTCTGCTACAGGACCACAGCAGAGAGGAAGTTGCAGAGGACACTCATCTCCTGCTGGACCCCAAAGAGAGGACAAAGCACAGGACCCTAATCTTCGGCTGGGATCCAACAGATGAGGACACTGTTTCTGCTGGGTTCCTGCAGTAGAGGACCCTCCTTCCTGCTGGGGTCCGTCAGCAGAGGACCCTCTTCTGCTGCTCAGGTCTGGCATCAGCGGACCTCCTCTGCTGCTGGTGTCCGGCACCAAAAGACCCTCCTCCTTGCTGGGTTCTGGAGGCAAGAGGGCCCTCCTCCCAGGTGGGGTCTGGTGGTCCTCTGTACCCACCCTCTCTGCTGGGTACAGCAGCAGAGCATCCACCACTGCTGCTGTTGTCTGAAACCAGATGACCACCCTCTCTGCTGGGGTCCTCTGCCACCAGAGGACCCTCCTCTGCTGCTGGCGTCCGGCACCAGAAGATCCCCCTCTGCTGATGGGGTCCAGCACCAGAGGACCTCCGTATGCTCCTGGAGTCTAGCAGCAGAGAACACTCCTTCTGCTGGGTTCCTGCAGCAGAGAACTCCCCTCTGCTGCTAGGGTCTGGCAACAGAGGAACACCTTGTTCTGCTGTGGTGCAGTACCCAAGTACTCTCCTCTCAACTGCGGTCCAGCGGCAGAGGACCCTCCACTCTGCTGGGGTCCAGCACCAGAGGACCGCCTTCTGCTGCTGGGGTGCGGCAGCAGAGGACCCGCCTCTGCTGCTGGACCCCAGTGGAGAGGTAGCAGCAAAGGACCCTCCTCTCCTGCTGGACCCCTGCAGCATAGGACCCGCCTCTGCTGCTGGACCACAGCATAGGGGAAGTTGCAGAGGAACCTAGTTCCCTTCTGGACCCGAAGAGAGGACACGCAGAGGATCCTACACTTCTACTGGCGTCCTGCAGCAGAGGACCCTCCTCTCTCCTGATGTCCAGCAGCAGAGGAAGTCCTCTCTGCTGGATTCCAGCAACAGAGAGCCCCTTGTGCTGCTGGATTCTGGCAGCAGAGAACCCCCTTATGCTGTTTGGGTCTGGCAGCAAAGAACCCCCCTCTGCTGCTGGGTTTCGGTACCAGAGGACCCCCTTGTCCTGCTGGGGTTTGGTAGCAAATGACACTCCTTATGCTGGGTTCTGGCAGCAGACAACACGCATGTTCTGCTGGGGTCCTGCAGCAGAGTTCCTCCCTCTGCTGTTGGTGTCTGGAAGCACAGGACCCTCCTTCTGCTGGGTTCCTGCAGCTGAGGACCCTCCTCCCTGCCTTGGTACGGCAGCAGAGTCCCTCCTCTCTGCTGAGGTCCTGCACAACAACACCCTAACTCTGCTGGGGTCCAGCAACAGAGAACCCTCCTCTGTTGCTGGGGTCCATCAACAGAGGACACCATTCTCTGCTGGGGTCCAGCACCAGAGGACCCTCCTCTCAGCTTGCTCGAGCAGCAGAGGACCTTCATCTCTGCTGGGGCCCGGCACCAGAGGACAATCCTCTACTGCTCAGGTCAGACAGCAGAGGACACTCCTCCCTGCTGTGGTCTGGCAGTAGATGACCCTCCTCTGCTTTTGGGGTCTGGCACCAGAGGACCTCCCTCTCTGCTGGTGTCCAGCAACAGAGGATCTTTCTCTGTGCTGGGGTGTTTTACCAGATGACACCCCTCTCTGCTGGGTTCCAGCATAGGACGACCCTCCTACGTGCTGGACTCCCCCCGCAGAGCACCCTCCTCTCCTGAGGTCTAGCATGAGAGGACCCTCCTTCTCTTCTGGGGTCCTGCAGCGCAGGACCCTACTCTCTGCTGTGGTCCCGCACCAGAGACCCCCCCCTCTGCTGCTGGTGTCCGGCACCAGAAGACCCTCCTTTGCTGCTGGGACTGGCAGCAGAGAACCATTCCCCCTGCTGGTTTACGGCAGAAGAGGATGCTCTACTGCTGCTGGGGTCTGGTAGCAGAGGACCCTTCACTCTGTAGGACAAGAGCAGAGAGGCGAGTCCTCTGCTGCTTCCTCTCTGCTGGGGTCCGACATCACCAGAGGACCCTCCACTGCTGCTGGGGTCTAGCATCAGAGTACCCCCTCTGTAGCTTGGTTACAACACCAGAGAACCCACCTCTGCTGATGGTGCCGGCAGCAGAGGACCCTACTCCCTGCTGTTTTCCAGCACGAGAGCACCCTGCTCTGCTACTGGGGTCTGGAAACAGAAGACCCTCCACTCTGTTGGACCCCAGCAGAGAGGTAGCAGCAAAGGAGCTGCCTCTCTGATGGTTTCCGGCAGCAGAGGACCCTCCTCTCCTACTGGGGTCCAGCAGCAAAGGACCATCGTCCCTGCTGAGGTCCAGAAGAATGAACCCTCCTCCCTACTGTGGTCCGGCAGCAGAGGACCATCATCTGCTGTTCTGATCCGGCACCAGAGGACCCCCTCTCTGCAGGGGTCTAGCACAAGAGGACCCTCTTCTCTGCTGGGGTCCAGCACCAGAGGAAGCAGCACAGGAACCTCCACTCTGCTGGGGTGCTGCAGCAGATGACACACCACTTCTGCTGGGTTTAAGCAGCAGAGTTCCTACTCTCCTGCGGGACACCTGCAGCATAGGACCCTCCTCTGCTGCTGGACCCCAGCAGTGAGGAAGTACAGAGGACACTCAACTCCTGTTCGACCCCAAAGAGAGGATGCGGCAGAGGAACCTCCTCTTCTGCTGGGGTCCGGCAGCAGAGGACCATGCTCTCTGCTGGGGTCTGGCAGCAGAGAACACTCCTCTCTGCTGGGGTTTGGCAACAGAGCACCCTCCTCCCTGCTGGGGTTCAGCAGTGGAGGACCCTCCTCCCTGCTGGGGTTCAGCAGTGGAGGACCTTCCTCTGCTGCTGGGGTCCGGCAAAGGAGGAACCTCGTTCCTGCTGTGTTCCGGCAGCGGAGGACTCTCCTTCCTGCTGGATTCGGACAGCAGAGGATCATCCTCTGCTGAAGGAACACAGCAGAGATAAAGCATCAGATGACCCTTTTCTCTTCTGGGGTCCAGCATCAGAGACCCTCCTTTCTGCTGGACCCCAGCACAGAGGAAGCCGCAGAGGACAATCCTCTGCTGAGGTACAACAATAGAGTACCCTCCTCTCTGCTGGGGTCCGGCAACAGAAGACCCTCATCTGCTACTGATGTCCAGCAGCAGATGCCCATCCTCTGCTTTTGGTGTCCGGCAGCATTAGACACTCGTCTCCGTTGGACCCCATCAGAGAGGAATCAGCAGAGGACCATCCTCTCTACTGGGGTACAGCAATAGAGGACCCTCCTCTCTGTTGAGGTCCATCCCCAGAGGATCCGCCTCTCTGCTGGGGTCCAGCAGAGAAGCAGCAGCAGAGGACCCTCCTCTATGCTGGAGTGCAGAGGAGGACCCTCATCTCTGCTGGCGTCCAGCAGCAGAGGACCATCCTCTTCTGCTGGGTCCGGCAGCACAAGATCCTCCTCTCTGCTGCTGCCTGGCACCATAGGTTCCCCCTCACTGCTGTTTTCCTGCAGAGAGAAAGGAGCAGAGGACAATCCTCTTCTGTTGGACAATAAAGAAGGAAGCAGCAGGGGACCCTCCTGTTCTGCTGGGTCTGGCAACAGGGGACCCTCCTTCCTTCTGTGGTCCGGCAGCAGATGACACTCGTCACTGCGGGGTCTGGCAGCAGAGGACCATCCTCTCTGCTGGGTCCGGCAGCAGAAAACTTTCCTCTTCTGCAGGGATCCGGCACGAGAGAAAACCCCTCAACTGGGGTTGGGCAGCAGAGGATCCTACTCTACTGCTGGGGTCTGGAAAAATAGGACCCTCCTCTCCTTTGGACCCCTGTGGAGAGGAATCAGCAGAGGACCGTCCTCTCTGCTGGAGTCCAGCAGTAGAGTACTCTCCTCTCTGCTGGGGTCCAGCACCAGAGGACTCTCCTCACTGCAGGTGTACAGTATAGACGAAGCAACAGAGGACCCTCCTCTCTGCTGGGGTCCAGCAGAAGAAGACCCTCTTGTTTACTGGGGTCCGGCAGCAGATTACACTCCTGTATTGCTGGGGTACCGCTGCAGAGGACCCACTTCCCTGCTGGGGTCTGGCAGCAGTGGACACTCCACTTTGCCTTGCTTCCAGCAGCTGAGGACCCTCCTCTCCTGCTGAACCCCTGCAGAAGATGACCCTCCTATGCTGCACGACCTCAGCAGAGAAGAAGTTCTAAAGGACCCTTGTTTCCTCATGGACTTCAAAGGGAGGCCGCAGCAGAGGACCCTCCTCTTCTGTTGTGGTCGGGGAGCAGAGGACCCTCTTCTTCTGCTGTAGTCTGGCAACAGAGGACCCTTCACTCTGCTGGGGTCCAGGAGCAGAGGACCCACTCACTGCTGGGGTCCGGAAGCAGTGGAACTCCTCTGCTGGACCCCAGCAGGGAGGAAGCAGCAGAGGACCCTCCTCTCTTCTGTGATCCAGCACCAGAGGACACTCCTCTCTGCTCTGCCAAAACAAAGAGGAAGCAGCAGAGGACCCACCTCTCTGCCTGGGTTCGGCACCATATGACGTTCCTCTCTGCTGGGTCTAGCACGTGAGGACCCTTGTCTGTGCTAGGGTCCAGCGAGTAAAATGCAGCAGAAGACCCTTCTCTCTGCATGGGTCCAGCAGCCAGGGACCCTCAAGTGCTGCTGGGGCCCGGCACTAGAGGACCCCCAACTCTAATTGGGTCCAGCAGCAGAGGACCCTCCTCACTGCTGGGGTCCAGCAGCAGAGGACCCCCCCTCTGCTGGTGTCCGGAACCACAGGAACCACCTCCCTGCTGGCGTCTGGTTCCAGATTACCCTCCTCTGCTGCTGGGGCCCGGCACCAGAGGACCCCCGTCTCTGATTGGGTCCAGCAGCAGAGGACCCTCCTCACTGCTGGGATCAGCAGCGGAGGACCTTCCTCTCTGCTGGGGTCTGGCAGCAGAGGACCCTCCTGTCTGCTGTAGTGCAACACCAGAGAAGCCTCGTCTTCTGCTGTGGTCCAGCAGCAGAGGAAACTCCTCGCTGCTAGGGTCCAGAAGCGGAGCACCCTCCTCTCTGCTGAGTTCCAGCACCAGAAGACCTTCTTCTCTGCTAGGATCCAGCACCAGAAGACCCTCCTCTCTGTTGGGTCTGACATCCGAGAATCCTCCTCTATGCTGACGTCCGGCAGTAGAGGACCTTCTTTTCTGCTGGGGTCCTGCAGCAGAGGACCCTCCTCTCTTTTTGTGTCTGCCAGCAGATGACGCTCCTTCCTGCTGGGGTCCGGCAGCAGAGGACCTTCATCCATGCTGGAGAGCCTTGGATGAGTGTCCTGCACTGAGTGCTGGTGGCCACGAGAGGTCACCCAAAGCCGCCGTTCGTTCTTTCTTTTCTTTCTTTTTTTTTTTTTTTACACATTTATTTATTTTATTCCAAGGTCAGATATACAGAGAGGAGGAGAGACAGAGAGGAAGATCTTCTGTCCGATGAGTCACTCCCCAAGTGAGCCACAATGGCTGGTGCACGCCAATCCAAACCCGGAAACCTGGAGCCTGTTCTGGATCTCCCATGTGGGTGCAAGTTTCCAAAGCTTTGGGCCATCTCTACTGCTTTCCCAGACTATAATCAGGGATCTGGATAGGAAGTGGAGCAGCCTGGATTAGAACCGGTGCCCATAAGGGATCCCAGCGTGTTCAAGGCGAGGACTTTATTTGCTAGGCTATGGCGCCAGGCCCCAAGCTGCCCTTTCTACCCCTGGTGGGCTCAGGCCTTCTCACCTCTAGACAGTCCAATCCGAGCCATCCTGCATCAGGTGGGGGTCCCGGACAGTATTCTGGTATACGTGCTGTTGAAAGATCAGGGCTCCAAGGCCGAACAGCCCACATACCAAAGCCCGGGAGGGGTGGAGGACATTTGGGACCTAGCATCAGCCCAGGCCTCTGTGATAGGAAGTGTCAGGGTGCCTTTAACAGCAGGGCACTTAAAGAACCCTGGGAGATGGACCCCACATCAGCATGCCCACAGGCCCTCAGGGAGCTGGAGTCCCATGCCTGCGTCCTCAGAGCCCTCTGAGAGCTGGTGTTAAACACCAGCCCACTGGGGTTGTACTTGGCCAGATGAGGTCCCGGGAAACCTTACCGCCACCCACATTCCTCGCAGAGCATCCTGAGATGCAGACTCCGGGAATTCTTTGGCAAGCGGAGCAGCTCCTTGATGGACTGCCAAGAGGGCTTCATGGACCTTTTTTTTTTTTATTACAAAGTCCGAGATACAGAGAGGAGGAGAGACAGAGAGGAAGATCTTCCGTCCAATGATTCACTCTCCAAGTGAGCTGCAATGGCTGGTGCACGCCAATCTGAAGCCAGGAACCAGGAACCTCCTCTGGGTCTTCCATGTGGTTGCAGGGTCCCAAAGCTTTGGGCCGTCCTCGACTGCTTTGCCATGCCACAAGCAGGGAGCTGGATGGGAAGTGGAGCAGCCGGGATTAGAACGGGTGCCCATATGGGATCCTGGTGCGTTCAAGGCAAGGACTTTGGCCACTAGGCCACGCTGATGTGCCCCGGCTTCATGTATTTTTGCATGTGTTGGGTGGTGGTTAGGGTGATGCACTACTCGGCCTGCCTTAGCCTAGCTGAGTGGTGTCTGGGCATGTGGGCTCCTAAGCCAGGAGCCAGGTGGATGGGCAAGTAGGCACCAGAGGTCACCAGCCATCTGCAATAGGAAGTCCCAGGCGCTAGCTGCTAAAGAAAGCACCCTGCAACATGCAGCCCTGCTGCCCAGCACATATGATGATGGCTGGGGAGCCACCAAGGCCTGCACAAGGGAAGGCTTTCAGGGCCTGTGCTTCCTGCACACAACAGGGTGCAGAAACCTGCCTTTCCTATCTCTAGCTAGCACTTGAGGGGTCAGCCATCCCTGTCATGTGCTTTGGAGGCAGGAATTTGGCCTCACAGCCTCCAGCCAGATGCTGCTGCCCTCTTGTTCACCAGGGAGTGCTTCACCCTCCTCCATGGATCCTTCTGGATTCAAGACTCTTCCTCCTGCTGGTCAGCTGTGGACCGTTGGCCGCCGCTGATGTGCCATCTTCCACAAGACATCCCAACAGCTGACATCTGTTCTTCACAGAGGTCCTTCTCCCCAGGACAGGTAAAGTAGCAACATGCCTGGATCCCTCGTCTGTACTGGCTGCTCTCACAGCACGGAATGGCAAAAGTAGTGCAAGCCAGGGGGACAGGCGCCTTCAGCAGCCTGGTGAAGGAGCTGCTGAAGGGTCCAGCAAGGATTGGTGTGGTGTGGTGTGTGTTGTGTGTGGTGTGGTGTGGTGTGGTGTGGTGTGGTGTGGTGCAGGGTATTGTCCCAGTGGGTCAAGCCTCAGCCTGCCAGGTGGATGGCCTGTACGGGTGCTGCTTCAAATCCTGCCTGCTTCCCCTGCAGTCCAGCTCTCTGCCGATCCTCCTGGGAGAGCAGCGGAGGATGCTGCAGGGGCTTGTGCCCCTGTGCCCGTGTGCCCCTGTGCCCCTTTGGGAGATCTGGAGGGAGCTCCTGGTTCCTGGGCTTGTCCTGACCCAGCCACAGCTGGCTCTGGTGATGGTCCTTGGGGATGTGAGCCAGCAGATGCAAGAAAGATTCTGTCTCTCCCTCTCTGTTCCTCTGTGCTTCCAAGAAAAGAGGACAGAGGGAGGCAGGAGGGAGGAAGGAAAAGACAGAAAGCTGCTGGCCTCCTGCGAGGGAGCATGCTGTGTGCTGTGCTGTGACTCTAGACTGCTTTTGTTTGTCAATGCAGACACCCAGGGCGTGCATATTTTTTCCGTCATGGGACTTGTGTGCAAGCTCTAAAAAGAGTGTCCTTGAGAACAAATGCCTCTCTGAGCTGGGGTGCTTCCACTGATTTGGCAGGAGAGCCTTGGATGAGCATCCTGCAGTGAGTCCTGGTGACCACGAGGGTGCCCCATGCTGCCCTACCTTTTTTTTTTTTTAAAACAGATTTATGTATTTCATTCCAAAGTCAATATACAGAGAGGAGAAGAGACAGAGAGAAAGATCTTCCGTCCGATGATTCACTCTCCAAATGAGCCACAAGAGCCGGTCCCCTGGGGACCCACTCTGCTGGGGCCTCAGTGAGAGGGACTCTTGGCTCCCCCCTCCATCCCCTCCCTATCTGCTGGGGCATCTGCAAGATGGTCCATCTAGTGAGCCCCTCTGCCTGGGTCTCAGCGAGATGGTCCTCGTCGGACCCCCCTCTCTCTCTACCTGGGCTTCAGCTAGTGGGACCCCTAGCGACCCCTTCCTCGCTGCTGGGGCCCCAGTGAGAGGGTCCCCTCTGGAATCCCTCTCGCTGGGGCCTCAGCAAGAGGGACCCCCGGTGCCACCTACACTCTCTGCTGGGTCCTCAGCGAGAGAGAGCCTCAGAGCCCGACACTCTCTCTGTGTTGGGGACTAAGCCAGAGGGTCCCCCTCAAGACCCTGTCTTCTGGGGCCTCAGTGAGAGGGACCCCTGAGTCCCACACTCTCTCTGCTGGGTCCTCCTTGAGAGAGTGCCCCTGGGAACCACCTCTCCTGGGGCCTCAGTGAGAGGGACCCCCTCGGGGCCCCCTCTGTTGGGGCCTCAGCGAGGGGGATCCCTGGCGACCCCTCCCTCTCTGCTGGGGCCTCAGCGAGAGGGTCCCCCTTGGAACCCCCTCTGCTGGGGCCTCAGCGAGGGGGAACCCCGGCGACCCCCTTTGCTTGGGCCTCAGCTAGAGGGACACCCGGAGGCACCTAACCTCTCTACTGGGGCCTAGGCGAGAAAGTACCACTCGGGACCCCCTTTGCTGGGGCCTCAGCGAGATGGACCCCCGGAGCCCCCTTCCCTCTCTGTTGATGCCTCAGCAGAAGGGTCCCCCTCTTGACCCCCTCTGCTGGAGCCTCAGCGAGAGTGTCCCCCTCGGACCCCTCCTCTCTCAATGCTGTGGCCTCAGTGAGAGGATTCCACTCGGGACCCTCTCTGCTGGGGCCTCAGCGAGAGGGTCCCCCCAGACCCCCCTCTCTCTCTGCCTGGGACTCATCGAGAGAGATCATCAGAGCCCGACCCTCTCTCTGTTGAGGACTCAGCCAGAGGGTCCCCCTCAGGACCCCGTCTTCTGGGGCCTCAGTGAGAGGGATCCCTGAGTCCCACTACCTCTCTGCTGGGTCCTCTGTGAGAGGAACCCCAGAGCCCCACTCACTCAATACCGGGGCCTCAGTGAAAGGGACTCACAACCACCCCTTTTCTCTCTCTCTCTCTGATGGGGCCTCAGCGAGAGGGACTCACAACCACCCCCTTTCTCTCTCTCTCTCTGATGGGGCCTCAGCGAGAGCGTCCCCTCGGGATCCCATCTGTTGGGGCCTCATCGAGAGGGACTCCCTTGAGACCCCCTCTGCTGGGGTCAGCGAGAGGTTCCTCTCAGACCCCCCTTTCTCTCTACTGGGGCCTCAGCGAGAGGGTCACTCTCGGACCCTCCCTCTCTAACTGCTGGGACCTCAGCGAGAAGGTCTCCCTCAGGACAACCTCTACTCGGGCCTCAGTGAGAAGGACCCTGTCTCTGCACTGGAACCTCAGTGAGAGGGACCCTCCCAGCCAGAACCTCTATCTCTGCTTGGGCATCTGAGAGAGGGTCTGCCTCGGGTCCCCGCCTGCTGCGGCCTAAGCGAGAGGGACCCTCAGAGCCCCCCTCCCTAGCTGCTGGGGCCTCAGCGAGACGGACCGCCGAGCACCCCTCCATCTCTGCTGAAGCCTCATCAGGAAGGTACTCCTCGGGACCCCCTCTCCTTGGGCCTCAGGAAGAGGGTCCCCCTCGGATACCCCCTCCGTCTCTGCTGGGGCCTCAGCGAGAGGAACTCCCTTGAGACACCCTCTCCTGGGGCCTCAGCGAGAGGGTTCCCTGGCGCCACCTCCCTCGCTGCTGGGGCCTCAGCGAGAGGGACACTTGGCACCCCTCTCTCTCTCTCTCTTTGCTGGGGACCCGAGAGAAGTTAGCACTTGGACCTCCCCTTCTCTCTGCTGGGGCCTTAGGGAGCGGGAACCTCGCCCCCCTCTTTCTGCAGGGGCCTCAGTGAAGGACCCCTAGGGACCCCTCTCTCTGCTGGGGCCTCAGCGAGAGGGACCCCTGGCGACTCCTCCCTCACTGCTGGGGCCTCAGCAAAAGAGACCACTCGGGACCCCCTGTACTGGGGCCTCAGCGAGATTGTCCATCTTGCTACCTCCTCTGCTGGGGCCTCAGTGAGAGGGTCCCCCTCGGACCTCACATCTCTGTCTGCTGGGACCTCAGCGAGGGTGTCCCCCTTGGGACCCTCTCAGCTGGGGCATCAGCAAGAGGGACCCTCACGCTGCTGGTGCCTCAGCGAGAGGGTCCCACTCCGAACCCATTCTGCTGGGGCCTCAGCGAGAGGGACCCTCGTCTTCCTCTCTCTCTCTGTTTCTGCTGGGACCTCAGCGAGAGGGTCCCCCTCGGGACTCCACTGCTGGGTACTCAGCAAGAGGGACCACCACAGCCCCCCTACCTAGCTGCTGGGGCCTCAGAGAGTGGGTCACCGTGGGGAGCCCCTCTGCTGGGGCCTCTGTAAGAGGGTCCCACTCGGGACAACCTCTGCTGGGGCCTCAGCGAGAGGGAGCCTTTCTCTGCTGGGGCCTAAGCGAGAATGACCCTCCCAGCCAGAGACTCAATCTCTGCTGAGGCCTCTGAGACAAGGTCCCTTTCGGGACCCCGCCTGCTAGGACCTAAGCGAGAGGGACCCCCAGAGCCCCCCTCCCTCGCTGCTAGGGCCTCAGTGATACTGACCCCAGCACCTCTCCCTCTCTGCTGGGGCCTCAACGAGAAGGTACCCCTCGGGGCTCCTCTCCTCGGGCCTCAGGAAGAGGGTCCACCCCGGACACCGCCTCCGTCTCTGCTGGAGCCTCAATGAGAGGGTTACCCTCTGGAGCCCCTCTGCCTGGGCTTCAGCTAGAGTGACCCCCGGCAAACCCTCCCTCGCTGCTGGGGCCTCAGCGAGAGAGTCCCCCTCTGGAATCCCTCTGCTGGGGCCTCAGTGAGAGGTACCCCTCGTGCCATCTACCCTCTCTGTTGGGTCCTCAGCGAGAGGATACCCCTCAGGACCCCCTGTGCTGGGTCCTAAGCGAGATGCACCCCCGGAGCCCCCCTCCTTATCTGCTGGGTCCTCAGGGAGAGGGTCCCCTTCGGACCCTCCCTCCCTCACTGCTGGGGCCTCAGTGAGAGGGTCCCACTTGGGACAACCTCTACTCGGGCCACAGCAAGATTGTCCCCCTCGGGACACCCTCTGCTGGGGCCTCAGGGAGAGGGACCCTTTCTTTGCTGGGGCCTCAGCGAGAGGGACCCTCCCAGCCAGAGCCTCTATCTCTGCTGGGGCCTTTGAGAGAGGGTCCCCCTCGGGACCACGTCTGCTGCGGCCTAAGCAAGTGGGACTCCCAGAGCCCCCCTAACTAGATGCTGTGGCCTCAGCGAGACGAACCCCTGAGCACCACTCCATCTCTGGTGGGACCTCAGAGAGAGCGTCCCCCTCAGACACGCCCTCCCTCTCTGCTGGAGCCTCAGCGAGAAGGTAACCCACCTAACCTCTCTTCTGGGGCCTAGGCAAGAAAGTACCACTCGGGACCCCCTTTGCTGGGGCCTCAGCGAGAGGGTCCACCCAGACCCGCCTCCCTCTCTCTGCCTGGGACTCATCGAGAGAGATCATCAGAGACCGACCCTCTCTCTGTTGGGGACTCAGCCAGAGGGTCCCCCTCAGGACCCCGTCTTCTGGGGCCTCAGGGAGAGGAACCCATGATTCCCACTACCTCTCTGCTGGGTCCTCTGCGAGAGGGTCCCCCTGGGCACCACCTCTCCTGAGGCCTCAGCGAGAGAGGGACCACCTTGGGACCCCCTCTTCTGGGGCCTCAGCAAGAGGTTTCCCCTCGGACCACCCTCCCTCTCTCCTGGGGCGTCAGTGAGAGTCCCCCTCGGACATCCCCTCTCTCTGTGCTGTGTCCTCAGTGAGAGGGTCCCACTCAGGAACCCGTCTGCTGGGTCCTCAGCCCGAGGGTCCCCCTCGGAATCCCTCTCCATCTATGCTGGGGCCTCCGTGAGAGGTTCCCCCTCAGGCAGGTATATTAGGCCTTTATATATTATGTAAGTATGTTAGTATTTGTGAAGCACCCCTCTCTTTATCTTGTCTTCCTGCTATGAGCACCAGGTTCTGACATTTCCTGCCAGTTTCTATTTTAACCAGACTATCAGACTGTCTGGTGTGTGACCCCAGCTGTTGGGGGTCTGGCCCTCCCTTTATAAATAGCATAATCTCTGCCCGTGCTTTTGCTTATCATTCCCCTGTTATTACCACAGGGAAAATACCCACCTTCTCTACGTGGCAGCTTTGTGGGGTTTGGACATGACTGGCAAGCACCCCGTTTTCCCTTCTTTAGGAATGCAATGATTCCTGTGGAATCTCTTAGTTCCATCATTCCTCTGAACTTGAGGACTCGCTCACATGGGTGAACCTCAGCTCCTTGAATTTGAAGCTTGTGTCTGCCTGTGTTATCCCCATGTTTCTCTCTCACATACAGAAAACACCTCTGAAGTAAATGACACCACGTTCCAGTGCACCCTGACAGCGTGCTGGAATGGCAATTGCAATTCTGCTGTTCTTCAGCCCCTGCCCTGAATCCTGCCTGTGCCTGTTGGGACTGACGGAGAGGCCTCTGTTGGCCTGATAAAGAATAAAAGAGACTGGCATAGTGGCGACCACCATGGCCAGTACATCAGCAGCTGCCACCACCAGTTACCTTGGTGACAATGAACAAGGTCGCGGTACAGACTGCCAGAGTTATGGAGCAATAGGACTTTACTGATGCACATGAGCGGGTGGGCACCCTTGTGTTGTAACTGCGGGTTGATCTGTTGGCAGAGGAACAGCAGAGGCTGTGAGATTGGGTCTAGGCCTCTTGTACCCCATCGTATGCCTTTTTGTGTGCAACACCTATGCAAGTGCAAAATGCTTCCCAAGCCAGGGAACTGCTGTCTGCTCGTTGCTGCCGAGCTAAAGATACTCCTATGGTCAGGGCCTCTTGTCCCCCATCATATGCTTTATGTATGTTTCACCTGTGTAGTGCTATGTTTTCCCAAGCCCAGGAACTGTTGTCTGTTATTTTACAATGCTGTCATTTTTATTTAAAGTAACAAAATAGTTTTCCAGTGATTGTTTTCATGAAAATCAGATGCTTTTGAAGAAATAACTGGCATTAAAATAACATGTAAACAGTTACTATGGAGAAACCTCAGACTACCTCTGCTCTTTGTCTTTCTTTCTGGAAATCTTAGAACTCGGATTAAACAGGTTGGGATTCATTTTCAACTGTCATGTCAGGAGTTCTGTTTGTCTCTTGACATGTTTTGCACCTCCATGCTCTACAACGTGTTTGATCTCAGTTTACTAATGGTGGGAAATGCAGCCTCCTGGTGGTGTTGTAGGGCTCAAGAGCCCTGGAGGTAGTTGGAGAGGCTCAGCTCCCACCCCCCCCCCACCCGCCCGCCCCAGCTAGACTTCAACTGCAGGCTTTTGTCTTTCTACAAGTAAGAACACAAAGGAGAGACAGGTGAGCAGTAGGACAAAAGGACAGTCCTCACTCAGATATGTGTGCAGGCAATCTCAAAAGGGACAATTTCCCCACCTGGCTGGGGTTACATTTTCCTTCTAGCATAAGGAGTGTAGCTATAGTATGTGTGGTGAGCCCCTTATGGTGGTTAATGACACCTGGTACCTGATGCAAAGTGAGGCTTGGCTGCAGGATGCAGAGCAGGTGTGCTGAGGTTTTGGCCATGTGGAAACAGCCTGGAGGAGATGGCAGTGTGGATGGCTAGGGTGTTGGCAGTATTCAGCTTCCTGTCCCTCACTGCCTGCCTGCTTTGTCCATGTCAAGTATGTCTAATTGACTAAATCTATTGACTTGGTAATACTTTGTGTATAAAATTTCATTTCCAGAAGTTCTAGTAGATCATTTTCAAGTCCATGTCTTTTGCTTCTGCTTCTAAATCTGCTTGTATTTTATTGCTTTAAAGACAATGTTGATCACATTTCCCATGGTTACTGTTTCTCAATGTGCAATTCGTGGATCTACTTCTGCTTTTTCTCACTCTTGATATCCTATTTCCTGGTGTACCTAACCTTTCATACAGATTATTTTGCAAGTTTGTATATAGCAATAAATGTGGAGGTCTCAGAAAACTAACCTCTCTGGAGAGGATTTACCTCTTCCCTACCCACCTGTGACCCCCTCATTGATGCTCAGGACTTGAAATTAATTCCCTTAAACTATGATCCCAAGGACCCAGCACAGTGGCCTAGTGGCTAAATCCTTGCCTGGAAGTCACCAGGATCCCATATGGGTGCCACTGCGTGTCTGCTGCTCCACTGCCCATCCAGCTCCCTGTTTGCAGCCTGGGAAAGCACTATAGGATGGCCCAAAGCCTGGGGACACAGAAAAAGCTCCTAACTCCTGGCTTCGCATCAACTCCGCTCGGGCCATTGTCACTTTATCAGCAGATGGAGGATCTTCCTATTTTTCCTTCTCTGTATAGATCTGCCTTTACAAAGAAAAATCTTTAAAAATACAGCTATATAATCTCGGGCTGGAAGGGTATATGAGGACTCTACTGTGTCTCATTTATTCTAACTGATGTCCAGTGGAAACTTTTGGGAGTGTGTCTGCTAGTAGCTTCTCAACTTCCAGCAGACACAGGGCTCTGATGTCTGACCCTCTCCTAAACGTCACTTCCAAATGTGTTCAGGTCACAGAGCCCACAAAAGCAGCTCTCAGGTTTTATCGCATGAGGTTCTTCTTTGCCCTGTCAGTTTTTGCCAGATACTGTTTAGCCAGCTTTTCAGTTGCTAAGAAAGATGCTTTAAATTTAGCTTTACTGCTTATCAGTGAGAGTAGATCCAAATAATTAAGCCTGACTTGACTAGAAATGAGGTGTCACATCTCAATATCTTAAAGCAATAGAAAAAGTAATGGTGATTTTGAGTATCATAGTAATGTTGCTATGAAGTTAGAAAATCAGGTGGAAGTAAGTACTGTGTACCCTTGAATTTTCTTCCACTGAGATTCAGTTGAAGAAAAATCCATGGAGATGGTTTGCTTTGATGGATTTGAGATCATCTGCAAGAGTGGGTAAAAAGTTCTGGCAAAGTGCAATTGAAATAGAAGTTTGGTGCAAAAGAAAAAGCCCTAAAAATCCATGAACCCAGTGGTCTTCAAGTTTTTGAAAAAAATTACAAAAAACTGCAGAGATTTCAAGTGTTTTTTTGCACTTGCACTTAATTTCCATTTTTTCCCATTGGTGTCTTGAAGTGCACTCACACAAACATTGTTGTAGACTCTTCCCCTGCCAATCTATCAAAACTGTTGGGAAAAAAATAAGGTTTTTGGTTTAAAAGTACATTTACTTAGAGTGTTCCTTTTTATCTTTAATTTTTTTTAAGATTTATTCATTTTATTACAGCCCAAGGTCCTGAATTCATTCCAAAGGGCAGACTGCAAGCATGCGCCTCCCTTTTGCATGGCTGGTAAGTCTAGAGCTGCTTCTTGGCTTCTGTTTTATTTAATTACTTTTTTAAAGATTTATTTATTTTTATTGCAAAGTCAGATATACAGAGAGGAGGAGAGACAGGGAGGAAGATATTCCATCCAATGATTCACTCCCCAAGTGAGCCACAATGGCTGGTGTGCGCCAATCCGAAGCCGGGAACCAGGAACCTCTTCCAGGTCTCCCATGCGGGTGCAGGGTCCCAAAGCATTGGGCCATTCTCAATTGCTTTCCTGGGCCACAAGCAGGGAGCTGGATGGGAAGTGGAGCTGCCGGGATTTGAACCGAGCCCATATGGGATCCCGGGGCTTTCAAGGTGAGGACTTTAGCCGCAAGGCCACACCACCGGGCCCTTTATCCTTAATTTGTCTTTGTTATTGCCATGAGAAAAGTTTTGGCCGAGTCATAAACAATACCTACTCGTGCAATAAAGGAACTGATCAAACTTGCAGCGATAGTTTGTACATAAGGAGACTGCTGATCTTTGGCTTCATGGTAATAGAGTTATGGTGAGTCACTGGCTTAGAGAAGCCTTCGGACAAGGCCAGCAGTCATGCATCACAGCATGTGGCCGGATATGGGGGAGAGAGTTGGAGAAGGATTTATTAAGTAATTGTCCACTATTTGAGCAGTTTAGGTCCATAAAGAGTGGCTCGTCCAGTCTGGGATGCCTAGATTTAAATTAGAGAAAAATAAAGAGGAGCATGTTGAGAAATGCCGGCTCTGCTACCCTCTTGTTGTGTCACTTTGCTGGCAAGGACAAAAGGAACTATTCAGCTATTTTCCCATAACAATGTTAACATTGTATAAAGAATATATGTGGGAAAGAAATATTTGTGAACCTGTACTTTTTATACTGTCTATGAACTAAGGGACCTACAGATAAGCCATCATATTCTTAGATTTCAAATTTGAGAAATATTCACTTAATATGTAGGGAATCCAATTTCTGGTTAATACTTTGTGAGTGGATCCACAGATGGCAACAACAATGCTGCGTTCTGCATGCCAAGTGTTACACCAAGCACACCATCACTGACTTTCAGAAGGTAGGAATCAGTGATCCTATTCAACAGATGAGAAACAAAGGCACAGAGAAGTTTCTTGACAAATACATGAAGTGCTCATAACTCATTTTGGCTCATGGAAAAGCTGTAACTCGAATCCTACTTCACATAGCAGAAACACCGAAACTAGGGAACCCAAGGTAAAGCGCCAGGGCAGGGGAGGTCGTGGGGAGGGATGTTGGGTGGCAAAGTCCAGGCTTCACATTTTGTTTTGCTACTTGCTAAAGGCATGTGATTAAGTTAGTTCCTGCTGCTATTATGGTTAAACTGTTTAAAATATCATCCCTAGGCAAATGTTGGCAGAGATTAAGATGATGCTGGAGGACTCCTGTAGCCCTTATCATGGGTCTGGATTCCAATGCTGCTTCAACCGCAGGCTCTAAACTTCATCATTTTTTTGCTTTTGTTTTGTTTTTGTTTTGTTTTGTTTATTAAATTTATTCATTAATTACATTGTGTTGTAATTTCATAGGAACTGGGATTCTCCCCACACTTCCCCACACCCTCCCCTCATGGTGGGTTCCTCCACCTTGTTGCGTAACCATAGTTCAAGTTCAGTTGAGATTCCCTCTTAGCAAGCATATGCCAAGTATACTAACTTCATCTTAATGAACCCTGGAAGTAACCAAGTGATAATCTGAACAGCTAGGTTCCTGCCATCCGCATACAACCTGGGGATGGATATCTGACAGCTGCCTTTGGTATGACCTAGCCCATGCTGTGGCAGGCATTTTGAGATTAAATCTGTTAATAGAAAATCTTTCTTTATTCTCTTACTCTCCTCTCTTTTTTGTAAAGTTTTATTTAACTGGAATACAGTCCTTGTATTTTACTTAAAGTTAAGAGCATAATGAGATTTCCCAACCTGTCTAGCCTTCTGCCACACTCTCGCCCTTTCTCCTCCTTCCTTTATAATTTTTGTTTAACTTTTCACTGCAGCATACTTTGAGTTTATAACCACAAGTTTAATCCTCCATTAAAGAATTCCACAAGTAGTAAGTAGAAAAACCACTATTTCTCAAGAGTACAGATGAGGGTTATAAACATTAATCAAATCTCAAGGTGTCAGTTTCAGTCATATTCCACTTCTGTACTCTGTATTAGCTAACAAACAGGAAGGAAACCATTTGTCTTTGGGGGACTGGTTTATTTCAGTCAGTATAAGAGGCAAGTGTCTACCTGCCTCCATTCTTTCAAATACATAATAAAATTTGAAACAGCCATCCTTCTTGATCAGTCATCCCTTCCCATGGGAGAAACATACTATGACTTCTTGTGTGTGTGTGTGTGTGTGTGTGTGTGTGTGTGTGTGTGTGTGTGAGAGAGAGAGAGAGAGAGAGAGAGAGAGAGAGAGAGAGAGAGAAGATCCTCTTAAAATATCTATTTCCATCTCATCAGAAACCAGGGTGTTGGAGTAAATGAGGCACTTGGAATGCTGACGGGAAGGTACTGAGGGGAGCTAAGTAACTTGGGAGTGATGTATAGGAGGAAAGCATTTGCCAGCATCCTCTCCGACATCTTGCAGGACTGAAAATTATTCAATAGCGTAAAACTATCCATAAGTGCTGACTATAAATTTTGGTTTGTGGAAAGAGCCAGAGACTGAAATCACATTGTCTAACCTCAAAGAACTCCAAAAACATGACTGTAATTCTCAGTTGCAGTCTACTGAGAGTTGGGTAGGAGAAGTGAGGCCAGTTCCCTGAAGCCTTGGAAAGATTGATTGTGTGATGGCATGTTTTCTATTGCAGAAAACAATGCACAAGTCCCCTACCAATGCCAAACGGACATCAACAAATCAAATATTCTGAATGTATGTTTTTGCTTAGTTCCCTGGTAATCTTACCTTAAGAACAAGGTCTACTGCAGTCACTGGGCAGCTTTTTCTTTTTTTCAGTCAAGCAAAATGAAGGAATTGTTGGAATATCATGCTTTGCTGCCAGAAACTCTCAATAAGATGAACAGTTCCAGTGAAATACATTGCCAGAGGGATTGTGTCTGCTATCATTTGAACAACTGTTGAACTAATTACCTGCAGATGTGCAGGAAATCATGTGCAAAACCATGCTGTACTCACTTGCTACTATTTTACATGTAAATGCATTCTATGGCTTATCAGGATCTTTAACCATAAACATTTGAGTGACAAATCTCCAACTGGACCCGGAGCAGTAGCCTACTGACTAAAGTCGACACCTTTGCAAGTGCCAGGATCCCACAGGGCTGCTCGCTCACTTGTATCCCGGCTGCTCCACTTCCCATCCAGCTTCTTGCTTGTGACCTGGGGAAGCAGTCAAGGCCAGCCCAAAGCCTTGCGACCCTGTACTGGCATGGGAGACCTAGAAGCTCCTGGCTCAGCTCCAACTCTTGCAATCACTTGGAGTGGCTCAGCAAATGAAAGATTTTTCTGTCTCCTCATCCTCTCTGTAAATCTGACTTTACAGCAAGAATATTTTTTTAAGATTTATTTATTTATTGGGGGAAGCCAGACATGTAGAAAGGAGAGAGGACAATCTTCTGTCCAATGATTTCCTCCGCCAAGTGGCCGCAACAGCTGGAGCTGAACCGATCTGAAGTCAGGAGTCCAGGTCCTCCTCCAGGTCTCCCACGTGGGTACAGGGTCCCAAGGCTTTGGGCCATCTTCAACTGCTTTCCCAGGCCACAAGTAGCGAGCCGGATGGGAAGCGGGACTGCCAGGACTAGACGCAGTGCCCATATGGGATTCCTGCACATTCAAGGCGAGGACTTTAACTGCTAGGCCACCTCAACAGGTCCAAAATCTTAACTCTCCAACTAAAATACTGAAGACCAGTACATTGTGAGCTGAACATATCCCATGTTGGTAGCCCATTCCTAAACCAATGCTGGCCTTTTTTTCAAGGATAACTAGGCTGTCAGAATTACTCCATATGCACGGGGCTGAAACTTCCTAAACACACATGCAAGCAAGAATTGTAAAGAAAGATGGCTTGTGTGAGCATGAACTTCACCCCATTAAGGTTCTTAAATAGTTAGCTGCTTTTAGCTCATTTCCTACTAAAAATTCAAATGTCTCAATTTTCCATTAGGCTGTTACAGCTTCGTCTGTTAAGCATAGCCCCGCGTTCCCTAGCATCACCTAGTAGATCATTCTTGATCTCGGAGCTTCTGACGAGCTGTGTGGATTCCAAGTGAGATTTGCCTTACTGGAATTATGCATACATGTCAGTAAGGATTGTTTTCCATCATTTAGGGACCAAGTGATTTCTAGAAAAGCCATAATGTTGAGAGTACTTCCGAAGTTATTTACTGTTACTGCATGGTAGAGAAACTGACACGTGCGTTGGACTAGACGTTAATTTGTCAGCATTGGCCAGCAACATTCCTCGTGTAGACAAACGTGGGAGTAATGCTCAAACGCTCAATACCGAGATAGGAGAAGATCAGACAAGGATGAAAGTCTGGCGCTTCTCTGCGTCGTGGAGGTGTTTGAGGAAGTAGGAAGTGGGATGCTTCACAAAGTCCGTAAAAATGGAGTCAAAAGAGAAGTTTCCATGCAGACTTGAAATCCATATGTTGGCTTTTATGATCATTCTCCACAAACATTTTAAAGACTGGTTGAAAGAGACAGTGTATGTGAGTTCTATAGCTCACCAATGTTAGGAAAAGCACAGCTGTTACTGGTTAAGTACCCAGCTTGTGAGAATTCCATAATTTTTAGCTTGTATTTCCTGCCTTCTGGCTAGATGTGTTTTGGATTTTTATTCTTTGGACAGCTGTGGGTAAAAAGTGGGAAATTAATGATGATCAAATTAGACAATGGACCTACTTATTAGCTCTAGAGGAAGGCTAACTACAATGAAAATTAGACTTGTGGATTATTTGAGTTACAATTCCCTCACTTCTTTTTATGAAGTATGTTGCATTACGTGACAGTTTCATAGGCTCTGGGATTCCCCCAACCCCTCCCCATGCCATCCCCCCATGGTGGATTGTTCCACCTTGTTGCAGTATTACAGTTCAAATTAAGTCAAGATTCTTTCATAGCAACCATGTAGTTTGCATAATGTCTAGCGTCTTATTGTCCAGATAAACTCCAGGTTTCTTGGGGAGACCATCTCTGGTCTGAAAATAGAGCTGGCAGAATATCATCCCAATCAATTAAAAGCCACAACAAAACATCAGCAACAATTTACAACATGATGGAGTTAATTGACATGGTATTGAGTAATCAGTACGTTAAAATGCAAGTTCTTAACCACATCCTGTGAGTACTTCATTGGCATTTCAATTTTAGTTTATGCACGGAACCGGCTTCTATACACCTTAAAATGGCTATAGGGTATTATTCAGCTAGCTGTCTCGTGTCTATTTTCATTGGAGTATTTAGTAGTTTATAGTGTTAAAACATAATGTTGCTGAACTTGGCAGATTTTAGGATAGTCTAAACTGGCTTATAACTCTGACAAGGCATTTGTCAACAGTTGAGGTGCAGACCAGTTTTAGGAGGGGTGTGCAGAGAAATGTTCAATGCCTTAGTGAGGAGTAACCAATCTTTGTGTCCTCCCTAGTAAGGTATGTGTGAGTCCACGCCGACCATTTCCTCCTCGTTCTAAGCTTTCCTTGTTGTTCTCTATCCTAATTTTTTTTGGCGGGGGGGTCTCTGGTCCTTGCAGGAGAGGGTGGGGAGCCAAAGTTGGAACTAAATAAGGATCAGAGAAAGCTCCTCTCCCTAGTCCCAAAGGAAGTTTACTGTTCTTCTGTTTCTGCAGACCGCTCAGGTCTCCTGGCTGTTGTTCCAATGACCTTGGATCCTGTCAGGAAGGATTTGGGCTTCTTCCATCCCATGTGGGAGATCCAGATGGGGGTGGATGACCTCAGAATTCTCAGGCTCTGAAGGCACTCCAATTCCCTATGTTCTTCTTGGCGGTTGGGATGTAGTCCTTGGTGCCCGTAGTGATAGTCCTTGGTGAGGATCCGGGAGTCTACAGGGTTGGGATACAAGCCTCCTCCTGCCACCTGCTCCACTCTGGGGTGCCCCCCTGCTCTGTGTGTACGACCTGTTAAGAGATTGTCAGGATCGCTCTTGATTCCCCCTATATGTCTTTGTAGTTTGAGTTACTTGTTCCATTCCTGACAGGTTATACTTCACGTCTTCCTCACATTCTAAGCAGATGGAAGATTTCTCTGCTCTCCCACCCCATTTCCAAGTAGCATAGGGTCTTAAAAGTATATCAGGTTTTACAATTCTTTGATGTAGATCATAAGCAGTTTGACTCACATTGATTGTTGGTTCATTGGTTACATCACAATATCTTATTGCATGAGCTACAGACTGTTTGGGCTTGGAATAATACTACAATTTACAGGTACTGTTTTTTGAACGGGCATCATTTCATCTTAAATTAAGGCAAATATGTGGTATCTAACCTTCTGGGATTGGCTCATTTCCCTTAGCATTATGGTTTCCAGTTGGGCCCATTTGGCTACAAAACTGCCTTTCATTTTGTTTAAAGCTGAGTAGTATTTCATGGAGTAAATGAACCATAGCTTTCTTATCCAGTCTTCTGCTGATAAGCATTTCGGTTACTTCCATGGTTGTACAATTGATTGTGCTGCTATGAACATAGGGGTGCATGTTGATTTCTCGTGTAATAGTTGTTTTGGATATATTCCTAGGAGTGCTATTGCTGGATCATATGGTATGCAGACTTTCCATTGTTCGAGTGTTCTCCATACTGATTCCCCTAGAGGCTGTACAAGTCTGCAGTCCCACCAGCAGTGGAGTAGGGTTCCCTTTTCCACACATCCTCACCAGCAAGTGTTGGTGGTGGTTTTTTGTAAGTGAGCCATCCTCACTGGCGTTAGGTGGTATCTCATTGTTGTCTTAATTTGTACTTCCCTTATTGCCAGGGAAAGTTGAGCATTTTTTCATGTTTGTTTGCCATTTGGGTTTGTTCCTTTGTGAAATGTCTGCCCATTTCTTGAGTGGTTTGTTTTGGTTGTTCTGGAGATGTTTGTATATTCTGGAGATTAGCCCCATATCACCTATGTAGTGTGCAAAGATCTTCTCCCATTCTGTGGGCTGCTTTTTTACTTTGTTGATTGTTTCCCTTGCTGTGCAGGAGCTTCTTAGTTTGATGTAGATACATTCATTTGTTCGTGTCTTGATTGCTCTTTTTGGTGTCCTTTTCAGGAAGTTGGGACCTACCCCTAGATCTTGCAGAGTATTTCCAACATTTTCTTCCAAATGTTTGAAGGTTTCTGGATATAGGTTTAGGTCTTTTATCCATGTAGATTTGATGTTAGTGTATGGTGAGAGATGTGGGTCTATCTTTTTGTTTCTGCAGGCTATCAACCAGTTGTCCCAACAGCACTTATTGAACAGACCTTTCCATTTGCCTGGATTGTCGTTTGTCTTTTTGTCAAAGATTATTTGGCTGTATCTGTGTGGGTTCCCTTCTGGTGTTTCTATTCTGCTCCATTGATCTTCCTCTCTATCTTTGTGCCAGTACCAGGCTGTTTTGATAACCACTGCCCCATAGTATGTCCAGGGGTTCGGAACTGTAATTGGCCCTGCTAACTTCCTGTGCTTCAGGATGGTTCTAGCTATTCTTGGGTTTTTGTGTTTCCAAATGAACCTTTGAATCATTGTTTCCAGTTCCATGAAGAATGTTTTGGGTGATGTGATTGGAATTGCATTGAATGTATATATTGCTTTTGGTAGTATAGACATTTTAATGATACTGATTTTACCTATCCAGGAGCATGGGATGTTACTCCATCTTCTGAGGTCTTGTTCAATTTATTTTTTAAGTAGTTTGTAGTTTTCTTCAAATGGATCTCCTACATTTTTTGTTAGGTTTATTCCCAGATATTGCATAGTTTTCTGTTATTTTGAATGATATCTTGCTGATTAGATCCCTTTATATCTTGGGGCTGTTTGCATACACTATTGCTGTTTTTCGTTACGTCATTTTGTACTCTGCCACTCTACCAAACTCTCGTATAAGTTCTAGCTGTCTCTGTATTGAGTCTCTTGGCTCTTCTAAAGAAACATAACACATCGCCATGGAGGAAAAAGACACGAGGTGTAGTTAAGCGAGGGAGTGAAAGTGAGGGTTTGTTCTTTGTGGCAGACTGTAAGAACAAAAGGTGAATTGTTGAATATTTTTCACCATGGCAAAGAATCTTGCTGGTAAAATAATGCACCAGTCAAAACCTGATAGTTCCAATTGTTTGCATGTAATAGCAGACGCATGTCTCCATAATTTTCTCATTAAATCAGTCTCAATGTTCCACAACAATTAAAATCCTCATGTTTTAAGTTTCTGGTTACTTGAATATATAAGGTGGTCATAATTTTAAGTGCAACTTTTTACATTTTTAAGATCAATTGACACAAATATGCATCCACGGGGACTCTGTAAGGTTTTGCTGCATGTAAAGCAAACATTGGGTACTAATGAAATGGGGGTGAATAGATCTAGTTATGTAGTTCCTTGGATAATTTCTATGTGGTGAAACACTCAAATTCCTTCCATCTAGCTTTATATGTATTAACTGTATGTTATATATAATGTGTAGACGCATCCACATATGTATGTACACACAGCATGTTATTGGTAACTGTCATCACCTTGTCATACTATAGAACACCAGAACTTAGTACTTCTACCCAGCCATTACTTTCAACTTGTCCATCAGACTTCTCCCATTTTTCTTTCCCTCTCCCTTCTTCCCCCCAATCTGTGATATTATTCTAAATTCACATGAGATCAACTTTAAATTCCAAACAATGTTTCAAAAAGTTTGTAGAAGACAGAATTAAAGATCTGTTTATCTTGATGAAAAAGGTCTTAAAATTTGTGTTTTTCGTAAAATGAACACCATGAATGCATATACAGTTCTTCACAATAGTCCCTAGTGACCTTTCACCTTTCTCTAGTGTTGGTTAGATTTCGTTTCTCAGCTCTCCTCTAATTTCTTTTCTCTGTTTTTAACATTTATTTTATTTTCATTACAAAGTCAGATATACAGAGAGGAGGAGAGACAGAGGAAGATGTCCCATCCGATGATTCATTCCCCAAGTGAGTGCAATGGCCCGTGCTGCACCGATCCGAAACCAGGTGCCTGGAGCTGCTTCCAGGTGTCCCATGTGGCTGCAGGGTCCCAAGGCTTTGGGCTGTCTTTGATTGTTTTCCCAAGCCACAAGCGGGGAGCTGAATGGAAAGTGGAGCTGCTGGGATTAGAACCAGCACCCATAAAGGATCCTGGAGCGTTCAAGGCAAAGACCTTAGCTGCTAGGCCACGCCGCCGGGCCCAGCTCTCTAATTTCATTTCAATGTTTTGTTTCTAGGTTAGTCTATAAGTTTGCTGGTTTTATTTCTTTTTGAAATAACCTTTGTTTCACTGATCTTTCATGTTTTTCTCTTCATTTACTCGTTTGATCTTTATTTCTTTTTTATATATATATATATATATTTATTATTTAACTTCAGTAATTACATTGTATTATGTGACACAATTACATAGATAGTTGGGTTCTCCCCACCCCTCCCCAAACCCTCCCACCATGGTGGATTCCTCCACCTTGTTGCATAACCACAGCTCAAGTTCAGTTGAGATTCCCCCATTGCAAGCGTATATCAAACATAGAGTCCAGCATCTTATTGTCCAGTCAAGTCCAATGTTGGAAACACACTGGAACACTTAGGGGTAGGCCCTCACTTCCTAAAAAAGACTCCAAATGCAGTAGAAATCGAGACCAAAATAAACAATTGGGACCTCATCAAACTAAGAAGCTTCTGTACAGCTAGAGAAACAATCAACAAAGTAAAAAGGCAACCCACAGAATGGGAGAAGATCTTCGCACACGACATAGGTGATAGAGGGCTGATCTCCAGAATATACAAAGAGCTACAAAACAACCAAAATGTCAAAACAAACAAGCCACTCAAGAAATGGGCATGGGAAATGGGCAAACACTTCACAAAGGAACAAACCCAAATGGCAAATAAACATATGAAAAAATGCTCAAGTTCCCTGGCAATAAGGGAAATCCAAATTAAAACATCAATGAGGTACCACCTAACACCAGTAAGACTGGCCCACATGAATAAAAGCACCAACAACACTTGTTGGCGAGGTTGCGGGGAAAAGGGAACCCTACTCCACTGCTGGTGGGGCTGCAGGCTGGTACAGCCTCTATGGAAATCAGTATGGAGAATATTCAAACAACTCAAATTCAACATACCGTATGATCTTTATTTCTTTACTAACTTTGGGATTTAGTTTATTCTGCCTTCTCTAGATACCCAAAATGCACCTAACCTGTTTGAAACCTTTCCATTTTTTTTATGTAGGCATTTAATGCATCAACCTTTACTTAGTATTTCTTTAGATGTCTTCTGTAAGTTTTGAAATGCTGTATTTTCATTTCATTCAATTTTTAAGTTTTGTTTTGGATTTCTTCCACATTTCTTTTTTGGATTTCAGGATCATAATATTTAATCTGCAGATGATTTTGTTTTCAAGATTTATTTGAAAGGCAGATGTTACAAAGAGAAGATTTCTGTCCACTGGTTCACTCTCCAAATGGCTGCAATGGCCGGAGCTGAACCAATCCCAAGCCAAGAGCCAGGAGCTTCTTTGAGGTCTTCCACACAGGTGCAGGGTCCAAGCACGAGAACTATCCTCCACTGCTTTTGCAGGCCATAAGCTGAGGGCTAGATGGGAAGTGAGGCCCCCGGAACATGAACCAGTGCCCACATGGATGCCGGTGTGCAAGGTGGAAGATTAGCCTCTTGAGCCACAGGGCCGGCCCCTCAATCTATGGCTTCATATTACCAAATTTGTCTGGATTTATATTTTTGTGATTAGAAAAGATATGATGTACTTTTTGTTGTGGTTTAATATGTGGTCTTAGAGGAAGTTTAGTGTATTCAAGTACATATTCTAAAGCTATTGCAATGAATGCTGTGTCAGTGTCTGTATACCCTAGAACTGTGTTTTTTCTTTTTGTTTTTTTTTGGTTTTGGTTTTGGTTTGGTTTTTTTTTTTTTTTTTTTTGGCTTGACTGACATGTTAGTTGATTCCTTAACTCCACTTTTCTTGATCTGGAGCTTGACTCTCCCTTTAGATATGTATGTGTTTTTTTAAAAGATTTATTTTGTTACAAAATCAGATATACAGAGAGGAGGAGAGACGGAGGAAGATCTTCCGTCTGATGTTTACTCCCCAAGTGAGCACAACGGCCGGTGCTGTGCGGATCCAACCAGGAACCTCCTCCAGGTACCCCACGCAGGTGCAGGGTCCCAAGGCATTGGGCTGTTCTCAACTGTTTTCCCAGAGCACAAGCAGGGAGCTGGATGGAAAGTGGAGCTGCTGGGATAAGAGCTGGCATCCATATGGGATCCCGGGGCATTCAAGGCGAGGAGTTTAACACTAGGCCACACTGCCGGGCCCTCCCTTTAGATATAATAAGGCTTTTTAAGAAAATGACATGCTGTGGCATTGGATATATAGTACCCAATCTGTCCTACCTTATTGTTGAATTAATTTCTTGATCACTATCTGATTATCTTTGTATCTTTTTATAGCTTTGGCTGAAGTGTATTTTGTCTAATGCACTACTCCTGCTTGCTTTAGGTTTCCACTTAGGTAGAACATTCTTTTCCATCTTTTCACCAGTATGTGTCTTTACTAATGAGTTTCTTAAGGTACATATCCTTGGTTATTTTTTAATCCATTTAGCCAAACTCTATCTTACCTGGGAGTGTGGTCCATTGACTTTCAAAGCTGTTGCTAATAAGTAGTAACAGTAAGTAGCTGTTATTAGTAAGTAATCTATCCACTTAAAAATTAGTTGGTTTCTTCTGAGTATTCTTCATCCAGTTATGGGTGAGCTTCAAAGTTTTCCATTTTGGGCCCAGCACACTAGCGTAGTGGTTAAAGTCCTCACCTTTCACATGCCAGGATCCCATATGGGCACTGTTTCTAATCCCGGCGGCTCTGCTTGCCATCCAGCTCCCTGCTTGTGGCCTGGGAAAGCAGTCAAGGATGACCAGCAGCCTTGGGACCCTGCACCCACATGGGGGGCCCGCGCTCCTGGCTTCGGACTGACTGAGCTCCAGCCATTGCGGCCACTTGGACTGAGCTATCGGACGGAAGATCTTCCTTTCTGTCTCTCCTCTCTGTATATCTGACTTTGTAATGAGAATAAATAGAAGTCTTGCATGTTCTCATGATGCTATCCTGCTACCTTTTATTTGCTTCTGTCTGTACATTTTCCTCAAACAAGTTTTAGGAGGCCAGTTGATTCTGATGACTTTCCTGACTTTCACTCATTTTGGAGAATATTTAAGTTATAAAGGATAGTTCTACTCAGCCAAGTATTTTTGGCTGATAGGCTTACTTTTTCTTCACAACTTGAAATAAACCATTCAATTCCCTCTTGGCCTATAAAATTTCTGTTTGACAATGTTGTTCATTTAGTGGAGGTCCCCTTGAAAACGACAGTGCTTTCCTTTTGAGAATGAACAATTGTTTGTACTTAAAAGAGCCGGACCACAATAGGTCAAGGGAACGTGGATCTTTTCTGATTCTGTCAATTGACATCCTATGGGCCTTCTGTACTTGGAGGTGTACTTATTAAGATCAGGGAAGTTATGAGCTGTTTCATTGAATATGCGGCATACTCTCTTCCTCTCAGGAATTCCAAGAAAGTGTTCATTTCAGTAAGGTCTCAAAGCTCTCGGGCTGCTTTCATTCCCTTTCTCACATTTTTTTAAAAGCTGGCTAGAAAATATTGAACCTGTCTTCAAGTTCAAATATTTTTTAATTCTGTTGATCCTCATTTATCTTGACTTTCAACTATTTTCATTTTTAATTTTTCTTTAAGAAATACTTGATTTGCAAGGTAGATAGAGAGGGAGAGACAGATCCTCCATCTCAATGGCTGACATCAAGGCCTGGGCCACTGGATAGCCAGGAGCCTGGAGCTCTGTCCCTCTTGTAGATGACAGGGACCCAAGTTCCTCTGCCCTCTTCTGCTGCCTCTGCAGACATATTAGCAGACATCTGGATCCAAGGTAGAATGGCCAAGACTTGAATCGGAGTTCATAGGAGATCAGTACACAGGCAGTAGCTCAGCCTGCTGCTCACAAGAGCCAGTCCACAGTTGATTTTGTAATATCTGTTCAATTCCTCAAGGTCAGTCCTTGCCAAATTTCTCATATCATGCATTGATTTTCTAATTTCATTTTCTGTTGAAGTGTCATATGTCTTTTTGAGTGTTCCACATCATTCTTTTTGGATTCTTTATTTTATTGGAAATGCAGGTTTACAGAGAGAAGCAGAGACACAGAAATATCTTCCATCCACTGGTTTATTCACCCAGTGTCCAGAATGGCCAGAGCTGAGCCAATCCAAAGCCAGGGGCTTCTTCCAGATCTCCCTCATGGGTGCACAGTCCCAAGGCTTTAGGCTGTCCTCTACTGATTTCCCAGGCCACAAGCAGGGAGCTGGACGGGAAGCAAAGCATCCGGTATTAGAACCAGTGTCCAAATGGGATCCCGGCATGGCGGAAGTGAGGACTTTAGCTACTAGGCTACTGTACCAGACCCCTTAACTGCCAAGCTATTGCGCCAGACCTCTCCCGTGTAAATTCTCAAATTTACTAGCATTCCTATGTATGCACCCTTAATTCTAATGTCGGTGTACACTAGGTATTAATGTTAAACACTTCAACAATGTGGTAGTAGTAGCTTATAGTATAAACAATTCTATATGTAAAACTTGCAAGGTTCATTTCTCAACATGCTTAAGCCTTTAGTATTTTGTCCCAGCTTTTCCATTCTATGATAGCCATACTTCTGTAGGACAATATTCTACAAGCAATTCTCTTCCTTAATAACCTGCTTATTTGCTCGATTTACATTTTGAAACAATCATGTAAGACTCCAAATTAAGACATTCTATAAATAAAAACATACCGCATTTTGTCCCAGGCGCAAGTGATGGTGAGGTGCAATGGCATGGATGCAGACCCTGGCCTCGGCTGGTTGGGGGTCTCCAACAGTGGAGCCGACCCTCGACGCAGATCCCAGGGGTCTCCAGCAGCTGAGACGGCCCTCGCCGCTGCTGCCTGGGGTCTCCAGCAGCAGCAGAGAACTGAAGAGAGGGGGCGCAGCGCGGCTGGTAAGGCCAGCAGCAAGGGAAGGGGAGGGAGTGCGGCATGGCTTGAGACCCTCCCGGCACTGCGAGGGGAAGTCCAGCAGCAGCAGAGACCTGGGCTGTGGCACCCTGGGGTCTCCATCAGTATTGGGGACCCTCGCCTCGGCTGGTAGGCGTCTCCAGTAGCATCGGCGACCCTCGCCTAGGGTGCTGGGGGTCTACAACAGAGGCGGCGACCCTCGCCTTGGCTTGCAGGGGTCTCCAGCAGTGGCAGAAAGGGGAGGGGATGGAGCGCGTGCAGCTGGAGAGTACAGGCTAAAGGGAAGGGGGGGGGCGGCACGGCTGCAGCCCTTTGCTGCACCACAAGGGGATCCAACAGCAGCAGCGACCCTGGCCTCAGGTGCCACGGCGACCCTCACGTCCACTGCAGGGGGTCTTCAGCAGTGGCAGAGAAGGGAGGGGAGGGGACGTGGCACTGCTGCAACCCCTAGCTGAGCTACGAGGGGATCTCCAGAGGAATTGGCAACCTTGGCCTTGGTTGCAGGGGGTCTCCAGCAGCAGTGGCGACCCTCGCCTCGGCTGCTGAGGGTCTCCAGCAGCGGCTAGGCGAGGGGAGTTGAAGCAGCGCAGCCAGGCTGGAGAGCCCAGACACAAGGGAAAGGGAGGGGCCCTGGCCCAGGGGAACACACTCACCACCACGGCTTCCAGTGGTCTCCAGCAGCAGCTACCCTCACCGCTGCTGCCAGAGCTCTCCACCAGCCGAGGCGAGCTGAAGAGAGGGGGCGCAGCGCGGCTGGTAAGGCCTGGAGCAAGGGAAGGGGAGGGAGCGCGGCATGGCTTGAAACCCTCCCCGCACTGCGAGGGGAACTCCAGCAGCAGCAGAGACCTGCTCTGCTGCAGCTGGTGGTCTCCATCAGCATTGGCGACCTCGCCTCGGCTGCCAGGGGTCTTCAGCAGCGGCGGCAACCCTCACCTCGTGTGCTGGGGGTCTCCAGCAGCGATGGTGACCCTGGCCTTGGCTTGCAGGGGTCTCCAGCACCAGCGGTGACCCTTGCCTTGGCTGCCGGGGGGTCTCCATCAGCAGCAGCGACCCTCGCCTCGGGTGCTTGGGGTCTCTAGCCAACCGGCCAGGGGAGGGGTGGGAGCAGCGTGCCAGGATAGCTCAGGCACATGGCAAGGGGAGCCTAAGGGGCATGGTGCATCTTGAGAGCCCAGGCGCAAGTGAAGGGGAGGGGCCGCAGAATGGCTGCAGACCTTCGCCTCGGCTGCCAGGGGTCTCCAGCAGCAGAGGCGACTCTCGACGGGAACCCCGCTGCTGGGGTCTCCACACCGAGGCCCTCACAACCTTCCTGTGTGTGTGGTATGGGGAGGTGTTTGTTGGGGCGGGGTGTTGCAGGGTGGTGTCCCAGTGGGTCAAGAATCAGCCTGCCAGGCAGATGGCCTGTATGGGTGCTGCTTCAGATCCTGGCTACTTCCCCAGTGCACGGGCACTGTGGGAGCTGCAGTCCCACGTCAGCGTGCCCATGGGCGTCTGGGAGTTGCAATCCACATCAGTGTTCCCACCAGTGTTTGGGAGTTGGAGTCCGACTTCAGCGTAGGCAAGCACACTGTAGGAGCTGCAGTCCCACGTCAGAGCGCCTGAGTACTCTAGACGCTGAAGTCGTGAGGCATTTTGGGAAAAGATGTTCCACTAGGTAGCCTTCCATAGGCCGCTCTGGGACAAGAGACACCATCCCCTTGTCTCTCAAAGTGCATCGTGGGACGTATATTCCCAGCACCTCTTTTGCCGCCGAGGCCAAGCCAAGCACAGCCGAGCACAGCTGAGCTCAATCAAGCAGGTATGCAGTGCAGTGTCCGGGTTGCAGCGCCAGGAGATGGTCAGGCTTTTTGGAGCACATTTGGGAACTTGTACTGTAGATGGCAGAAGCCATGAGCAGGTATGACGTTGGCTGGGGAGCCACCTGGGCCTGGATAAGGGAACGCTTTCAGGGCCTGTGCTCCCGACAGCACGGGCCTGGATCCCTGGACTGTTTCCCAGCAGCCTTTCCTGCATTCTACCCTGAACCCTTCTTTAGGGGAGGTGCACCCTTGCATCCCTGCCCTCTACTCAGGCACCCGTCGCCCCTATCCCACTTGTCCCTGCCTTGGCCATGCACCCCATCCCCTTGGGGAGGCCCTCACAACTGCCTGTGTGTGTGGTATGGAGTGGTGATTGTTGGGGTGGAGTGGTCCAGGGTGGTGTCCCAGTGGGTCAAGAATCAGCCTGCCAGGCAGATGGCCTGTATGGGTGCTGCTTCAGATCCTGGCTGCTTCCCCCGCAGGCCAGCTCCCAGTCGATCCTCCTGGGAGAGCAGTGGAGGATGCTGCAGGGCTTTGTGCCCCTGTGCCCCTGTGCCCCTGTGCCCCTGTGCCCAGGGGGACACCTGGAGGAAGCTCCTGGTTCCCGGGATTGTCGTGGCCCAGCCTCGGCTGGCTCTGGTGCTGGTCCTCGGGGAAGTGAACCAGCAGATGCAAGAAAGATTGCTCTCTCTCCCTCTCTGTTCCTCTGTGTTTCAAAGCAAATAGCACAGAGGAAGGCTGGCATGCACACAGGCAGGCAGGCAGGCAGGAAGAGATAGACACCTGCTGCCCTCCTGGGAGGAAGCGTGCTGTGTGCTGTGTGCTGTGCTCTGTCTCTACTGCTTTTTCCTGCGAATGCAGACCCTGAGGGCGTATGTAGGGCTTCCGTCATGGGACTCCTTTGCAACTTCTAAAGAGTGTGCTTGAGAGAGAAGGTCTCTGTGGCTGGGGCTGCTTCCCTTGACTTGGCAGCAGTTAGGAGGAGCATCCTGCAGTGAGTGCCGGTGGCCATGAGAGGGCAGGCGAAGCTGCCCTTTCTACCCCTGTTTCTCTGAAACTTGAGGAAAAGTAAGTGAAGAGGCTATTTTAGAAAGTATAAATTAAATAGATATGGTTTTGCCAAGCATTTGGATTAAAGAACAGCTACTAATAAGTATGTGTCTAGGGCTGCATCTTACTATCACCCTGGGCCATTCCACAACATTTCATTATGTTTCTCCTACTACCAAACTGAAGCTCATTCTCTCCCTTTCCCTTTATTTTGTTTTGTTTCTAAGTTTTGCTTCTATTCACCATCTGCAATATCGGATCATTTTGGGCCTAGTCGTTATGACAGTCTATCTGTTGGCCATGGTGGGCTCTATCCTACCTCTTACTTTTTACAAGAGAACTTCCCCATTATCTCATTTATTATTTCTGGTAGGCTTAAGAACAATAGTTTTATCATCCTGCTTATGGGTGTGGGATATTGGGTCTAACAACTTGGAGTAACTCATTCACAATCATACAGTCATGAAGTACCAGGGCTGAGCTCGTTGTCCCAGTTTTTTGTTTGTTGGGTTTTTTGGTTTTGTTTTGTTACTCTAAACTTTTGTAGTTGGTGGAAACAGATTGTGTGAACGAATGCTGCAATCCCAGGAGGTAACCAGACGGAGGAAGGGGGTGTCATGAGTGAGTGCTGTGCAGAGTGATGACATCACGCCAGCTGATACAAACAACCTGCCCATTGGATCTGCATGTCACTTTCCTGTAAGAGCCCACCTGATGTTTGTAACCAAGTGACAGTAAGGGGTGTTAGTGTATGTAAAGGTGGGAGAATGGGGAGTTCTAGTGTCTGGAAAATACCTGAAGGTGATGCCATTAGTTCTTTGTAAAGTGCTGGTCTTAAAATGTGAAACCCAAAAGGAAAAGTTCTTGTGAAGCTTTAGGAAAACTAACAGACACTTGAATACTGGGTACCTTTGGGTACAATCATGTTTGAATTTTTGACCTTGAACTTGATTTGAATAAAGTCCTATTTTGTGAAGATCCTAAAAGATCTGGGGAACTGAATCCCAGGCTTCAACTTCCTTCAACAGTTCCTTTGTCATTTATTAGCTTAAGCTGCCTTTCTGTTTTCAAATATAGGCAGTTCATCTTCTGTATAGATTCCCAGTACAGTAGGGATTAAAAGTTGCTCAAAGCTAGGCAGTAAAACTTTCAGCCAAGAAAAAATCAAACGTCTGGATGGCCCAAGGGAGCAACTGACATTTCAGTTTTTTTAAAGATTTAGTCCCTGAATATTTCAAATTTAAACATAGGCTTTGGATCAGTGCAACTTGGGTTCTGTGTCACTTATTCTATATTACCTCAGTATTATATTATGGATTCAATTTCTTGCTCAGTTTTTGGAAATGGAAGACAAATTAAGTTGTCAGGCAGGACTTTAACCTGTAGTTTGCATTTCATGTTCTTGAGTTGTAGTGCTAGAGTCTTCAATGTTATTAATTTTTGCTAACCTGAGTAAGCAAGTGAAGTCCCAGGACTGTTTGGAAAACAGGATGAGCTTTAGTTAGGGAGGGTGGGGGTGTGTGAAATGATGGGTTTAATAAGGGAAGTGAATAGGAAGCAGCAACAAGATGGTCATGTTACATTTGTTGAGACCAGAGATTCTGAAAATATAGAAGTCACTTCAGAAAACAGGGACCTTGTAGGTATCATTCTCCTGTCTACTTCTCTTCCCCCCCAAAGTACTAATGTTGAAACAATTTTGATTTAATGGTGATACCGTTTATGGAAGGATTGTTTTTTTCACTGTAGAGGCGAGTCCTGTTTGGATAGAATTTGTACACAGATACAGTGGACATCTTTGGAAGTTATGTCACCAGTGACCGTGTGCTTTAAATCACTTGCGTTATTGTTATGATGATGATGATGATGATGATGATCAAGGCAATTGCAAAGCACTTACCCTTGAACATTTACCAAAAGTCTGAGGCTCTATGACATAATGTTGATGGATTGTGTTGTTGAAGAATTAACAAGATGAATGCCCTTTTCCCTACGGTTGTATGTACTTACATCTTTAACTTATTGCTAAAGAAGTAGGTGTCAGATAGGCTGATTTAATTGTGCTCAGTATTTTGTGACAAATCATGAAAGAGATTCCATTAGTCAAGATATTTGCAGTTCTAATGAAGAGTAAAATCTGATGATTTAGTAATGTTGGGATTATCTCATAACTAGTTGTTTAATTAAAGATCAAACATGCTAATGTGATTAGTAGATCTTATTATGAGACCTAATTAGGCCAGGGTTAAGCAAGAACTTCTGGCCCATTATCTCTTTCTGTATAGCTACAAACTACAAATGGTTTCTCTATTTCAGTTGTTACAATAAATGTCTTATGTGCATGAAAAGTATGAAATTCTAATTTTGGTGTCCATCTATAAAATTATATTGCAGCGTAGTGATGTTTATTCATGTACATTGTCTATAGCTGCTTTCAGTTATAAAGGCAGAATTCTACAATTGTATGTAATCATACAAAGATCGTATAGCCCACAAAGCCTAAAACATTCAGTATTTGTAGAAAAAGCTGACATTTCAGATAAACTGTAGTGTCTTTCACATTTGTCCACTTCTTCACATTTCAACATCCATTATCCTGGTCTAGATCTTAGTTCTATATTGCCAAAATTGTTGCAGAAACCTCACAACTGGTATTCACATTCCTGGTTTTCCTTACCTTATCTTCCTAAAATATGCACACTTAAATATTTAATGATGTCTCCGTATTTACAGAAGAATCTACGTAGTTCAACGCAAAGCGCTTCTTGGGTCACTCTACACTTCAGGGAAGGCTTCACCTGCTTGCTCATTATAGTCTATACTTAGGGTAACCATCTGCTTTTTCCAGAAGGGATAAGTAAGTGTGAAAGAGGCCTTTATAGTCATTGAATTGAGAAAACAAGTGTAAAGCAGTATTATTCTAGGCACATCGGGATATATATATATATATATATATATATATATATATATAGCGCCATATTACCAATTTTTCATCTGGTTGCTACACATTCCTGATCTCTATATGTACTTGTTCTTTTACTTCTACTAGAATTTCTTTTCCTCTTTGTATAAATATCTACCTGAAACATTTTTCCAAATCCAGTTTATGACGAGCCATGTCTGTGCAGCTGTACTCATACATAATCTCTTTCTCCCACTGCACATGCACACACACACGTGCGCGCACACACACACACACACCTATAGTGTACAGCACTAGTTTCTTTGAGACATAATCCTTAGCAAACACCATATTCCTCATGGATCTATATAGCACCATGCCATTTGCAGTATATATTTGATGAATCAATGAAGACTAGATTGTGGAGACTAGTATTTGAAGTATTCAATTTCTGAATCTTCCATTTTAATATGATTAAGTAGTAAACAAAACTAGGTTTCTGAGGACTGAGGACACATCCTTGAGTGCCAGTATGGAAGTGTAGCAGGATGGATTAAAGTGCAGGTATAAACTTTGAGATCCAGCCTTCCTGAGACTGCATTATGATTCTGTCACTAATAGGCTGTATTACCTTGGGCTAGTTACTTTCTTCTCCTTACCTTCTTGCATCTGTAAAATGTGGGTGATCATAGTAGTTACTGGATGGAATGATGGCTGAATAAGCAAGTATTCCAAGAACGCAGTGACTGCTCTATGAAAGTTCACTGCTGGGAGAATCAAGATGGCAGAATAGGGTAAGCACACGTTTAAACAGATGGAGAAACATTTAATCAGGATGAAGCAGAGAGGACACATTCCAGGAAATAGAGAAAAGAACAACAGCAGAGGGATACCTGGAGACTGACAGACACAGGACAGCCGACACAGCAGCAGACACAACGGTGTGGTGTTGCAGTGATGGATACTCCAGCGGCATTCAGCTGACGGCAATCGGAACTCCACCAGCAACCAGGTGGGAAGGGACTTGCACTGGGAACTTGGGAGGTGAACCCAAAGAACTGGCCGTCCTGCTGGTCCATTTGATTTGGCCAGGAGCAGAGACAGAGCAGCAGATCCCAGACGGGCAGTGCGAGAACAGAGTGGATTTATAGCCCAGTCAGCCCCATAGAGCCGAATTGGGCACCATTTTGCATAAGGAGACAAAAGCAAGGGAAAGGACTGAGCATAAGTTGAGCTGGGAGTGAACTCGTTTCTTCTTTTTTTTTTTTTGCATTTTTAAATTTATTTTTGAAAATTATATTGTTGACAATCTTTACCTAGTTAATTACGGTAAAAAGGTTCAGGAGCTATAGGGAGGTGGGTAGGACTATTATGTCCATATTGTTTCCTTCTTGTATCTGAGGTAAAGGGGGTTATTGAGGGAGAAGCCCCTCCCAGTTTCCCACCCACCCCAAGTCCCGGATGTGGGGCATGCTCTGAGATCCTTGCTCAAGTGGTTTTAATAGTTCATTAGTTATGAATCACTGCCATTTTCACCACTCCAAGCACAAGGGGGTTGTTGAAGAATCCACTGATTGACATAGTCATAGAGTCTTCATTTGCCCAGTATTTCGCTGGCAACATAGAGCTGAGGTGGTTGATTGACTTGTTCTTTCTTCTGTCTTTTCTTGGGCAGGGTTCTGAGTCCAGCATTTCGATTGGGGAGAACCCCAGAGAAATTGTGAGGTATTTATAGACCAGATTCTTGTATGTTCTAGCAAGTACAGGGCCCGGCACAGTCCATCTCCTGGATCAGCTGGTGGTTGCAATTGCTGGGTTGGTTCTGATTTCAGGCACAACATAAACTGGGACCAATGGCTGTTGCAGTCCAGCCTGGTTCTGCCCAGCACATACTAGGCCCTCACATATATAAATGGGAGCTGCAGCCTAGTCAGAGCGACCCACAATAACACCCAGCCACATTGCTAGGGGAGTGGAGGGGGCGGGGCGCGGCGCAGCTTCAGACCCCAGCCTTGCCAGGAGGGGATTCCTCTCCCCGTGCAGGTGGAGACCACCCCCGCACAGGGAGGGGAAGGGGGCGCGGCGTGGCTAGAGAGCACGGGAGACAGGGCCACAGTCCTCACTCTGGACCCCGGGAGACAGGGCCCGGTCCTCTCTCCAGACCCCAGGAAGCAGGGCCCCGGTCTTCCCCCTGACACCTTGGACATGTCCTGGTCCTCTCCAGAACTCTGAGACAGGGCCCTGGTCCTCTCTCCGGAACTGGAGACAGGGCCATGTTCTCTCCTGGACCCAGGAGACTGGACCCCGGTCTTTTCCCCGGAACACGGTAGACAGGGTCCTGTCCTCTCTTGGAGCCCAGGCGCCTCGGGTGCGGGGGAGTTTCCAGCAGTGGCGGCTACCCTCGCTGCGGCTCCCATGGGACTCCAGCAGCAGTGGCGAGGGGAGGGGGCGCTGCACTCCTGGAGAGCCCAGCTGTGCTGCCAGGGGAATGGAAGGGGCACTGGGCAGCTGGAGAGCCCAGGTGCAAGGGAAGCGGAGGGGGCACAGCAGGGCAGGAGACCCTCCCCCGCGCCGAGAGGGGATCTCCAGGAGCAGCTGGGACCCTCGCCTCGGGTGCTGGGGTTCTCCAGCAGCAGCGATGACCCTCACCGCGGCTCCTGAGGGTCTCCAGCAGCAGCGGCGGCGAGGGGAGGTGTGGGGGGCTGTGCGGCTAGAAAGCCCAAGCTGAAGGGAAAGGGAGGGGGCGCTGCATGCCTGCAGCCCCTAGCCACGCCACGAGGGGACAAAGCCAATTGTTTTTTGCAGCCCTAGGCAGAGAGAGCCGACCCCTTGCTGTGCGTCACTGCTAGAGGAGGCAATTCGGAACCAGCACAGCTCCAAACTCAGACACTGCTTTCCCTGGGATGCGCCGGGGTGGGGGGCCGCCAGCTAGGAGCTGGCGGGTGTGGGGGAAGCAAATGTGTCTCAGGCGTGCATCAGCCTGAGACCATGAAGGATTATCCGCGGGATTATCCGCGCGGTCCACGCGGTCCAGCCAAGGGCACAGGCAAGCCTGCTTAGTTGGCTAGCTTTCAGAGCAGCTCTCCAGAGGCAGCGAAGTTCTGCTCACCAACGGGAAAAAAAAATCCGGAAGGCGGGGAAACAAAGCTTGGTTCATTCTCAACATCGCACGTCCCGGGGACTCTATTGCCCCTTGGCTTTACTCAGAGTTTCTGCTTAAGGTCTCTCTCAGCTGGTCCAGGCGACAGGGAAGGCACCAGTCTCCTCCTTGGGGGGGGGTGGTGGGTGGGAGGTTTCGCCCCACCCGCCTTGTCTTTCTTGTCTTTGCTGCCGGACTGTGCCGGGTTCTGCCGCCTCAGCCTTCCCGCGGCTTTTGTGTTGTCTTCCAAAGTTAGATTAACATTCCTGCCTTGAAATTTTTAAAAATATCGTTATTTTGGTAAATGTGCTACTTTACATCCATAAGTGGCTTGAAAATAACTCCAGAAAGTCACTTATAATTACCACTGAAAAAGCATGAAAATTAGTTTCTGATCTTGTGCAAACTTGGTTAGGTTTATTGGCTCACCCCTTTCAGAGTGTGACTACAGGATACTCACCCTTCAAAAATCAAACTTTCAAAAAAGATTTATTTATTTTTATTGGAAAGTCAGAGATACAGAGAGGAAGAGAGAGGAAGATGTTCTGTCCTATGATTCACTCCGCAAGTGACCACAACTGCTTTCCCAGTTCACAAATAGGGAGCTGGATGGGAGCGGGGCTGTTGGGATTAGAACCATATGGAATCCTGGCACGTTTAAGGCGAGGACTTGAGCCGCTAGGCCACCGCGTTGGGCCCCCAAAATGAAACCTTTTAACGTAAAGAAAATTCGATTTCTAAATGCGTCCTAAGAATCTACTAAAGATACAAAGTCTCCTGTGTATTGTTTGAGAACAGTAAGAGCATCTAATTCTGTGTTGCTATAAAATGTCTGGTAAAAAAAAAGGAAGCTGATCAAAGTAAAAATGTAATTAATAATAGTTATTGTATTTTACTGTCCCCTGAAGATTTGCATGTATTGCTACTGTAGAGTTCCAAAGAATACATAAAATACATTTTCCCCAAATCATGCCCCCAACCTTATCTGAAAATAATTGATGATAGAGCTGGTGACGTGGCCTCAAGGACTAAGCCACCATCGGCATCATCAACATCCCGTGCAGGTGCTGCTTTGGGTCCAAGCTGCTCTACTTTCAATCCCTCTTCCCACACTAGTACCTGGGAAAGACAGCCCAAGGATCACACTGAAAGTGTGAGGGGAAGCCTGTGTTGACTAAAGGAGACTCCAGTTGCGTCCTCTATAGTTTTGATGTGGACGCATGTACATGCCACTGCATGAAATAGCACAGCATCTAGTAACAGTGTCTGTTGATTTTTACTCAAGGGGTACTTCCAGTGGAAGCGTCATTTTTAAAAAGAAAAATCATAAAGGAAAAAGAAGGAAGGAAGGAAGGAAGGAAAGAGAGAGAGAGAAAGAAAACAAACTTTGAGGGTGGGCATGATGGCCCAATTGGCTAATCCTCCAGTTGTAAGCACCAGGACACTACTGATTCCTGTCCTGACTGTTCCAACTCTCTTCCAGCTCCCTGCTTGTGGCCTGGGAAAGCCTAGAGGATGGCCGCAGTCCTTGGGACCCTGAACCTACATGGGAGATCTGGAAGAAGCTCCTGGCTTCGAATCAGCTCAGCTCTGCCCTTCGGGGTCATTTTTGGAGTGAACAAACAAATGGAAGATCTTTCTGTCTCTCCTTCTCTCTGTAAATCTGCCTTTCCTATAAAAGTACATTTTTTAAAACTCAAACTGCAGTTTTATCTTTTTGCTACTGTATTCACGTGTCTTTTTTTTCAAACACCCCTTTTCTGCCACTCACGCAGAAGGGCATTTAAGCAAAGCAAAATGAAAATATCTCTATGGTCTCGGGAGCATTGTTGTAATTTTAGGGGCAGGCCTGGTTCTTGGCAGGGAAAGAGTGTAGCTTGGATCCATTCCAATCAGGGCACAAAAATCAGCTCTAAGGGCTTTGACGCGTAGAGAAAACGCTTCACCAGCTCTGGCTTCGTAATTCCGCATAGGAGGGAAAGATTTCACCGAGTTCCTGTTCCAGGGATCACCATTTTCTGTGGGTGCGCCTGTGAGCGCGCGCCCAGGGGTCCCGACCTGAGTTAGTCAGGCGCGCATGTGTCTTGATTTCAATCAGAGTTGTTGTAGGTTTCAGCGGCCTGTCCATCAACTAGTATTTCTGGAGAAGCTCTAAATCCAGACACCTGCTACTCAGCGTCCTCCACCCGCCCGACTCATGGGAGGTGGAATGGAAAATAGCGCAGGTGTGTGCTCTCAGGTGAGCTGCGCGCCCCGGGCCAGGAGCCGGGGACCAGGGACCGGGGACCAGGGAAGGCCAGCGTCGGGCCCGGAGGAGCACAATGCCGCGGGTGAGTGACCCTAGTGGAACCCAGAGTCCACTGAGCCCCGGTCTCTCGGCCACTAGCCTGGCGGGCTGAGTTTTAAGCTGTCGGGGAGGCTCTGAGCTCAGGGGATGGGGCAGCGGGTCTGGTCTGCGGCTTCAAGCTCCTTAGGTTTAGTCTGAGTGTTTGGGCGGCGGCGGAATGGTGATCTAGTTCCTCGCTACTGCAGCGCTCCGGAAGGGGGGGATTCAAGTTAGAAAGCGACCGGGCAGATTTTTTCAAGTCCCTCTCTCTGGGTCCAGACCCATGGTCCCAAACGCTGGGACTCCAGAAAACTTTTGCGACTAAGTGAAGACCTCCTAAGGCACCCGCGGTGCGGTTCTGCCCGAGTTGCAACATTCGTTTAATTGGCGTTAATTAGAATACTCCGTTGGTGAAAAAGTCAGTCTGGATTTGGGTCTTTGACTTCATATCCCTTGTTTTCGCGTTCATAAATAGTGGTGATAGAATATGACAAAAGTACACCGTTGGGGAATTTTTTGGTCAAGTTCAAGAAGTAGCACCGTTACCTCTGTCTAGACTTCAAAGTGGACTTTAAAATACTGTGTGTCTCACACTTTCCAATTCCATTGTGAGGGTGAAGTGAGCAGGGAACATGGAGTTTTTTAATGTGGTGGTAAGGTGTTGCAAAACCAGGGCTTGTTTCCTGAAAAAAAAAAAAAAATAGAGAGCTCAGACAATTACCAAAATTTCTGGACATTTCTCTTGTGGTTTGATTCTTGAAATTTTCAGTATGGGAGCCCTTCGGTGTTGTTTACATTTGTACAGAAAACAGACTCCTGAGTAGAGACCATTTGTTTAGTTTGTACTTTGCAACCTGACATTTGACAATGGTTGGTTCTAAACAGTTGTGCTTTATCAGCACGATGGAGTTTGGCTTTTTTTTTTTTTTGTAAACTTGTTCAATTAGGATGCACTTTGCTGGTAATCTTCGTGCTGTATTTGTAAAGTTTTGTTTTGAAATGCTGTTTTACTCTGACCTGAAAGAAATGGAACGTACAGTTAAAATTTTGTGTTGAGGGAAACAATAGAAGGCTTAAAAAAAAAACTTTGAAGTGGGATTCTTTGAATGTTTAAGTCTTTTTTTTTTTTGCACAAGCTGCTTTCTTGGTAAAGACTGTTTCTTGTTGTTTGTGTGGGTGAGTTCCAGCCCCTTCCCTGTTCCCCAGGGGCCATCAGCACGATGGTCCCTTCAGTTCTCAAGCCAGAAGCAGAGAAATGTATCCTTTCCTGAATCTCCCCCATCCAGTGTATCCACGCTTCTGGTCAGTTTTCACCGTCAGCCACCCTGAGAGCCCTAGGCTGCAGGATCCTGTGCCTTAGTGCTGTGCTGGATGTAAGCAGCCAGAAATGAACCAAGCTCAAGCAGTGCTTGCCCACATGATTGTGGCAGAGTCAGGGAGGCAGGTTCCCAGCCAAGAGGAATTAGGTGTCAGAATGGGAAAGCTTTGGAGATGCAAGGAGGCACTGGTTTCCTTTACAACAGGTAGCCCTGGAAGATCTACCTGACAAGCTGAGATGGGGAGGAACCAGTCACAGGGAAAGGGGCAGGGAGACTGCAGCCTGGCCTTGGAACAGTTGTGCTGGGAAGGGCTTGGCTTATCCGAGGACTCGGCAGCAAGGGAGGGTTGACCTAGAAGTCAGCCAGAGATCAGACCACGCAGAGACCTGCAGATGACAGCCAAAGGTTTAGGTTGATTCTGAGAGGAGGGACAGCCATGGTAGAGTTTTCAGCAGGCAGGACTGGGGCTGCCAGGTAGAGGATAGGAGTTGCAGGATAGGAGGTAGAGGATGAGAGTAGGAGGCCCCGCTGGGTGCTCTCCGGAGGTTTGACCTCAGCTCCAGGCATCCTTTAGAGGTGATAGTTAAGAATGTTACACAAGTGTATGTACTTAAAACAGGTCTTGGATAATGTTTAGTTGGAAACAAATCAATCTCAAAATGGCTAATTTGTGAATTCTTCAGCTTCCATTGTTTGTAATGGAATTTTAATTTTTTTCTGCTAGGATCATTTGTGTGACTTTATGAGCATTTTAGGGTTATAAGATTGCCAGCATTGCTAAGAATTTTCACCTGTAGGATCACATGTTTCCAGTCAAGTGGGTCTCCAACTTTAGGGTGTGTCAGCATCACGGGACAGGCTCTCTGCTGCCTTTGAGTATTAACAAGCCGAGAAACTTCGATCACTTGTTACGTGATTGCCTCCTATTCAACACTGTTCCATGCTGACCTCTATTTCACATTGAATTATTACAGATAATATGAACTAGAGATATTATAGAATGTTCTGGGGTGAGGAGTAATTTGCACACTGTTGCCTTTCCAGCTTCAGTCACTCATTACCGATGCATTTGATGGTAATAGATTTCAGAAAATCAAAGAATACTTTGAACAGAAAGAGAGCCATTCCCCTCAAAAATACAGTCGTCTGCTCTTACAAAAGCTTGATAGCTCCATCAATAAGGCAAGTATGTTTTGCTTTCTGGTGTGCCCAAAGTACCTGCGTTGAACTGCCGACGTGAGTGGTGACGCAGTGTGGTCTCCTGCCTAGGAGCTGGATGAGCATGCCTTTGGGCATATCTCCCTGTTGCTGCTCACCTGTGTTCGGCAGTTCTTCATGGATGGTCCTGAAGAAGATGAGCCTTTACTAATTCAGCAGGGACTGATCCCAAAGATAAGTGTCATCTTGTCACTGCTTGAAGCTCTGGGTAACCTGAAGGATTAGGGTGGGTTTAGTTGTGTTACATTATTCTGTCCCATGGAGACCAAATCAGAGAAGAAATCAGTATCCCGACTTTGCCACATCTGTATCCCCACTTTGCCACATCTGTATCCCCTCTTTGCCACATCTGTATCCCCTCTTTGCCACATCTGTATCCCCACTTTGCTACATCTGTATTCAACAAATATATGGTGGGGAGGGAGATGGAATGGTGACAAAAAATAGTTTTTGACGGGGACAGCTGGAGTGGTGACCAAGGCATTTTATTTTTAAAAAAGATTTTTTTTATTGTGAAGATTTACAGAGAGAAGGAAAGACAGAAAGATCTTCCATCCGATGGTTCACTCCCCAAGTGGCCATAATGACCAGAGCTAAGCTGATCCGAAGCCAGGAGCCAGGAACTTCTTCTGGGTCTCCCACGCAGGTGCAAGGTCCCAAGGCTTTGGGCTGTTCTGTACTGCTTTCCCAGGCCACAAGCAGGGAGCTAATGGGAAGTGGAGCAGTCAGGATACCACCCGGCACCCTTATGGGATCCTGGTGGTTGCAAGGCCAGGATGTAACCACTGAGCTATCACACTGTGCTGAACCGAGGTATTTTAAAGCATAGCTTCATGGGATAGTGGACAGTGCTTGCCACCTTCTGTAATGCCAAGCACGGGCACCAATTTGCTCGACTTCCAATCCAGCTACCTGCTAATGTGTTTGGGAAAAGCAGCAGAAGATGGCCCAAGTGCTTGGGCCACTGCACCCCATTGTGGGAAACCAGGATGCAGTTCTAGCTTTGCCAGCGCAGCAGCTTTCTGGGGGTGGGAGGGGGGAAGAGAAGCAAGGAGAAGGAGCTATTTTCTCAGAGAGAGAGAGAGTTGTCCATGTGTGTGTGTGTGTGTGTGTCCCTGCTTCTGTTACTCTTTCAAATCTTTTTTATTTTTTTTATTTTTTTTTTTTTTTTAAGAACTGACCTCCCTCAGTTGAGGTCACTTCTTGAGGGGAGGTCCTGGGGTAAGTTGGATCACATTAACATAAAGAGAATGGAATTTTAATCATGAATTTAAGGATGGAGAAAATATAGTTTCAGAAGACAGATGATTCAATTCTTTTGATTTTTGGACATCATCGCACCAAAAATGTTTCTCTGAGCTTTGAATTAAACATACCATTTTGTTTCCTTTAACGCACTAAAGGACTCAGTAATATTTTTTATAGACAGTGGATGATTTGGAACATAATTATGTTTCTTGCTGTTGGGATACCACTTGCATTTCTAAATTTTAATATTTATTGCAAAGGTGAGGAGGTTGCAGACCATTGTGGACTTTTGATTAGGATGGAGAGGGTTGGGTTTGGGGGGCAGTGGGATGGCTGAGAAAAATATTCCTGCCTTCCCTCCTCTGTCCACAGGGGAAGAGGGTTGGAAGAGTAGAGAGAGAAGGTGTGCCACTCCTTGCCAGGCTACAGTGGTGCCAAGGGATGGAGATGGTTGTTGGTTGTTTCCTTAGGGACCCTGACGGGGGTGCAGGGGAGAGAGAATGTCCTGAGGGAGTTATTTCTCTTGGCTTCTTGCACAAGAGGTGAGAAATTCTAAGGTCTCTTGGCTGCCCGCATCTACCTCAGTGTGCCCACAGACTTAGGCATTCATGCATTTGGAAGGCAAAGTGCCAGAGGGGACACAAAGAAAGATGTTTCATCTGTTGATTGATACCACTACAGCAAGCACTGGACCAGGGCAAAAGCAGGAGCTTTGAATCCCTGCTGGGTCTCCCAAGCAGGTGGCACTTGGTCCATCCTCTGCTGCTTTCCCAGGTGTAGTAACAGGGAGACAGGGGAAGCAGAACAGTTTGGATGCCAGCACCACAGGTAGTGGCTTAACCAGGTGTGCCACAGCTCTAGTCCCCCAGGTGATTGAATCTAAAGTGAAGGTTTTTCTGATGTAAATGCAGGAAATGTCTCAGACCTTGCCTATGTTACAGTCAGCAGTCACGTGGAGAGAGTTAGCCATTGCCTGGGCTCTGTCACCAGCAATTTTGATTTCCTGGGTCTGGGATCAGGGAATTTTCAGATAGTGCCAGCTTTTCCCAGTTCCCATTGAGGCTTGTTTGTGATGTTCAGCAGGGTGCTTGATTCTGAAATGCAGTGATCAAGGCTCTGTAAGGAGCTGTTTATCCAAACTCCTGCTCAGCAAGAGCCGTTTTCTCTTCTGACCTGTCTCAGCAAAAAATGGTCTTCAGATGGCCTTTGCTTTATTGAGTAAATATATTCTAGGAAGGTGACAGAAGTTTTGTTTGTTTTTTTCTGACTTACTGATATTTTTGTTGGAAATGGAGATTTGCAGAGAGAAGGACAGCTGGAGACCCAGAAGCAGCTCCTGGTTTCCAAATGGCTCAGTTTCGGCTGTTGGGGCTATTTGGGGAGTGAACCCACAGTTGGAAGATTTTTCTTTCTGTCTCTCCTTCTCTCCATGTCTGCCTTTTTAATAAAAATAAGTCCTTTTTTTTAAGTTTGTTATAAATTATTCCCATCCTAGCAACTTAATATGAAATTGAATATATATTTCTATGAAAAGCCAAACCTTGTTTTAGCCAGCTGTGTTTGACCTAAGAAAGGTAGCCAGGCCTGGGCCCATTGAGTGCCATCAGGGTGGCACTGGGTGGAGCCGTTCCCAGTTCTGCATCTCCGTTGACAGGTTGCTTTCTGCACGTTTCCCCCTGTGTTGGGAAGATCCGTTGAGCTCAGTCCTGTCTTGCCAGTCCCTTCTGGAGCTTTCTGGCATCCATCCTGGCTAAGTCTTCAATTCCTGCTGAGAACCCGAGAGCTTAGGAGGCTCCTGGAGGTTTCTGGCTCCATCATGAGTCTTCCGCATGGCAGATGTGAGAGCCAGGCCTACCTGGACATGTGCAGGGAAGAGGAGCTTTAGTCCCATTCTGGTCACCTGATAAAATCTCCTAGAGAATTTTCATTGACTAGGCTGCAATAACTCAGTCCTGTGTGGTTCCATCTGCCTTTTCTGTCTCGGCTACATAGTTTCCTGGTTTGAGAGGATGACAGGATTTCTGACCATGGAAGACCTGGTCTCAGATGTATCTCTGATCAGTGCGACAGAAGACTTCCTGGACACTGCTATGGTAAGGCTCTGGGGAACTTCACTGTGCATGCCCCCTTGGAAGTGGACAGGAATAGCAAAACTTCATCCAGGTCTCTTCCACGGGTACAGGAGCCCAAGCACCTGGGCCATCCTTTGCTGCTTTCCCAGGCGCATTCACAGGGAGCTGAATCAGAAGTGGAGCAGCCAGGACTCAGAACAGCTGCCATCCAGGAGGCCACTCTGTAGGTGGTGGGGGAGCATGCTACACCACAGTGCTGGCCCCTCGAGGTTATTTTCAAAGCCTGAATTTCTGCAAGATGTGCGTTTCGTTAAAAGACTTTATTATCAGAGTATCATTTAAAGAATAACTGTACATCAACACACATGTCCGTGTTAAAAGAAAAATGGCTTATTTACATATGTACAAATAGCCACTTGCTCATTGTATGCAGGAGGCTGAGGTTCACGTAAGCTTTCTCGAAAGTTCTTTAAGGGCACCCTCTGCCTATGAGGGCACCCTCTACTAACATGAACGTTACAGTTTAGAATGCTGCTTTAGAATAATAGCTGAAACCTTTCTTTTTATTAGGTTATTTCCAGATGCAGTAGAAAAGGTAAGTCTATTATTAGCTACCAATTGGCTACCTATTTTAATTAATATTACAATACAGAGACTATTGAAAGTGGGGTTAAATATATTTGAATTTATTGAGAAAGCATATGATAGTGTTGAAATACATTTTGTTGTGAAAACCTGTTTATTTGCCTGGTTGTGTTTGTAGTTGCTGCTGTCGCTAAATGGCTGCTAAGCTTTGTTCAAGTCGTGAAAAACCAGGTTGGTCATTGTACACCAGCAGCATGGTCAGTGCTGTGGTTCCCACTGAGGCAGCACTGGGGGCTGGTAGGTCCTGAGAGGATGGATTGGGAAGTTTGGCCGTCTCAGCTCTCCTGTTTCTGGGTAATCTCTTTGGCATGTGGCCACTGAAGTGCCATCTGCCACAAAGCCCTCCTCATGCCACCACAGTTACTCAAACCTAGAGGCAGACCAAGAGGAAAACCAGGCCAGTGTAGCTGTTGCTGACTTGACCTGAATTTGCTTTGGCTGCTTTCCTCCTTTAAGAGTATAAAGGTAAGGATTCTAGAAAAGGAAACTGGGGACTAGGTGGTTGATTTTTTTTTTTTTCCAACGTGGCTCACAGAAAAGACGATTTTGATACTTTCAGTTATTATGAACTCCAAGGTATATTTAAAACATTGGACCATTTCAGAAACTGGGGACCTCTTGCAACAGATACATTCTTTTTGTGTGATACACCTTTTTGATTTTCATGTTCAAGAGTGGTTATTGATGATGTCTGGTCACGGGGGATTTCAGACTTGTTACCAGCTGTGCTGTGTTTGTCAGAGGTCTTCACCATCTGTCAGTGGACTCCACATATCTTCAAGTTAATTTTTTTTTGTGAACTTCATAAATGATAATTGTGGTCTTTAAAAATTGGCAGAAAAAGTATTTTCCATTGTGTATTTGGACATTTGTAGCCCCAATATTCATGTAAAGAGACTTGGAGTGAGTGGACAGTTGGAGAATGAACCAACTGATGAGAGCACTTTCACACTGCTGCTATCTGCTTCTCTGTCAGACTAAACCCTTGCACAATCTTAATTTTTATTGTAATACACAAATGTAAGAAGCATATGGAAATAACAGGAAATTGTGGGGCCAGTGTAGTGGCTCAACACACTAACCCTTCACCTGCAAGCACCAAATTCCCATGCGGGCACTGTCCCAGCTGTTCCATTTCCTATTTAGCTCCTTATTTATGCCCTGGAAAAGCAACAGATGATGGCCCAAAGCCTTAGTATCCTGCACCTACATGAGAGACCTGGAAGAAGCTCTTGGCTCCGTATTGGATTAGCTCAGGCTCTTGTGGCCTTTTGGAAGGTAAACCAGTAGATGGAGAGACAGAGTGAAAGATCTTCCTTCTCTCTGTAAATCTGCCTTTCCAATGGAAAAAATATGTACGTATATATTTAAAAGCCAGAAGCTAGGAGTTTCTTCTGGGTCTTCCATGTGGATGCAGAGTCCCAAGGCTTTGGGCCATTCTCTGCTGCTTTCCCTGGCCATAAGCAGAGAGCTGGATGGGAAGTGGAGTAGCCAGCACATGAACCAATGCGTATATGGGATGCTGGCAATTGGAGGTAGAGGATTAGGCAGTTGAGCCATAGCACTGGCCTCAAAATAAGTATTTTGGAAAAACAAAAGGAAACTAGGGAGAATCAAGATGGCAGAATAGGGTAAGGACATGTTTAAACAGAGAAATGTTAGCCAATGTTAAGCAGAGAGGACACATTCCAGGAAATAAGAGAAGGCAGAATGACAGCAGAGGAGCACCTGGAGAGTGACAGACACAGGAAAGCAGCATATACAACAGTGTGGTGTGGCAGTGACTGATACCCTAGCAACACTCAGCCAGCGGTGACCTGAACTGCACCTGCAGTGAGAACTCAACTGGCAACAAGGTGGGAAGGGGCGTTTCCCCAGAGCTCAGGAGGTGAACCCAAAGAACTGCCTGTCTGCTGATCTGTTGGATTTCACCAGGAGCAGAAACAGAGTGGCAGGTTCCAGACAGGCAGTGTGGGAACAACATGGACTTCAGGGCCTAGTCTGCCTGCTAGAGCCAAAGCAGGCAGCATTTTGTATAGGAAGGCAAAGGCTGTGATAGGACAGCACTGTGCATGCACTGAGCTGGGATGAACTCATTCTGGCTCAGTGAACTGCAACAATGTGGCATCCTACAGGTTCCACCCAAGACAGGTCTGCTTAGAACTCAGTCCTGACTACCAGCAGATCAAGAACTCTAGTAGTGACACATCAGGTGCAAATCTGAACAATGTGGAAAAACTTTACAACTGCAGTGACAACAGTGAGCTGTGCATGTGCAGAGCTGGGAGAGAACTCACTGAGCTCAGTGCATTGCACGGGTCCCACAGGAAAATAATACCAACTATGGCATATGGGTCAAAACAGGTCTGTGTGACCCTCAGACATAACAGCCAATAGGCTCCAGCAAGATTAACACCACCATCAACCTAGCTATATAGGACACCTGGTGTCTCCCTAATCCTAGGACCTGCTCCAACCAGAAGTGGAAAAAAGGTTGTACAGACAACGATGCAGCCTCAGCACAGTATCACAGAAGGTGGAGAGTGGTGAGCCAGGAGCTGGGGCTGTCTAGACCATGGTAGATGTCTAACATGAGAACCCAGAGTTGGAACTTGGTGGAAAAAGTGGCCCAAGTAACTGCAAACAAAGAGATGTGTGCCAACCACAATAAATAAAATCAAATTGCAGACCTGTGGGTGACAGAGTGTAGAAACCTGTCCCAAGGAAGCAGAAGTACAGTGACCAATAGTAAAAGAGGAGCCACAGTCACAATGAATATTACTGAATACTCTCCTGTAAAGGAGCAAAACCCTTAGCCAACCTCAGAGTTCACTGAGGAAGATATCGAGAAAATGGGGAACACAAAATTCAAAACACTTGTTATGAAACTTCTTATCAACAACAAGAATCATGTAATACTTTAATAGTTTAAGGAATTTAAGGAATATGTCACACTGGAAATGAATCAAATGAAAGCTGATATATCAGAAATGAAAAATGCAGTGGAGTGAATAAAAGTACAGTGGAGAGTCTCCAAAATAGAATGAAGGAGGCAGAAGAAAGAATCTCAGAATTGGAAGATATTTCTTGTCACCAGAAAGAAACAAGCAAAAAGCTGGAAGCAGAGCTGGGTCAAGCTAAAAAAATATTTAAGAACTGAAAGACACTATTGAAAGGTCAAGTATAAGAGTTACGTGATTCCCAGAAGGTGCAGAAAGAGAAGTTGGGTTTAAAAATGTATTTAATGGGGCCCGGTGACACGGCCTAGTGGCTAAAGTCCTCGCCTTGAAAGTCCCGGGATCCCATTTGGGCGCCGGTTCTATTCCCAGCAGCTCCACTTCCCATCCAGCTCCCTGCTTGTGGCCTGGGAAAGCAGTTGAGGACGGCCCAAGGCTCTTCGACCCTGCACCTGCGTGGGAGACCTGGAGGAGGTTCCTGGTTCCTGGCATCGGATCGGCATGCACTGGCCATTGCGGCGCACTTGGGGAGTGAAACATCGGATGGAAGATCTTCCTCTCTGTCTCTCCTCCTCTCTGTATATCTGACTTTGTAATAAAATAAATAAATCTTTAAAAAAATGTATTTAATGAAATAATCAGGGAAAATTTCCCTAATCTAGAGAAAGAATTGGGAAACAACATTCTGGAGGGACACAGAACTCCCAACAGGCTTGACCAAAAGTGATCTTCACCATGACACATGATAATCAAGCTCTCTTCAATCAAACATAAGGAAAAGACCCTTAAATGTGCACATGAACAAATCAACTGACATATAAAGGAATGCCAATTAAATTCACAGGAGACCTCTCACAGGAAACTCTGCAGGCCAGAAGAGAATGGAGTGACATATTCCAGATTCTAAAAGAAAAAAATAGTTAGCCCAGGATTACCCAGCAAAACTTTCTGTTGTCTTTGCAAATGAAATACAGTTCTTCCACAGTAAAAAGAATAGACCTCTTTCAAAACTGCCCTACAAAGGGTACTTAAAGACGGTCTCTTGACAGAGAAGAGAAATAGCACCCACCAAAATCAAAGGCAAATGTGAAGAACATCTCAGTAAAATAACAACAGTAGACTAAATTAATGCACAACCCATTGCTAAAATGACAGAATCAAATTACCACCTATTCATATTAACCCTGAATGTGAATGGCTTAAACGCATCAATCGAATGTCATAGATTAGCAGACTGGATTATACAAACAAAACCCATCTATTTGTTGCCTGCAGAAGACGTATCACCAAGAAAGATTAACAGAAACTATATCTCATGGATTTTGATTTTTTTTGAATTCCATCTCTTCAAAACAGTTTTTCTTTCCCCTCATTAAATTCTTCAATGACTTATAGATCATACGATAGCATCATTTTGTTAAGGAATATTCTTGATTTTCTTTCTCTTCAACACATTGGTCATTCAGTAGCGTGTTATTTAACTTCATAGCATTGTAAATTTCTATTTCTTCCTGTTGATTTTGTATTGTGGCTTTTCATTTAAGCAGATGTATAGTAACTGTAATGGAGACTGTCTTATCCAGATGTGAGGATGCATTGCAGTATGCATCTCTACTTCCAAAGATGGACTCCCAATGAAACTGTTTACTGTATCTTGACAATAGGATGTGGGACTCTCTGCCATTGTCCATGCCCGCAATGATGGACATATGACTGTTTATGAGGAACTGTGCTATAGTAATAATATAGTAGAACTTGTGGGAGGAGGGAATTTGGGGAGGGAGTAAGGGAAGTCCTTGGGCCTATGGAACTGTATCAGAAAATGATAACAATAATAGTAGTAATGATAAATGAAACTGTACAAGGAACTGCACATTCTTAGTTGGTGTAGAAATCAGAAATCAGTTTTGCTTTAGGTATGATGACAGGGAAGAGTCATACTGCTTGTTCCATTTTCCTTCATGGATATCTGCATGATTCATACATATGTGGCCTGGAACTTTTAAATTTATTTGAGTGGTAGAGTTACACACACCAGGGATGGGAGAGAGATCAATTGATTTTCCATGTCCCAAAATGACTGCAACAGCTATGTTTGGGCCAGGATAAAGTCGGGAGTCTGGGATTTCCTCCTGCTCCCCACACGGGCAGCAGGACCTCAAGCACTTGGGCCAGCATCTGCTGTCTTCCTAGGTACATTAGCAGGGAGCTGGATCAGAGGCGAAAGAGCCGGGACTAGAACTGGCAAGCTGTTATGAATGCTGGTCTCACACGGGACCACGTAACTCGCTGTACCAGTGCTCACCCAAGAGGTTTGTTGATTTGAAAGGCAGAGTGACACCTCTTCCATCTGCTGGTTCACTCCCCCATGGTCTCAACTGCCGGGGCTGTTAGCATGGAGCTGGACTGGAAGCAGAGTGGCTGGGATTCCAAAGGGCATTCCAATATGGACCTGAGGTGTCAGGGCTTAACTCCTGTGCCACAACACCTGCTGGTAGTGGCTTTAACACAGACTTGATCTTGTCTCATGGCCAGACCTCATCATTCCATGGCTTTTGTAGATTTGCCTTTCCATGTCATTTGGGAGTCATTTCCTTGGTCATTGTTGGCATCTTATTTTTCCCCTGCCGTTCTTTCCACTGCATCTGTGTTGCTGTTTTGTACTGAGCCTGCACCTGCAGAGTTTGCTGTGGCGTTTCCTGCTTCTGTGTAAGCTGCTGCCTCGTGTGCCGGCTCTGCTGCCATCCTCCTCCTCTTGCTTGTGCTGAATCTGCTGCGGCTTTTCTTGCTCCTGCTACAGCTGCTGTGCAGCGCTGTTTCTGTTACTGCTGCTGCCTCACCTGCTTTGGTCTCTGCTTTCCTGGTGCCTCTTCTGTGTTGTTTTCCCCTGCTGCTGTTGCCCCTACATTTGTCAGTTTCTCTTCCTCTCCTTCCTCCTCCTCCCCAGATAGGAGAGGCAGAGCTATCTGCCATCTGTTGATTCACTCCCAAAACTTCCAGGACAGCTGGGGCTTGGTTTCCCTGGAGGGCAACAGCAACTCAGTTACCCTGACTGCCTCCCACAGACTGCATGGCAAGGAGTTGAGACCAAGTGCTGTAGGACACGGACACCGTAACCACTAGCTCCCCTGATTCTTTTTGGCACACATTTGATTCTTGTAAAATATGCTTTCAGGGAAAATGCAGATGTTGGATTCCTTCATCCTCAGTTTAGGATTCCTAGTGACAGAAAGGAGGATCAGCCATTCGCTTTAGCAGGAGGTGAGTTAAGAAACTAGGCAACAAGTGCTCCAGCAGCTTCCAAGAAACTTATGCATGGGTCTCTGTTTTCTTTCTTTCCTGTGAATGCCTTCCCCAATTCTGAGAAGGCCGTGAGGACTTTGAACTTCATTTTGCAAGCTGTACCTTGGGAAGAGAGAAAAAGCCTCCCCTAGTCAGAAAGCATATGTCATCTTAAGTGGCTTTAGCCTCAAGTACATGGTGTTGTTAAGAGCAACTCTCTTGTGGTGCTGTTGGTTCAGCCTTTCTTCTCACGGATGAGTGCAATCATTTGTGGTTTCGGTGAAGGCTCAGTGCACTTGCCGTGTGTGCTAGATAATGCAGGAGGACCGAGAAAGAGGCAGACTGACTGTGTTCTTGTTTCTTTATGGGTTGTTTGGATTTTTTTAATAGATTTTATTGTTATTGGAAAGCCGGATATACAGAGAGGAGGAGAGACAGAGAGGAAGATCTTCCATCCGATGATTCACTCCCCAAGTGAGCCACAACAGCCGGTGCGCACCGATCCGATGCCGGGAAACAGGAACCTCTTCCGGGTCTCCCAAGCAGGTGCAGGGTCCAAAAGCCTTGGGCCGTCCTTGACTGCTTTCCCAGGCCACAAGCAGGGAGCTGGATGGGAAGTGGAGCTGCTGGGAATAGAACCGGCGCCCAAATGGGATCCCGGGACTTTCAAGGCGAGGACTTTAGCCGCTAGGTCACGCCGCCGGGCCCGGGTTGTTTGGATTTTACAAGGCAAGGTGAAATGCTTTATTAGACCATCCATGATTTTTTTCCTTTTGTGTATGTGAGCTCACTCAGTGACTGGGAAGAATGTTGACAGTGCAAGTCCTGGGGCCAGACTGCTTGGCTTCCAATCCTACCTTTGCCACTTCCGTGGGTGGAGTGCAGCTTGAACATTGTCCTTCATGCTGCTTACCTATAGCCTGGGGTTGGCAGTAACTTCCCAGTGAAGTTCTTGTGAATGTCAACTGAGAGAATCTTACAGTGGCCAGCACGATGCTTTGCAGAGAGCATGGACTCTTAGGTTACCAGCTGTTCGCCACCCCAACAGGCCGTGGAGTTTGCATTGCTTTGAATTTTGGGTGACCTCGCTATGCCTGCATAGTCATTGCAGCGTGAAATTTGGAAGGAAGGATGTCATGTGTGACTGCAGAAAGAGCAAATTTAGCACAATATTGTGAAATGTGATTTTAAATGGCTGACAGTGGCAGCCCAACATTTATTGGCTGGGCAGCTGTTACTGGTGAGTTTACCATAGTGTACAGGTGGTGACCAATGATCATCAATGCATTGATGTCATGTTTAACCATGTCACTCATCATTTCTGCACTGGACTTCTCCTAAAAAACAAAACAAACAAAAACACCTTTTTTTTTTTTATTTGACACAGTGAAATCACTATCTTCAAAGTATTTAGAGTTAATATTGATGTTCTGATATCTAATATGTTGAGATTGGAAGATCTCATGTTTTCTCAATTTTCAAATCACAATCCTATGGTCATGCTGCCTTCTTATCTGTGTGTTCAGGAAAGTCTGGAATGTTCTGGACTTTCAGGCACAAGTGAGACCTGCAAGTGTAAAATGAAGTGGTGCTGTTTTAGGGCTGTTTGTTGAGTAGCAACAAATCAATCCACATATGAGGAACTAGGCTATCACAAGATGTTGCAATAAATCTCTTCTTTAAAATTGGAGTTACTGTAACATGGAAGAAAGATTAGTGTCACAGTTGTTAAACTTGACTTGAAATTCTTGATTATATACAGGTACTTTAAAAGCTTGTGGAAAATGGAATTTAAAAATAGAATGTGTTTTGTTGTGAAATTCTGGAAATTCCATGCATGAATTTTCTTAGAGATTAATTTGTTTATTTGAAAGTTACATAGAAAGAAACACACACACACACCTCTTCCATCCACTGATTTCTCTTCCCACATGACCACAACAGCTAGGACTGGGCCAGGCTGAAGCCAAGAGCCAGAAGCTTCTTCCAGATCTCCCACATACATAGCAGGGGCCCAGGCACTTGCGGCATCTTCTGCTACTTTCCCCAGATGATCAGTAGGGAGCTGGAGGTTAAGTGGAGCAACTGAGACATGAACGGGTGCCCATAAGGATGCTATAATGCCAGCAATGGTCTTTACCCACTGTACCACAGCACCTTTTCCACAGATTTTTGTAACAGGCACTTTTTTGCAAACTTTAAAAAAAATACATTTTTTGAGAGATTAATCAGTGTTCCATCTGCTAATTTATTCCCAAAGTTTGCAATGACCAGGGCTGGAATTTTGGTTTGCTACAAGAGTGGCAGGGGCCCAAGTCGTTGGGTCACTTTCTGCTGCTGTGCTAGGCACTTTAGCAGGAAGCTCGATTGGAAGTGGGGCAGCTAGGACTCAACCTGGTGTCACAGGTAGCAGCTTAACCTGCTGTGTCATAATGCCAGCCCTGCTTCTGGTGAACTTTTTAGACAACTTTCCATATGCAAGAATCTCTTTTTGCTGCCAAGTAAACCTACCCTTTAGTTCTGTTTTCCACCAACTTTTAGGAGTAACCTCATCCAGTGAGAGACTGTGTTCGTTACAGCTTTGACATTACAGTCAGTGAGGGGAATTTGAAGTCATTTCAAACGTACAGATTGATTTTAAAAATATTGTCAGCATGATACACTTGATGTAACTTTGCCACTTGATGTACCTGTCAGTAAATGTGCTTGATTTAAATGTTTCAGGAAAGACTTTGCAAGGACCATCATAATTGTGGGTGGTAAGAATGTAAATATTTACTATATTAAATATTGGGCCCTGGAGGGGATTTTCTAAGCATTTGGGACCCAGGGAGAAGGAAGGATGAATCATGGTCAAACTCTGAAAAGAGGTATTGAGATATGATTTTCAATTTATTTTGAGAGGTACAGACCGAACACTGTAAAGAATAATTAGGAATTGAATATTTATTCACCATGCAACTTTGTTAAATTTTAGTATGTTGGCACATCTACCGTAAATACTCTTTTTGAAAACAAATGGAGTCAAAATGAAGAAGAGTGCCCTGTGTCCTTGTTCCCAGGCCATTTCATTTCTCCTTGACTCACAGTTTTCATGTCTAAGCAACTTTTTCTAAATTTTCTATTTTCATAAACGCTGAAAATTTTATTTTTTAAATTTAAATTTTAAAAATTAGTTAAAAACACAATTTTAAAAAATGCTTGAGAGACAGAGACAGAGAGCTCCCATCCACCTGTTTATTCCTCAAGTGCCCACCTCAGCCAGAGCTGGGAAACAGAAACCCAGTCTGGGTCTCCTGTTTATGTGTGGCCGGGACCTCGTCCCTTGAACCATCACCTCCTGCCTCCCAGGGTTGTGTTAGTTGGAAGTTGGAATCAGGAGCAGAGTTGGAATACAAACCAAAACACTGCAAATCAGATATGGGTATCCCAACAGTGACTTAACCAGGCCAGGTGCCTTGGCCCTTAAGGTATATAAGTACCGTCCTATGGAAAGTATTTTGCTCTATGCAGTTTTAGAGTCCATTGTGAATATCATAAGTGACCTTAGAATTTTATTTTTTAAACAAATATTTTATGGCTATTTTGATGAACTTTCTTTGAATTAAAAAAAAATTTTATTTTTTTTAACTTGAAAGGCAGATTTTGGGCCTGGTGCCATGGCCTAGTGGCTAAAGTCCTCGCCTTGAGCGCACTGGGATCCCATATGGTCATGGGTTCTAATCCCAGCAGCCCTGCTTCCCATCCAGCTTCCTGCTTGTGGCCTGGGAAAGCAGTCAAGGACGGCTTCTGCTAGAGACCCAGAAGAAGATCCTGGCTCCTGGTTCCCGGCATCGGCACCGCACCGGCCGTTGCGGCTCACTTGGGGAGTGAATCATCGGATGGAAGATCTTCCTCTCTGTCTCTCCTCCTCTCTCTATATATCGGACTTTGCAATAAAAATAAATAAAAATTAAAAAACATAGATTTTTATAGAGGGAAGGAGAGACAGATCTTCCATCCACTTGTTGCAACAGCTGGAGCTGAGCTGATCTTGAGTTAGGAGCCAGGAAAGACTTCCGGGTCTCCCACGTGGGTGCAGGGTCCCAAGGATTGGGCCGTCCTCCACTGCTTTCCCAGGCCATAAACAGGAAGCTGGATCGGAAGTGGAACAGCCAGGAAATGAATGAGTGCCCACGTGGGATGCCAGTGGCAGCAGGCAGAGGATTAGCCAGTGTTGCCATTGTGCCAGCCCTTTCCTTTAAAAATTTTAAATGTATCTAACATAAAACCACAAATATTATTCATTTATATGTTGTTGACATCTTTTAGATTTCTCTCCCAGGATTTGTCAGTTGCAGCTTGCCTGGGGGTCCCACCCCAGGATACGTTCTGCTGTTAGTTCGTGTGGCATGAAGCGACCAAGATGGGACTTGTCAGAGCAAGCACCGTCTCTGGGACTCCTTTGTTGTGTCGTTTGTCCAGAGTGACCCATGTCTGCTGTGTGTTCATGTCCAGATTACGACCAGCAGGTTGCAGCTTCCAAAACCTTGTGTAGGTTGACAACTAGAACAGCGAGGGAGGAACTTGCCAAGCAGTGGTTTGAGGATAACGTCATTGCGGAAGCTTTCAAAGACATTAAGGATCGAGAATTTGAGATGGTGAGAGTTCTGCCCTTACAGTGAACAGTTGCGAAGTCTCCCCTGAGTTCTTGGCAATGAGTTGGGCTTAGGGAGGAATTTTTTCCTTCCATTTATATGATTTCACTGAAATTGTTAAACTCCCTGTTTTCCAAGGAAAGGGATCCATCAATACAAACAGGGATGGTACAGACTACAGACAAAGTGATTTTCATGGATCAAGCAAAAAATGTTTTGCTTTCAATGAGGAGAGCAATTGTAAATGGACATGTAGGGCCCAGTGCGGTAACCTAGTGGTTAAATCCTTGGCTTGAAAGCGCCGGGATCCCATATGGGCACTGGTTAGTGTCCCAGCTACTCCACTTCTCATCCAGCTTCCTGCTTATGGCCTGGAAAAGCAGTCAAGGATGATCCAAAGCCTTGGAACCCTGCACCAATGTGGGAGACCTGAAGGAAACTCCTGGCTCTTGGTTTTTGATTGACTCAGCTCCGGCCATTGGGACCACTTGATGAGTGAATCAGTGGATGGAAAATCTTTCTCTCTGTCACTTCTCTCATATATCTACCCTTCCAATAATAAATAAATAAATAAATAAATAAATAAATAAATAAATAAATAAATAAATAAAAATAGTAACAGTAAATGGACTTGTAGGGGGATGGGGTACTGGAGAAGTGGTGACAGGCTCCCATGGGTGGTGACAGGCTCCCATAGGTGGGGCTAGCTCTGGTGGCCAAGTCGTGTGGGGTGGTTGTGTTGAGCTGTCCACCCACCATCTGTATGTAGAGAAAGGGTTATTTTCAGGGTCTTCTCTATACTTCTGGCTCACCTTGATTTTGCCTTTGAGTGGCACAGAAGTAGCTTATGACTTTTGTGTGTATCTGTCTTCAGTCTCACATGGCTAAAACATATCCTCTCCTCTTTAAAAAAAAAAAAAACAAAAAACAAAACACCTAAAGCTGCTGCTTTTAGTATAAGGCAAAACCTTAGTAACAGCATCTAGGCTAAAAGTACCCTTCTGGGCAAAAGCTACACAGCCAGAGTTTTCTCCTTTTAAGATTTATTTATTTTTATTGGAAATGCACGTCAGATTTTACAGAGAAGTGGAGAAACAGAATGATCTTCCGTCTGATGGCTCAGGCCCCAAGTGGCCACAGTGGCTGGAGTTGAGCCGATCCAAAGTCAGAAGCCTGGAGCTTCTTCCAGGTCTCCAGTGTGAATGCAGGTCTCGAGGCTTAGGGTCATCCTCCACTGCTTTTCAGACCCCAGGCAGAGAGCTGGATGGGAGGAAAGTGGAGCATGTGGAACATGAACCAGCGCTCATATGGGATCCCTGTGCTGGGAAGGTCAAGTTTTAGCCATGGAGCCATCACTCTGGGCCTCAGGATTTTCTAACATCTAAATGTTTCTATTTTCTCAGGCTCTGAGCCCATTGCCAGGATTCCCTGTGGTCTAGGTGGAGATGTTGACGTCATGTCAGGGCTATCCCAAGCTTGCCTTTGAGTTCCAGCTACCTGATTTAGAGAAATAGAAAGGTCATACACTCCCGTGGGCTTCTGGCATGAATTTCTTCTGTTACACTGGCACATTTGCTGTGAAAGTGAAGAAAATACAGGATCCGTTAATTATCTAGCTTCTGAAATTGTCTCCCCTGGAGGCACCCAGCTCTTAGTTGGGCCACTCATCCTTGAAAGGCTCACCCTGCTGGGGTATGGCAGGAAGTGGTGATTCTCTTGTTGCTTCTTCTGGCTCAGTGACATACAAATGTGCAAATAACTTCTGGAACTCCCAAGTATTCCTCAGTTGTCACCATCACAGTCAGAGAAGGGAATCTGCTAGTGGCCTGAGCCTCTTTCTCGTGGCAAAGAATAGTTAACATGATACCGAACCCTTATGCAGCATCATGATGTTACTGGATGTAGTTGGGCAGGAGCCCATACTGACCTGTATGTGCTGGTCAGGGTAGTATTAAATAAGATAGATACATATATTTTTAATGAAAACATTTGACTTGTTTTGTAGGATAGTCGCTGTTTTCTCAATCTCCTGAATGACAGACTTGGTGACCAAAAGAGGTAAGACAGCTTCTTCAGCATGGTTCCCTTGCTTCTCGGTGTCCTGGCGATGTCGGCTGTGTTTACAGCTTGTCTGGGATCTGTGAGTGTCTTTCAAAATGAGCTCTGTTGGTCTTTAGCACACTTGTTTGGTTTGGGACATTTCTGATACAGTCCTCTCCAGCAAGTCCGGAGATTTTTAAGAGGAGTGGTTGTTACACACATGAGCTCATCAGAGATAAGTGTGTTATGAACAGTTGAGTTTCTTCTTCTTTTTTTTTTAAAGATTTATTTTATTTTTATTACAAAGTCAGATATACTGAGAGGAGGAGAGATAGAGAGGAAGTGGAGATGCCGGGATTAGAACCAGCGGCCATATGGGACCAAGGCGAGGACCTTAGCCACTAGGCCACACTGCCAAGCCCAACAGTTGAGTTTCTGGTGTGAACATATTTGCTAATTTCTTTCTTTGGGAATTCTGCCAAGTGCTTTGGTGGAGGTATAGAGAATCACTAAATGTAATTCAGAGTCTACCAGGTGGGCATTTAAAAACTGTATATGCATCCCATTTGTACATTTGAACTCCCCCACACTGTACCAAGAAACTCAACAGCATATCCTAGTTATAAATATTCTTGTGTCTGTGGGTTGTGGCTGGGATAATCCAAGTTTCACATTGTAACTGTGATGGTCTCTTCCAGGGTTTATTCATTTCCATGTATTGCCGCATTCGCCGATGGACGTGAGGTAGGTTTGTCCTGCCTGGGGGTTGGGAGGGTGCTGCATGGTGAAACCCAGTTATGTTCAATTTTGCTGTCATTCTCAAGAGACTTTTTGAAAAGAATACTAACATCTCCAAGTAGCTTCAACTCTGAGACCATGCTTGAGGGCTCCAGGGTTACTCCTGACAAAAAGGGGGACTTGGGGGTGCATAATGTACCCATGAAGCCAGCTGCTTGTTTCATTTTACCCTCCTCAAGGGAAAGATTATACAGGAAGCAAGAGGTGGTACCCTCGCCTCTTTCCTTCCAGTTGAACTTTCCTCTTCTTTCTGCAACAACAGGGGCCACACTCTTTCCTTTCTCTCTGTCTTCATAGAGTACAGGCTGTGCAAGTACAGACACCTGACAAAGGATGTGCCAGGACAGCTCAGGATGTTATGGGCACACGGACAGCACTTTCATCCTTCCTTTGTAAGATCAGATTCTTTTCACCCTCCTCTTTGGTTTCTAGACAAACACAGGGTCCTTCCTGTCACAGTGCTCACAGTGCTCAGTGTCAGGATGAGACCTGAGAGTTTGGTCCCTTGGCGCAGCCTTCAGGGTGTTCGCATGCACCGTGTCCTTGGTTTGGGTCCAGCATGCCTTCCTGGAACTGTAGACCCAGGCTTGCTGGCACATTCCTTCTGTCTAGAGCAGATTCTTGGAGTCTCAGTCCTGCACCCAAAGTCTGTCTATTTTATTTCCCCTTAGGTTACTGTGAGAATTCTGCTCTTTGTGGATTTTCTTTGCAATTTTCCAACAGCTTCTATCAGGGCCCTTGAACTTCACCTTATCCTAACTTCTAGAACATGTATGGTGGGCTAATACCTTCATCTAACTCTGTGGCTATTAAAAACTAGGCGCCCATGGTGGTGCCCATGTCCAAGAAGTACTATCTTCTGGGAAAGTAGTGAGTCTGTAGTCTGTGTCCCATAGGTGGGCACAAAAGCTGTACATTGTCAGCCCTCTCTGTCTGCAGGCTGGCAGCCACGGGTTCAGCCCACTGCAGATGGAGTGTTATAGGTTGTTGCTGATATGTCCTATATAGTTAGACATTGCAATGATGGTTGCATCTAGGTTGAGTGTGTACTGATTTTTGCCTCATCATTATTTTCTTAAAAATACAGTATTTACTTAGTGTTTACATTGTCATAGGAACTATAAATAATCTAGAGATGGCTTAAAGTATGCTAGAAGGTTATATAACTAAATAGTTATATAGTTTATATATATATATATATATTATAGATATAGTTTGTTTATTTTAAAGCTGCATTGAGAAATGGAGAGACTGAGATAGATCTTCATCAGCAGATTCACTTCCCAGATGGCCTCAGGGGCCTCAGTGGCTAGAGTTGGGCAAGGCTGAGTCAGTTGAGGAGAGAGCTCTCCCATTTGGATGGGTCACCTGCTGCTACTTTCCCCATACCATTAGAAGGGAGCTGGGTCACAAGTGGAGTAGCCGGGACAAACCGATGCCCATGTGGATGGCAGCATCACAGACGGTAGCTTTGCCCACTGTGCCACAATGACAATTCCAAGTGCCGTTTTATTTAAGGAACTTCAATGTCCGCAGATTTCAGGTTCTGAAGGGACATCAGAACCAATCCCTGGGGGCTATCGAAGGGCAGCTGTTAAATGCTTCTTGAGGTTTGTCTGGGAGGCAGTAGAGACACTGTATTAGTGCTGGGTATGGAGAAGTACCGCGGGACCTTGGGAGGCAGAGGCCGAGATGGTGACTGTTTCTATATCATCGTAATCTCTGAATCATCATCAGAACCAAGTGGTGGGCATGCAGGCAGCATGGCTCAGCTGAAGTCCCTGAGCCTCAGGAGTGAGGTTGTAAAGATGGATGGAAACCTGATGTACTGAATACATATGCTCTTCGACAAAATCTGCAAAAAGCCAAATCCTACCTCAAGTGAAAATAATTGCCAGACCAGCAGTAGATCCTCTTATAGGTGTGAAGTGATGTGCTGCAGGCTGCTGTCCACGTCTTCTTTTTGAAAGGAAGTTTCCTGTATTTGAAAGGCACAGAGAGGGAGACATCTGCTGTCCCCTTCCACCCCACACACATAATCTCTGTGTTTCATGTGCTGATTCACTTCCCAAATGGCCACAACAGCCAGGGCTGGGTCAGGCTACAGTCAGAAGTTGGCAGTTCCATCCTGGTCTCCCATGTAGTTAACAGGGGCCCAGGCCCTAGGTTTTTGTCTGCTTTCAACAGCAGGAAGCTGGATTGGAAGTGGAGCAGTCAAGCACTCTGATTGGGATGCTTGGGTCCCAATCAGAGATTTACCTTGTTTTTACACAAGTTTTTACACAAGTTTTTCCAAGTGCAAGACAGAGTCCAGGATGGGGTCCTAGGGACCCCATTTGTTATCACCTTCATGGCAAGACCCGAAAGTACCAGTAAACTGCCACATGTTGTTGTGGGTGTCTGAGGCAGAGCCCTGGAACTCATGGAGGAGACATGGACATACTGTCAGTTGACAAAGAATCCACAGCAGAAAGAGGAGCAAAAGACATCAGCTGCTGTGACTCGAAAGGGAATGTCCACCTGGCCGCAGAGACACCCCTTAGGGGAGAGGGCAACTAGGAGAGCCCCTGAGAGCCCCAGCAATCCTAGCTAGGGGAGGGATCTGCAGTCACACAGACACCAAGTCCTGCCAGCAGAGCCACATGGGACCTCTGCCCTAGAGGAGGAACTGCATCTCCCTCTGCTCTTGAGACACATTTTCGTATTATCTTGTAGAAAGGCATCACTAACAGAGTTCTTGCCACTCTAGGAGGATAAAGGCCCTGGCAAATCCTTGAGCCTGGGCTGCACAGACATCCCAGTAAAATAGCACAAACGGTGATCCCCTAGACTCCAGCCCCCAAAGTGTGCTGTGCTACCAGGGACATGTGTCTGAGAACAACAGGGGGATGAACTCCCAAAACTTTAGATGTAAGACCACCTGCCCAAGCAGAACGGGGGCCCATTCCACCTCCACACTCTCCTTCTCCCTGCGGTGGCACATGGCACTGTGGGGAAGTCTGCTTTGCCATTGAACTTGGGGCACGTACTACTGTGACTGTTCTCTACCCTCCAGCGCTTTGATTGGTACAAAGAGCCACACAGTCCTTGAGGACTCTTGGCCAACCCTCCTGCAACCCCAGGCCACCACTGGGGCCTACCTACCTGCTGGAACTGACGTGAGAACCCCATAGCCCTGTAGCCATTGATGACAGTGGAAGGAGTTAGGGGAATCCATACCTCAGCATCCAGCTGGAACTGAAAAGTCAATCAACTGGTACCCAATGATGCATCTGCAGGAAGCAGATTACCTTTAGTATTCAAAGAGACAGGCAAGATGGCAGAATAGGGTAAGAACATGTTTAAACAGATGGAGAATCAGTAGCCAGGGTAAAGAAGATAGGCCACAATCCCGGGTAATAGGAGAGGACAGGCCAATGGCAGAGAGGCACCTGGAGATCCATGGACATGGAGAAGCAGCAGAGACGATGGAGCAGTGGTTGGCACCAGTGATTGAAGCTCCATTGGCAGCCAGTTGGAAGGCAAGTTCACCAGGAACTCAAGAGGAGAACTCAGGCATAAAACTACCCATCCTACTGATTTGCTTGATCCGACCACAAGCAGAAGCAGAGTGACAGAGCCCAGGCAAGAAGGTACAGGAACAGGGTCGCTTTCATGGCTCAGACACGTACCAGAGCCACATGGAGTGTGATTTTGTGTTCTGAGGAAAAGGCTGTGGGGTGGAGGAACAACAGCTGTGCAGTTGCTGAGCCAGGAGGGAATTCACTCTGCACTCAACACATTGCACTGGTCCCTCAGGGAAATGGTACCAACTTGGCATCCTACAGGTTCTACTCAAGATAAGTCAAGGTGGCCTCCAGGCCCAATAGCCAGGAGGCCCAGAACTCTCATCAGGCGCCATTTTGTGTACTAAGGTAAAGGTTGTGGGGCAGAAGGAACTGTAGTGAGCTGCACAGGCACACACCCGGGAAAGAACTCACTTCTGGCTCAGTGCATTGCGCTGGTATCACAGAGAAAATTGCACCAAATTTGCATCTTACAGGTTCCAACCAAAATAGGTCCAGGTGGCCCTCAGACCAACAGCTTCCAGCAAGACTAGCATCCAGTGATGTAGGACAGCTGGTGTCTCCCTAATGCCAGGCATTGCTTGAGCCAGGAGTGGGAGAAAGATTATACAGGATATGGCAAATGGTGCAGCCACAGCACAGGATCACATGGGGTTGAAAGTGGTGAGCCAGGAGTTGGGGCCATGGAGACCATGGTAAAAGCCTAAAACAAGAGTCCAGGACCGATACTTGCTGTAGAGAGTGGCACAAGTGACTGCAAACAAAGAACCAAATACCAAACTCAATTAGTAAACTCCATCTGTAGTTCAGTGGGCTACACAGTTTAGAAACGGGCCCTAAGGAGAGGAATCTTCCATCCAGACCATCCAGAATAGCAATGACCAAGAGCGAAAGAGGAGACAGACACAGTGAATATTACTGCTGCTTCCCCTGCAAAGGAGCAAAAGCCTTTGTTGATCTCAGAGTTAACTGAGGAATACATCAAAAAAATGGGGGATATGTCTCTCCTACTTGTGTTGTGATTGTTGCAAATCAAATACCTCAATACTATGTCCAAACATGATGGTTACAGCTATAAATAGATCAATTGGAAGTGTGTGTGTAGGAAAATTGGTCCTTCACCATCTATCCTATGCAATGGAGTGAACTAGTTTGTGATATATGTGCCACCATTCCCAGCTTCACCCTTTAAAAATCCAGTTCCATTTGCAATCGAGTAGGTTAAGTAAGGGAAGTGATTTATGCATCATTCGGACCTCAAAGTCCTGATCCTCATGCTTTGACACATTTTGTGGAGAAAAAAAATGGAACTGAAAGATATTTATGTTGGTGCAAAATTTTGAAATATATGCATTCTTTTTTCATGACATACATTTTTAGTGAGCCTTTCGAAGACCCCTTCAACGTGTAGATTTCAAAACAGCCGAGCACCATCTGCTTCCTACAAAGCATGACAACATGACCTCTAAGTCTATTTGACTCTGCTGTTCTATAGAAGTAGGCAAAAGGCATGTGACCTGCTGAAGCCTACTCAGTAGATTTCTAATAGCATTTTTAAAAATTCTGAACATAAACACCCCTGTTTTCCTCCACATATTAAATGTAACCAGACTGTAAAGCTCCAGGCCGGCAGATCATTGTGCTTAGGGGTGACTGAGCTTAAGAGATAGTACTCAGGTTCAGAATATGAAAACCCCAGAATAAATCTAAATACATGCAGGAAAAGAGGAGCAGTTGCTTTTTCAAAATGTGAATTAATGAATAGCAAGATGTTGCAGAAACAGACATACCTAGCTAACCTTAACATGCGAGCAGACAAGGGTAATATCTGCTTGCATTATTTTTACTATATTTTCAAGAGTTCATAAATACAAAATTAAATGTAAACAACTTCTTCTCAGACAACTTAGTTCTATACAGAAATAAATGCCAAACTCTTAAGAACCCAGTCAAAAACCAATAAAATTTAAATCCACACTATCGGTTTAATGTGAGGAACCATCCCCAAAGGCTAAAGCTTAAGCTGTTTCCAATTTTAACATCATCCTATCTGCCACATCATGATTCCCAAGGATCTTGGCATGACTGTGCTACTGTGTGCTGTCTGGTAGCAATTCACTTACTACTCTTCTGAGATGCACATGAACCATTCCTTGCACAGCGTTTCCTAATGTCATCTGGCCTGCACTTCCAGGAAGGCATGATGTACTCTGTCCTCTTTTCATCAGCAACGCATCAAAGGTGTGCCCCTGATACCCATGGTATCTAAATATGGAATAAATACATGGAATAAATTAGGTTCTTGTTAAAACTTAGTAGGTTGATTATCACATTCAATTTTTTCCTAGCTATCCTTTGCTACAGTTAATTATACTTACCTTAGCAAAGGTCTTCTGCATGATAAATAATAAATATCTCATGTAATATAATTTTAATGCTATTGAAAATTCTATTTCTATTGGAAGCTTGAATCCCTTGAAAAGGAAACTTTTTTTTCTGTATTCACAGCTAACTTTCTAAAAATTTCTCACTAGACGTTCTTCATTTTTTGAGATTTTTTAAATTCAGTTGAAAGGCAGAATCACAGAGGGAGGGATGGAAGAAGAGAGAAGAGAGACACCAACCACCTGCTGGTTGACCACCCAAATGACCACAGCAGCCAGGACTATACGAGGTCGAAGCCAGGAGCACAGAGCTTCTTCAGGTCTCCGGATGACATTGGGCCATCTTTCATTGACATTCCAGACACATTGCCTGGGAACTGGATCAGTGTGGAACAGCCGGGTCTTGAACCAGCACTCATGTGGAATGCAGCATCTTTACGTCACAATGCTGACCCCTCACTTCGGAGGCCTTTTTTTTACAGTGTTGTTAAATATGGTTTTTATTGCATTTGATCAATTTGCAGGTCTTAAATGAATGTAAGCTATATTATTATCTAATATCTCATTGATATGCAACTCTAAAACTGTTCATTTAATTCTGGAATGAGAAGGCCACTGCCACAGTTTGTTCTGAATTCTTAACATGTAAATCAACAAGATTAGAAAGTAAACAATGAAAACCAAAGAACAAAAATGCTAAGTTGCAAAGGTGAAATAAAAACACTATGGAAGTTTTCTAAAAAAAAAAAAAAAAAAAAATGGGGGATAAAGAATTTTAAAAACTTGTTATGAAGCTTCTTAATGAGAAGCACATACAGGAGTTGAATGAATTTAAGAACTATAGGTCACACAGGAAATAGCAATACTGAGACAAAGTCAAGCCGAATTATTTGAAATGAACACGATGGAGCAAGTTAGAAATTCAGTGGAAAGCCTCAGTGATAGAATGAACAAGGCAGAAGAAAGAATCTCAGATTTGGAAGACGTTTCCTCCAAAATAGGGAAATACTTGAAAAGCTGGAAGAGGAGCTGAGTCAAGCTAAGGAAAGTATTCAAGAATTAGGTGGCACTATTAAATGACCGAATATAAGACATGGGAGTTCCAGAAGGCACAGAAAGAGAGGCTGCATTTAAAAATATATTCAATAAAATAAGGGAAAAATTCCGTAATTTGGAGAAAGAATTGGGAAACAACATTCAGAAGAAGAACAGAATTCCCAGGGGGTTGACAAAAAGCAATCTTTGCCATGACACATGATAATCAAGCTTTCTTCAGTTGAACACAGGGAAAAGATACTTAAATATGCATGTGAAAAAGATAGTAACATTAAAAGAATCCCCAATCAGATTTCCTGCTGACCTCTCAAACTCTACCGGCCAGAAGAGAGTGAAGTGACATATTCCAGATTTTAAAGGGGATAAATGATCAACCCAGAATAACTTATCCAGCAAAGTTTTCCTTTGTCTTTGAAATCAAGTTAAATTCTTCCACAGTAAAGAAAAGCTCAAAGAATTTGCCTCTTTCAGACCTGCCCTACAAATGATGCTTAAAGATGTTCTCTTTATAGAGAAAAGGAATAACACCTACCAAAACCAAAGGCAAATGTGAAGAACATCCCAGTAAAATAACAACAGAAGAGTAAATCAAATAATGAACAACCGTTGCTGAAATGACAGGATTGAGTTACCACCCATTCATATTAACTCTGCATGTAAATGGCTTAAACCCAACAATCAAATGTCATAGATTGGTAGACTGGAATAAAAAAACAAAATCCATCTATTTGTTCCCTACAGGAGAAACATCTCACTAAAAAAGGCAGAAACAAAGTGAAAGAAAAAGATATTCCAGGTAACGGAAAAAAGAGTTGATGTAGCAATTTTTCTTCATTTTTTTTAAAGATTTATTTTCACTGGAAAGGCATATTTACCGAGGGAAGGAGAGACAGAAAGATGTTCCATCTGCTGATTCACTCTCCAAGTGGCCACAATGGTCAGAGCTGCACCAATCTGAAGCCAGGAACCAGGAGCTTCTTCCAGGTCTCCCAATAGTGTACAGGCTCCCCAGGCTTTGGGCCGTCCTCAACTACTTCCTCAGGCCACAAGCAGGGAGCTTGATGGGAAGTGGGGCTGCCTGGATGTGAACCAGTGCCATTATGGGATCCCAGTATGTGCAAGGTGAGGACGTTAGACACTAGACTACCATGCCAAGCCCTGCTGTAGGCATCCTTATGTTAGATACGATAAGCTTTGACATGAAAAAATAACCAAAGAGATGAGAAAGGACACCACATAGTGATAAGAGATTGTGTTTTCAGCAGGAAGAGATCACCTTACTTGTTTCTTAGCATGTTTTTATTTTCAACTCTAATTTGACTTGGTTTTTCTCTCTTACTTTTCTTTGCTAGTCTGGCTTAGAATTTGTTTTGCTCATCTTCTTAAAAAGTGGGTCTTTCTTGTTGCTATTTGTAGTTTTTTAGTTTTAATTCCATTATTTTTGCTGTGATTATCATTTCATGCTTTTCACTTTTTCTCATTAAGTCCTTGAGATGCATTATTAGATCATTTATTTGAGATGCTTCTGTTTTTTTGTAAGCACCTGATGTTATATGTATCTTAGTACTGTTTTTGCTACATCTCATGGGTTTTGATTTTTTTGTTTTCATTTCTTCAAGTTTTTTTTTCCTTAGTAATTTTCTCAGTGACACATAGGGCATACAGTAGCATTATTTGCTTCAAAAGGTTTTTGATTTTTGTTTCTTCAGTGACACATTGGACATTCAGTATCACGTTATTTAACTCCATGTTGTAAATTTTCTGTTTTTCTTCCTGTTGATTTTGTTTTGTGGCATTGCATTTAAGGGGATGTACAGTAACTGTGTAATGGAGATTATGATACATAGATGTGAAGATACAATGCAGTGTGCATCTCTACTTCCAAACCAAAGACGGACTTCCATTGAAATTGTGTTATATACATATATATGAAACTGATATATATGTATATATATATATGCAATAGGATGCTGGACTCTTTGTCATTGCTCATACCTACAATGTTGGGATATGCTTAAATGGTGGAATGATGGACTTACGACTGTTTATGAAGGACTGTACTATTGTAATAATATAAGGGAAATCAATGGGGCCAAAGGGCTTTAAGGAGAGGGAATATGAAATTTCAGAGTCTGTGGAACTGCATCATAAAATAATCATTTAAAAAATATGAAAAAAGCCAAAGAGACACTGGATTCATCAGATATGCAAGTATCAACAGAGGGGTGAAGGAGAGAATGATGCGTCCGCTGGCGCATGGTAATGTTCTAGTAGTGTCAGACGCCAAAGAAAAGGAGGTTGAGGGAATAAATATTTGATTCAAAACTTTCAGGAGAGTGACTATAGGGATAGTCAGAGGTTCAAGAGGTACAGAGAGCTTACTGAAATGAGGCGGACAATGCAGGGTACGAATGAGATTTCACAAAAAGATGTTTGAAAAGGAACCAGACTAAAATCTGGGACATAGAGATCTCAATAAAGTAATGAAAGCCTGAACAACAGACTGGATCAAGCAGAGGAAGAATGTCAAAGGTCTTATTTCAGACAAAATGACTTTAGTAAGACAAAACTGTGATTAAGAACTGATTTAGTAGTGGTATATGAGAATGGCTAAAAAATGTAAAACAATTGCAGCAGTTGCTTCATTATTCTTCCTAATCAGCAGACAGAAAAACATGGCAGAAACCTACAAGGTTGTGCTTTGGTGGAAAAATTACATTTGGCGATAGCCTCATTTGGTAAACTTGTCCATCTGGACATGTTTCTTGTTTGGAGAAAGTAACTGAGGGGGCTGGCGTTGTGGTGCAGCATCAAGCCACTGAGTAACCCTAACCCTGCAACACTGTCCTTTTGTGGCAGTGCCGGTGTGCATTCTGGCTGTCCTGGTTCTGTCCAGCTCCCTATGGATGTGTCTGGGAAAGCAGCGGGAGGTAGCCTGAGTATGTGGCCCTTGCCATCCTTGTAGAAGGCTCAGAAGGAGTTCTAGGCTCTTGGCTTGGCTTCTGCTTGCTTTCGCCCAGAACATGGTAGTCATTTAACCAGCAGATGGAAAATCGTTCAAAGAAATAGAAATAAAGTCTTTAAAAAATTTATTTACATCTGTATTTGAATCATTTCCTGGAGTTGTACAGTATTTTTGTTTTAGTCTTTTTTAACACTGTTGTGGTTACATCTATTTTCATAAATCAGGCACACATTAAATTGACTTAATAATACCTCAGACTGTTTATGAAAGAATTTAAGGATTACAGCAATCTCAAGGTTTTTTTTTATTATTATTTACTACAAAGTGTATCTCACTGGTTTAGCTGTTCTTTGGCCTTGGAACTTACAGTAAAAATATATTTAAAATAATGAAAAAATATGAAATAGGCTTCTAATTAGATAACCTTTGCTAAAAACTGTCAGCAAAACTATAATGATAACTCTTGCGTTTATTCAGACAATAAATTATGTAAACCAGTGTTTCATTATAAATAAAATTACAAGATGGAGTCTTTCGGCACACTTAAATGTTCATGAGATATGTTAAGATAGCAATTTTTCTTGGAACTAGGTACAGAAAATTGTTATCTTTCCATTTTGCATAAATGAGTTAAGTAATTAAGGCAAGTTGCATAATGTTAGGATAGTATTATTTTAGGAAAAGTTCAGATTCTTTAATGGGTTAGATTTTACATGACCATTTAATGTGGATATTCTGTTCAATTCATGCTGAAATTCTCTTTCAGATGAGAAAGTCTGCAGATGAAAAAATAGAGAAATTTTGGATTGATTTCAACCTCGGAAGTCAGAGTGTGACATTATATATAAACAATGTGGAGGTAATGATGTTCATTTCCCTGTGAGATCCGAATGCTTCTGGATTGTTCTCTGTATGTGTCATGTGCTTGTGAATTTCACAAATTTATTTTCCTTCTAAGAGTACTCTGTGGGATCCAGTAAGATTGTTCAAGGAAGCAGTGGTCCATTTCTGCGTAACAGGTAAGATGATAATTGTTCATGCCACATCTACTTTTCTTTATGTTTTCTTTGTGCAGTTCTGTCAGTAAAAAGCTGGGTTAGTTCTAAAGAAGATTGTGTGCGTGCCTTGAGAAAGAGGCAAGGTGCCTAGTACGGTGGTGGGGATTATAGATGTGTGGACCACCTTTTGGGGCTTCCCTTCTATTTCATTGGTCTATGTGTCAGTTGTGTGTCTTCAAGTATGGTGTTGTGATGCCTCTGGGTTGGTTTTTATTGTTGAACATTTCTTTAATTGTTTGGGATCTTTTGTGTTTTCATAGGAGCTTCTGGGCTACTGTATTGTTCCAGATCTGAGAAGAATGCCCTTTGCATTTTTATTGGGATCGCAAATTGTTTTGGGTGGTGTGAGCATTTTGATGATATTCTGACAAATCCCTAAACATGGGGAGGATTTTTCCATTTTTTGCATGTGTGTTTTTCTATTCCTTTCATTAACATTTAAAAACTTTTCATTATAGAGATCTTTTGTATCCTTGGTTAAATATATCCCAAGGTATTTGTTTATTTTATTTATTGTTTGGCAGCTCTTGGGAATGGGGCTGATCTTAAGAGTTCGTTCTCAACCATGGTTGGTGTGTAAGAATGGAATTAGCTTGGTTTGGTGTCCTGACACTTTGCCAAAGTCTCTTGAGTTGCAACAGTCTTAGAATCTTTGGTTCCCCTATATGAAGAACCATGTCACCTGCAAACAGGGATGATTCAGCTTCCTTCTCTCCAATTTGCATCCCTTTGATTTCTTTTTCTTGTCTAGTAGCTCTAGGTAGAGTTTCCAGGTTCGTGTGGAATAGCAATGGGGAGCGTGGGCGACCGTGTCTGGTTCTGGATCCTAGTGGGAATGCTTCTACTTTTCTCCATTCAATATAATACTGGCTGTGAGATTTGCCTATGTTGCCTTCATTGTTTATAAGTGTGTTCCTTCTATATACAGTATTTTGGGGGAATTTTTCATCATGAAAGTATGTTTTATTTTTCATTCATTTATTTAAAAGGGTTAGAGAGAGAAAGAAAGAGAACTTCCATCTGTTGATTTACTCCCTAACTGGGAACAGAGATTGAGGCTGGGCCAGTCTGAAACCAAGAGCCAGGAGTTTTCTCTATGTGTCCCTTGTGGATGCAGGGATTCAGAGATTCCACTGTTTTCCCAAACGCATAACCAGGAAGCTGGATCAGAAGTGGAACAGCCAGAAGCCTCTACAGGATGCTAGTGCTGCAGGCAGCGGCTAAACCCACTACGCCACAGTCCTGTCCCCAAAAGGATGTTATACTTTACCAAATGCTTTCTCCCTATTCATTTAAATAATCATGTTTCTTTTTATCATTTTGTTGGTGTGATATGTCATTTTCATTGATTTGCATATGTTGGAAACTGTCCCTGCATCTTTGGGATAAATGCTGCTTGGTCTGAATGGATGATTTTTAAAATTTAATTTACGGAGAATCAAGATGGCCGGATAGGGTAAGAACATGTTTAAACAGACGGAGAACTGTTAGCCAATGTGGAGTAGAGAGGGCACATTCCAGGACATAGGAGAGAACAGAACAATAGCAGAGGGGTACCTGAAGACTGACAGACACAAGGAAAGCAGCAGACACAATGGTGTGGTGTTGCAGTGACTGATACCACAATGGCAATCAGCCAGCAGCAGTCTTAACTCCACTGGTAGCTGGAACTCTGCCAGCAACAGGTGGGAAGGGGCATTCACCCAGAGCTCAGGAGATGAACCCAGACAAAGAACTGCCTATCCTGCTGGTCTGTTTCTTTTGACCAGTAGCAGAGACAGAGCAGCAGGTCCCAGATGGGCAGTGTGGGAAAAGGGTAGATTTCCATAGCCCAGTCTGCCACCTAGAGCCAAATCAGGTGCCATTTTGTATAGGGAGGCAAAGGTTATGATAGGACAGCACTGCGCATGTATGGGTTTGGGAGTGAACTCATTTCTGGCTCAGTGAACTACCTCCTGGCACCTTGTCATGGAACATGGTGATTCTAGCTGTGCCCTAGCCATGCCTACGCAGGCATCATTAGCGGTGTGCAGGTGTCACTGGTGGTGTGCAGCCAGCAGCTACCTGTTCTTTCTCCTCACTGTGCCAAGGAGTCTGTTCATTCTACTTTCCACCAAGAATTTCTTTCAAGCAGTCCACTGGGACCATCATTCTTTCTTTGTTTTGCGGTATCTAGTAGATTCTGCCTCTTTGTCTTGTATCTCCAAGTATTCATGTCAAATTAAAACTGTTGTTAATTTGTTTAACCAGTTCCAGCCAAAATATCGTATATCAAAATGATTGAGATGGTGTGCCCTTTCTGGTCCCAATTAATCCCAATCTGCTGTCTGTGTTACTCTTGCTGCATCCCCACCTTACTGGTTGTGTTTTGGTCTTCCACTGCGATGGACAGGGTCGATCTAGACCTGTATGCTTCTGTTGGCTTCCTCTCCAGTTTCCTCAGTTTGTGGCTGTGCAGGCTCTCTGCTGCACTTCACTCGCTTCTTTCTTGTGGGCCACCTCTAATGTGCGCTCACTGCAGTTCAGCAAAGAGCTGTCATCTAATTCAGAGGCTGAAGTCTAACAGCAGGCTTCTCTCAACTCTGGCTCCATTCTTTTCTGTAAGAGGAACCTAAGAGTAGGCGTTTGTCTTGGTGGTTAGGAAATCCATGTCCTGCACTGGCGTGCTCGGGTGCCCAGCCCAACTGGTTTGTGCTGATGTGGAGCCTGGAGCACAGTGGTGGTAGTTCGGGTGCTGATTCCTGGCTTCTGCCCTTGGCCTCAAGTCAGGGCTGTGATGAGTTTTTGGAGAGAGAAACAATGATTGGGAGCAATGTTTCTGTGTCTTTCTGTGACTCTGCCTCTTAAATAATTTTCTTAAAAGAAAAGAGTATGTTGAAATGGAGGTGAATTATTACTGTTTGGATATTGGGAAAGCTGAATTTCAATGTGAATTTTAGCAGCAACTAAGATTTCAAAGAGATATTGAATGGATATTGTGTTTAGTGGACTCGAAAGTAAAATGTTTGTTGCAGATGATCCCCCTATAAAAACAAAGAGCTCCTTAAAAAGTTGATTGGCTTGCAGAAGGCAGAACCTGCCTCCATTTCCTTGTTGCTGCACTATGCTGGTTCATGGTTTTCCAAGGTCAGCCCCACAAACGTGTATGACAAGTGTGTGCATAAATATACATGCGTATTTAGTAAAGCAGTATCAGAAACCCGTTATAATATGATTTATTTTCATCTTATTTTCATGGAAAGATCTGGTTTACAAATACCCCCCCGAGGTCATTTAAAACGATGACATTTGAAAATAAAACCTGTCTCTGTGTTGACACTCATTATTGCCCCTTTTCATTGCCAGAAACGGAGATGATGAAGATACTCCTCATCCGCCTGCAGCAGCCTATTGTCATCAGCAGGGAAGAGGTGATGACGGTAGAAATCCACTTTGATGTACAGCTTACCATCGCACAGGCAGCCACTCGAGCACTGGGACAGGACAAACAGGACCAGGATTAATTCTCGCTGATGATTCGAAACTCTTTTCCCAGCTCTTTCATTTCCTCATTGGCATTGGAGGATGTGAACGTTGGCTGAAAAAGCCATGGTCTCCTGAGTGTCCCTTGAAGAGTCAAGTGTCCTAATCCCATTTCTCCCTTTTTGTGTGTCAGTGTCTCCATGGTGTGGAACACTGACCCTCTCTGTGTGCCTCCAAATAATCTACTCCATTTACTGTGCACCATGGGAAACTTGACTGGGATGACATCACCTCTTGACCATTTCTTCCTGGGGTCCCAAGGACATTCCTGGTGGGCTTCTGGCACTGTTCTCTCTCTATCTCTCTCTCTCTCTCCCTCTCTTCCCCCCCCTCTTTCTCTCTCACCTTCCTGTTCACAGAGTGAATTGGGAAGATTCTGATCTCTTACACTTGCAAAGGTCTGGTCCCCCCTCACTGGACTTGGAGGAGGGCAGAATTGGAACCAGTTCAGTGAACCAGCTCGCTGAAAACCCTTTAAGACACTAACCTCTTCTCCAGGAGCACAGAGCTGTATCCCAAGCTATGCATTTTCCTGGATGCTTTTTCAAAGGCTGCTACTCTAAAACTTGTTACTTATTTGTATTTATTTGAAGGAGAGCAAAAGAGACCTTCACTCACTGCAATACCCAAAGTTGGGCTGTCCTGAAGCCTGTTGTCTGGAAGTCAATTCAGGTCCCATGCATGGTGGCAAGGGCCTACATAGTTGAGCTGTGTGACTGTTTTCCTAGAGAGTGCATTGGCAGGATGCTGGATTGGAAATGGAGCACCAGGGCAGGCTTCTGCTTTTAAAGTCACATGGCTTCTGGCTTATGTTTCAGGTGTTGCCTGATCAGATGCAAACTTCCTGGGAACTTTCTACTAACTTTGAGAAGGAAGTCACCATGGCTATGATTCCTAATAGCCATGAGAGAGAAGGAGGTATTTTTGGAAAATGGCAAAATTCTGGCTCTGAAAAGTGATGACAAAAATCAAACTTGGAAGAAGTCCCAGAAAACCTAGCATCATGTGAGATTGTTTGAGTATGAGTGTATCACTGGAGAAGGAAGAGTTGGTCAGAGCCTGGAATTACTATTCAGTTCAGAGTTGCTTGTCCCGCAAAAATGGCAAAGCAGTGCAGATGCTGGGATGGCAGGGAGCAGGAGATGGGAGCATTTGGTCAGTCTTGTCTTCCCTTGAGGCCAGTGCAGCAATAGACTAGACCAGATACATTTTTTAAAAGCTTATTTATTTATTTATTTTAAAAGATTTTATTATTATTGGAAAGCCAGATATACAGAGAGGAGGAGAGACAGAGAGGAAGATCTTCCATCCAATGTTTCACGCCCCAAGTGAGCCGCAACGGGCCGGTATGCGCCGGGACCAGGAACCTCTTCCTATCTCCCACGCGGGTGCAGGGTCCCAAAGCTTTTGGGCCGTCCTCTCCTGCTTTCCCAGGCCATAAGCAGGGAGCTGGATGGGAAGTGGAGCTGCCGGGATTAGAACCGGCGCCCATATGGGATCTTGGGGCTTTCAAGGCGAAGACTTTAGGCACTAGGCCACGCCGCCGGGCCCAAAAGCTTATTTATTTTTAAATTCAATGGCAGATTTTACGCAGATAGAGAAATATCTTCCATCTGCTGGTCCATTCTCCAGATGGCCATGATGGCTGTAGCTGAGCCCTTCAGCAGCCAGGAGCTTCTTCCGGGTCTCTCATGTGGTTGCAGGCTCCCAAAGACGAGGGCCATCCTCTGCTGCTTTTCCAGGCCACAAGCAGGGAACTGGATGGGAAATGGAGCAGGCAGGACACGAACTGGCATCATTTGGGATGCTGGGCCTGCAAAATGGATGATTAGCTAATTGAGATATCGTGTTGGCCCCTATGTGACTTTTAAAAAATATGTTTATTTCTTTTGGAAGACAGAATTATGGAAAGGGTGAGATAGAGATCGTCCATCTGCTGGTTTGCTTCGCCGTTGGCCACAAGGGAATGATGGACCAGACTAAAGCCAGGACCTTCATGTGGGTCTCCCTTGTGGGTAGCCAGGACTCAAGCACTGGGGCTATCTCCCACTGCTTTCCCCAGGCCATTAGCAGGGAACTGATTTGGCAGTGCAGCAGTCAGGACAGGAACCAGCACCCATGTGGGATGCCAGTAGTGTAGTCTGAGGCTTACTCACTGTGCCACAAACCTGGCCCTGTTTTTTTCTTAATGTGTACAGAACAGACAGAAGAATCCACCAACCTGGTGCAAGTCATGAGCCCGGAAGATGACCAGTGCCTAACAGTTCTCATCAGTGATCATTCCCAGCTTCCTGTGAGTATGGGGGCCCTGGGAGCCAGGCTGGGACCCGGGTCTACTGGGACATTGGCAGGAGGAAGTTCTGCAAACAGTATTTTTCTGCCCAAACTAGAAATGCTTTGAGCCTGCCTTTCTTTAGAAAACTTCACCAGCTTTGTTGACACCCCTCCCCCTTTCCTTCAGTGCAGTTTCCCGACTAAGGTGTGGCGTGACTGTCCTCTGCCTTGGTGCCCAGTTTGGATCAGAATACTGATGCTTGGGAACTCATGTAGGGAAAGAAGGGATACGATGACAGGCTTTTCTTTTGAACACGTACGATTTCACATAAATGGGCATCTTCGAAGTCCTCCGGAATCTGTACATTTCAGCAGCAACGATCCGGTGGGAGACTCTCCCTTGGTCTTTGTGACACTCCATGATTGCCGAGGATGGCAGAAAATTCTTTCCTGAGAGTGGTTAGGAATGTTTTGAAGTATCCTACAGACATTTGGAGCCACTGGTTTCATTTTCAGTAAACGATTTGTATGCAAGGCAGAGTTGCAGAGAGGTGGGAAGAAGATCTTTTCAGCTGTTGGTTCACTCTCCAGATGGCTGTGATGGCTCTGGGCCAGGCCGAAGCCAGGAGCCCCAAATGCCACCTGTGGGCGGCAGGGACCCAGGCACTGGGCCAGGCCGATGCCAGGAGCCCTGAACGCCTCCTGTGGGCAGCAGGGACCCAGGCTCTCTGGCCGTGTTCTAGTATTTCTCCAGGAGCATCAGTATGGAGCTGAATCAGAAATGGAGCAGCTAGGACTGAACTGAACTGGTGCTCATCTGGGGTCTTGGCATTGCAGGTGGTAGCTTAACATGCTATGGCACTGAGCTGCCTGAAGTAAATCCATTTATTAGTAAATCCAAAGCCTAGTGTTTAATTAAACATTGCGTGTGTTTTTAAAGAGATGTATTTGTTTTTATTGGAAAATCAAATTTTACAGAGAGAAGGAGAGACAGGGAAAGATCTTCCACTGCTGGTTCATTCCCCAAGTGCCAGAGCTGGGCCAATCCAGAAGCTTCTTTTGTGTGTCCCATGTGAAAGCAGGGAACCAAGGCTTTGGGCTGTCCTCTCCTGGTTCTCCCAGACCACAAGCATGGAGCTGGAGGGGAAGTGAAATAACTGGGCTACAAACTGGTGCTCATGTGGGATCCCGGTATATGCAAAGTGAGGGCTTTAGCCACTAGGCCACTGCGCCAGTCCCATAAGTGTGGTTTGCTGATAAGCTAGACAGCAGCTCCAAAAGAGTTTAAAACACAGAGGTTTCAAAGGTATCATCAGAATTTTGTTTTTTTGACAGCAAACTGAAACAGCTAAACATTTACCTGAAAAGCTGAAGCCAGATGTGATAAAGAAAGGTGAGACTGTTTCTTTTATGTATAAATTTATCATCTATTAAAAATACATACCATAAATATACATGATATATAGACATAGATATATCATAGATAAGGCTTGAGTCTCTTTGGTTGTAACTACTACTTAGAGATTTAGCATTATTTTTCATTTTGGTCACTAGAAGTCACGTTGGTGCATGCATATTCTTCAGACTTACCAGAATCACCTGTGAAAATTGAGAGTCCTGAGCTGAGTGGCCAGGCCAGGTGAGTGACTCTCCCAGCTCCTATCCCACGCTGCGCACTGGGAGTGTGGGAGTGCAGGTTCTCGGCCGGAGCTGTCTCCCACTGCTACCTTTGGCGACCCCCTGCTCAGGAGACAGCACTGTGCAGAATTAAAAGAATTATTTTGTTGTTGTTGTTTTTAAACTTTAAGATTATTTCTTTGCAAGGCAGAGTGACAGGAGAGAGGGGTGAGGAGAGAGATCTTCCCGCCCCCCCGTCTTTTTTTTAAAGGTTTGCTTTTTATTGGAAGGCAGACTTACAGGGAGAAAGAGACACAGAGGAAGATGTTCCACACACTGGCTCACTCTCCAAGTGGCTGCAACAGCTGGAGCTGAGCCCATTTGAAGCCAGGAGCTTCTGCTGGCTCTCCCACATGGGTGCAGGGTCCCAAGGCTTTGGGCCATCCTCTACTGCTTTCTCAGGCCACAAGCAGGGAGCCTAATAGGAAGGGAGGCTGCTGCCGGGATAAGAACTGACACCCATATAGGATTTAGCCACTGAACCATAACTCTGGGCTCAAGACAGAGATTTTTCATGCACTGGTTTACTGCATGAACAGACACAAGTGTTAGGTCTGGGCCAGGCTGGCAGGAGGAGCTGGGAAAATCATCCAGGGCTCCCACAGGAGCTCAAGTACTTGGGCCATCTTCTGCTGCTTTCCCAGGCATGTAAGCAGGGACCTGGATCAGATTAAAAGGAGCTGGATCAGATTAAAAGTAAGGCAATTAGCCAACCGGAGCTTCCGCAGGGGATGGAAGAACTCCAAACACTACCGTGCAGAAACCAACGTCATCGGAAAGACAACCAAAAACCCTGAGCGGTTCGCAGAAACAGAAGAACAATAAATGTCCTTCGGAACCAGGGAGGAGAGCTTTCTCTGGTCCGAGCCTGGCTCCACCTCTGGACCCCCACACTCCCTCGCAATGACCATCGGGATCGCTTCGAAAACTCCTTACAGCAAACAAACAATCATACAAACTAAAAAAAACCTAAATAAATAGACCAACAACAGAAAGTAGAGCTTGAAATCTGACAGGAAAGAGCTGGTGTGGATTGGCTCATGCCTCGCTGGGTGGGACACAAAGATTAGTTACTCCTTACCATGGTGTTGGGGATTTTCCTGCAACCACCCCCCAAATGTTCTGCACCTTAAATGTCAACAAATATCTTGTTAGAGTTACAAACCAGTCTAGATTATCCTAAAATCTGCTAAGATTTGCAAAATTATACTTCAACACAACAAATGGCTAAATACTAAAATGAAATAGACATGAGACAGCTGAATGGTACCTTATAGCCATTTTAAGGTATATAGCAGCCGGTCCTGTATATAAACTAAAATTGAAATGTCAATGAGCTAATCATAGGTTGTGGTTAGGGCTTGCTTTTTTTTTTTTTTTTAACATACTGGTTACTCAAAACCATGTCAATTCCATAATATTGCAAATTGTTGTTGATGTTATATTGGGACTCTTAATTGACTGTGATGATATTCTACCAGCTCTAACTTCAGACCAGAAATGGTCTCCCCAAGAAACTGTTCAACCCATCTGGACAATAAGTAGCTGGACTCTATGCTTGGTATATGTTTGCAAGGAAAGAATCTTGATTGAATTTGAACTGTAATACTGCATCAAGGTGGAGGAATCCACCAGGAGGGAGGGGAGGGGAGGGATGGGGGGATTCCCAGAGCCTATGAAACTGTCACATAATGCAAAATAATTAATAAAAAAATATAAAAAAAAAGCATGGCAATTAGGACTTGAAGCAGCACTACAGTGTGGGATTCTGGCATCACAAATCATGGCTTAGACCTTTGCCACAGCGTCCCTGGAGAACACCTGGGGGAAGTGTGGGCTGTTACCCTGCTCCTCGGGCCCCTTCCCCATGCCTCCAGGGTTATCTCAGGCAGTGTACTTTTTTTTTTTTTTGTCAGCAAAATACTGGATTTAAGACCAAAGGACACAGATCAATATACAAACATCAGTTTCCTTTCTGAATGCTACTAACAATTAGAATAATTTACAACCAATACCATTTGCAGTCAAGTTAATGACAGATTAATTTCAGAGCTCCATAAGATCACATGCATACATTGGGATCTCTGATGTTGCTGAGGGTCCTTAAGTATAAAGAGAGATAGGGCCCGGCGGCGTGGCCTAGTGCTTAAAGTCCTCGCCTTGAAAGCCCCAAGATCCCATATGGGCGCCGGTTCTAATCCCGGCAGCTCCACTTCCCATCCAGCTCCCTGCTTGTGGCCTGGGAAAGCAGTTGAGGACGGCCCAATGCATTGGGACCCTGCACCCGCGTGGGAGATCGGAAGAGGTTCCTGGTCCCGGCTTCGGATTGGCGCGTACCGGCCCGTTGCGGCTCACTTGGGGAGTGAATCATCGGATGGAAGATCTTCCTCTCTGTCTCTTCTCCTCTGTGTATATCTGGCTGTAATAAAATGAATAAATCTTTAAAAAAACAGTATAAACAGAGATAGATGAGCTTTTGCCATGGAAGACTCAGGAGGAAGATTCCAGGACCTCCGAAATTGACCAATAGATTCAAAAATATAACCCCTGATTCAAATCATTGAAGGTTGGCCCAACGCAATAGCGTAACGGTTAAAGTCCTCACCTTGCACGCTCCGGGATCCCATATGGATGCTGGTTCTAATCCCGGCAGCCCAGCTTCCCATGCAGCTCCCTGCTTGTGGCCTGGGAAAGCAGTGGAGGACAGCCCAGATAAGTATATTGCAACTTTACTGATATCATTAGTTACTGAGGAAATCTAGGTTAAAACTGTAATGAGAGGCACTACACACCCACTAGACTGGCTGAAATTAGATTGTGCCAAGCACTGGTAAAAATGTAGAGCAGTTTAGATACTTCTAGCAGTTTCTTAAAATGTTAGATTTTTAGCAACCCTTTGACTCGTTGAGCTGTTCTCATCCTAGGTGTTTTCCCAAGAGAAATATCAGTGTGTCCTTACAAAGGCATGAATGTTTATGGCAACTTTATTTGTAATAGCTCCGAACTGAAACAAACCTAAATGTCCATCAATAGATGACATACTGACGCACTCTGACATATCCACACATTGGAATGCCACATAGCAATGGAAAGGAATGGGCCCATCATTGAGGCATAGCTGGGCATGATGCCACCTGTGATGATGCCAGCATCCAACATGGCACATGTTAGTCCTGGCTGCTCCACTACCGATCCAGATCCCTGCTGGTGGCCTTGGGAGAGTAGGTACAGGGTGGCCCATGTGTTTGGGTCCCTGCTTCATATGGGAGACCCTGATGAAGCTCCTGACTTCTGCCTGTGGTCGGGTCTAGTCTGCCTGTTGCAGCTAGCTGGGCTGTGAAGTAGTGGATGAACATCAGTTCAAATCCTCTCTCTCCATCTCTCTCCCTCTCTCTCCCCCTCTCTCCCTCTCTCTCCCTCTCTCTCCCTCTCTCTCCCTCTTCCCTTCTCTGCCCAGCTTTCCTTGTCTCCCCCCCATTGCCTGTCCCCCTCTCTCTCCCCCATCCCCTCTCTCTCTTCTGTCTTCGCTCTCTCTCTCTAATTCCACCTTTCAAATAAATAAATTTTTGAGGCAAAAAGTAATGAATTTGGATATATGTATCTTTAATTCATCTCAGAGTAATTATGCTTAGTAAAAGAAGCTGGGCCACAAGAGTACATATAATGATTCTATTCTATGAAATGCTAGAAAAGGCAGACATAAGTTAGGTCAGTGTCTGCCTAGAAATGGTGGTGTATTTGCCACAGCTGCCTGGTTTTCCATTGCTCCACCCACCCTTCTCTTCCCTCTGAACCTGACAGACAAGGGACTCACAGGATGTGTGGTTTCTATTCTCTGTTCTTACCTGCCAGAGAATCTGCAGCCATAGACTGCATGATAGCAAGTTTGTAGAATGGGGCACTACCGGGCACCAGGTTTGTGACTGGGCAAAGGACACAGGAGGGAAACAGAAGTTGGGGGCAGTGAGAGAGGGGAAGGTAGAGGGTGCTGGTTGTACCTGTCCCATTCACCAGGCACATTTTACTTCAGGCGCGATTCTGCTTTCAACAGTGACAGAAAACAAACAAGGAGAAGGATGCTGGTAATGTAGTAACTTTTATCCTTTTAAGGCAATGTGCCCTACACTTCAGTTGCTTGCCCATCACTGTCAGTGTGCTGTGGCTCTCTTTGTTATCTATGCCTTTTTCTTAATGAAAATTATCTTAAATTTATTCAAGCATTTTAAAAATAAATATTTTATTTCATTTTTAACTGGAAATGAACATTACTCATTACAAGTAGCAGTAAGCCTCCAAATAAAGTGAAAATAATTCCTGTATGCTATTACTTGATCTATTCATTGCGTGAAATGGGCTTAATGATTGGCAAACTATGAAAGGGTCAATCTACCATAATCAGGTCTGTCCAGTTAGATGGACAGGTGGGTCAGCCCCATTGATAGTCTTAGAAGGAATTATCATTTCATGTTCTCATTTGATGGCAGATAGGTCGTGGAAAATGGAAAAAGTCCTTTATTCAGTCTTATGTGACTAGAGCAAGTTCTTAAGCGGGCCAGAATTCGCTCACCTTGGATGACAGCTGATGGGCAGGCATAGTGGTCCCTTCTTTCTCATGAGAAATGGAAGCCTGAATCCAAAGATTCTACGAAACCCCTAAATGCTGTTTTCTCCTGATCATGATAGCCACATTCAAGTGGAACTTACGCAGTAGACATGATGAGAGGCGAACAGTAATAGCTGGCAGTAACATCAAGCGATGAAAGTTTTGTGAATGTGGTATCTTCTCTTGGAATACCTTACTATTCCGTTGTCGTTCTCATGATGGGACACGACACAGTGTGACGTCTCTGTCATTCTGCTTTTCAAATACATCTTTCAGGAAAGAAAAAAAATCATGCAATAAGACTTTCCCAGTTTCTTTGTTCCTCTATCAAAAAATGCTGAAAGTTGTTTGCAAAAGCATGCATATTTAGAACAACAGTTCATAAATTTGGCTACACACCAGGATCACAAGAGGGGGGCTTGAAGAGAAATTCATTACTCAGACACTGTTGCAGAAAGGAAGTTGGGCAGCTTCAATCTGCTGTTCCAGCCCATCAAATGACCATAAAAAGCTGGGCTTAAAGTCAGGAGCCAAAAATTCAATCCCAGGCTGTGTCTTGGGGACAGAGACACACTACTTCAGTCCTCACCACTGCCTGCCAGGCTAGAGCTGGAATCTGATGGGGCATGTGGGCATGTCAACTGTTGTCTTAACCACTAGATCAAATCTCTATTCTTCAATCATTTTTTAAAAAAACTTATTTGATTTTATTTTAATTGGAAAGGCAGGTATACAAAGAGGAGAAACAGAGAGAAAGATCAGCTGTGCACTGGTTCACTCCCCAAGTAGCCACAACAGCTGGAGCTGAGCCTATCTGAAGATAGGAGCCAGGAGCCTCCACCAGGTCTCCCATATGGGTGCCAGGTCCCAAGGCTTGGGTCATCCTCTGCTGCTTTCCCAGACAACAGGCAGGAGCTGGATGGGAAGTGGAGCAGCTGGGACATGAACTGGCACCTATATGTGATCATAGTAGATGCAGGGCAAGGATTGAGCCACTAGGCTATCACGCTGGGCCCTTGTTTTCAATTCTTTAAGCAGATCCTTCTGTTCAGGAAATACCTAAGGGTTAGTGTTGAGGCATAAAAATGTAGGCTGCTGCCTGCAGCACCAGCATCCCACATTGGACTCTGAATGTTCCACTTCCAGTCCTGCTGCCTGCTGGGCTGTGTGGGAAAGCAACAGAGAACACTCAAGTGCTTAGACTCATTTCCCAGCTTCTGCCTGGTCCAGCTCTGACTATTGCAGCCACTGGAAAGTGAACTAGCCCATGGAAGATTCCTGTCTCTCCCTCTGTCTCTCTATAACTCTGCCATTCAAATAAATAAATAAATAAAATTTTTAGTATTTTAAAGTTGGCAACTCTTACATCTTAGTTGTAAATGCCTAATTAGAATTTTGTCATCCTTGAGACCGCATCTTGGTTGATAACTGACTCATGAGAAATTATTTTTCTCCTCACCATTACTTCTGAATCACATTTGTATAAGAGCCCAGTCTTCAATAGTCACTTCTCTTCTGTGTAACTTTGTAGTAATAGATTGCTCATACATAAATGGTGCCGACACCCCTTCGATGGTTTCATTGATCATTTCATTTGTGTTTGTAATAGGTTAATTACAGGAAACATCTCTTTTCTGAGAGCAATGAGGCTTCCAGTAGCAGTGCCAGTGAGCAGTCTTGGACTGGTGACCAGAAGAAGAAAATGCTAATACCATATCGTAGTAGAAGGAAGACGAAAGTCCAAAAATGTGGCAGCGGTAAGTTTGGCGTTTGGCTTCTGAGGCATCTCTGAAATCAACCAGCAGGGATTAACTTCTCAGTGTGCTAAATCAAAGGATGCCCGAGAACTGTGTGACCAGTGCACCCTCCTTCCCCGTCTCTGTGTCTCACGGACATTGAGCAGATGTGGAATGAACAGTTCTCAGACAGAGAGCTGAGAATGGACCAAGCACTGTTCACTATGAGTTACAGCTGTTTGCAGTAGGTTCAGGGCGGGACATGTGGCAAGGCTCCAAGGATGGGGGAGTGGGACTGAAGCAAAGTGGGATTTGAAGGGCAGAGAGGATGGGGCAGCAAGCCCGTGACACCAGGAGGACACAGTGAGGGCGTGCTGGTGGTGCTCAGAGACAAAGCCTGGGTGGTGAGGAAAGAGGTGAACAGTGAAGGGGTCTGTAGGTGGCAGGTGGGAGGTTGCCGTCGTTCCTGGCATGGCCCTGCATATCTGGGAGCTGAGTTTCTGTCTCTTCAGGAAATATAGCCATGGTATAATTGGCTTCTTTTTCTTCCAGTTCTGCCACTTTTTTTTCTCAGCAGTGCTAGCGACAATGAGAAAGATCAGGTAAATAAATCCACTTTGTACCACTTTGTACTGCTTCTGCGTGTTATGGCTATGATGAGCCTATTTCTTTCTAAGGCTTTCAGGAATATGAGAAAAACAAACCAGTGGTCTAATGGTTTGGAAATCACTCCAGCAGCAATGGCAAGGACAACTTAGCATTTCCTATGAATTGATGATTTTCCATAAATACTGCTGGTCAAAGTATGATTGACTTGGAGCAAAGATTAGGGGAAATGTTTCTGTCCTGCTACATAGGATAAGTCTTATTATGCTTCCATTGAACTCCAGAGGCAGAGCTGGCAGTGGTGGTGACGGATTTACAGGGAAACAGGGAGAAAGAGGCACTTCTACTTCATGTCCCACATGCCTGCATCCAGGGCTGGGCCAGGCTGAGGCCAGAGCCTGGAACTCTATCCAGGACCTCTGTCTGGGTGGCAGGGCACCAAGCACTTGAGCCAGCATCCTCTGCCTGCTGTGCTGGCACAGCGGGAAGGGGAAGTGGAGGGCCTGGGGGGGCTTGCCAGCTCTGTGATGCGGGGTGCAGGCCAAAAGGCAACTTCACCTGCTGACACCCATTTGTTTCACTTGAAAGCAAAGCAGCAGAAAGAGAAGAGACAGAGAAAATGGTAAAACAAAACAAAACAAAACAAAACAAAACAAAACAAAACAAATTTAGGCTCTGCAAACTTTGCAGCTTCTTTGGCAACACATCATCTCTGCACTTGTAACCCCAAAGCAATCATAATGTGAAAATGTGCTCTGTGTTACAATAAAACTTTATTTACAAGAGTCAGCAGTGGGTTGGACCGAGCCCCGGTTTAGAACACAGGTTCTCAAACTTCAGCGACTGTCAGAATGAGCAGGATGGTTTGTTAAACAGGGATTGCTGGGGCCAGTGGAGTGGCATATCAGGCTACGCCATTTGGCACTGGCATCTCAAATGGGCACTGATTCACATCCCAGCTGCTCCACTTCAAATCCAGCTCTCTGCTGTTGTACCTGGGAAAACAACAGAGCAGGACCCAGGTCCTTGGTTTCCTGCACCCATGTGGGAGATACGGAAGATGCTCTTGACTCCCAGATTGAGACAGGTGCAGCTCCAGCCATGGCAGCCAGCTGGGGGATAAATCAGAAAACATAAGAGTTCTCTGTCTTCGCCTCTCTCACTCTGTAACTCTGAATTTCAAATAAATAAATTAAAAATAGATCATAGTTTTTAAAAGATTGTGAATTTGCATTTCTATCAAGCTGTAAGGTGTTGCATCGTCATACTTTGAGAACTGCTGGTTAACAGTGATCAACTGAAACTTCAACACCGATTTTTAAATGCTTAAGCATCCAATAATTCCACTTCTTCAGTGTCTTAGAGGATTTGTTTTTTTATGATGTTTTGAATGTGTCTGGATTGGCTGAACTTCTCACACCACTACAGGACACGTCCAGGCAGAGGAAGGCCACACGCACAGAGATCGCTGAACCAGAGTTGCCGGGGAGTCCTGCCACCTTAATTCCTGAAGATTTCTCCCAGAAACCAGGTTCGTGACTTCCTGTTGACATATTTTCCAGTAAAGACACTCTGTGGTAAATAAAGCAATTTTCTTTTGCTATCTATTGAGGAATGTGTGAAGATGTGATTATCTCCACAAAAACGATGTGGAGGTTTTGTGTTTTAATATACCTTCTGAAATTCTGGAACATCCCTCCCCCACCGTGTTAATGCGGTGTTGATACAGTGTAGATTCGTGTTTAACAATCTACTAATGCTTCCCTTCTCTTTCTCCCTTGCTCCCTTCCTTTCTTCATTCTCCAGATAACATCTTTTCAGTTTACATTGTGAGCAAAGGCTCAATGGTCCACTAAACAAGGAACTCAAGTGGAAACACGAGTTCAGTGGGAATTCAGGCAAGGGTTAGGAACAACAATCAAAAAAAGTTACCCGTTTCACTTATATATATAATAAAATCTTAAAATATTCACAGATTATTCAAGTAGTAGTAATATGTCATCCTTGACCATTGATTTGACAGACATATAAAATGGAATTTGATGTGCCTTGCATGATGGCTTAGCTGGATAGATCCTCGTGTTGTAAGCCCCAGAGTCCCGTAATGGGCTGGTTCATGTCCCAGCTGTCCCTGCTTTCCTTCTAGCTCCCTGCCTGTGGTCTGGGAGAGCAGTAGAGGATGGCCAAAGGCCTTGGGACCCTGCACCCATGTGGGAGACCTGGGAGGAGCTCCTGGCTCCTGGCTTTAGATTGGCTCAGCTCCAACCATTGCAGCCACTTGGGAAGTAAGCCAGCAGGTGGAAGATCTTTCTCTGTTTCTCCTTCTCTCTATAAATTTAATCTGCCTTTACAAAGAAAAATAAATACAAGATTTGACAAGATTCAAAATAACTTGAAGTATTTGACAAGATTCAAAATAACTTTGTGATGTAAACCCTCAACAAATTAGGTATTTATGGATTGTACTTCAACACAATGAAAACTAATAGCATCAGGTCCACAGCTAACAATATAGTCAGAGGTGAGAAGTTGAAAACTGTTCTTCTAAGATCAGGAGCAAGACAGCGTTGTCCTCTCCCCTTTGTAACAGTAGTAGAAGTCCCAGACAGAGCAAGCAAGCTGGGAAGGAAAACTTCCAAATCAAAAAGAAAGAAGTGAAGTTTCCACTGTTTGGGTGAGATGATCAATATATGGGAAACAGACTCCCCTGACTCTGTGAGAACTAATCACATCAACTCAGTAAAGTTTCAGGGTGGAAAATCAAAGTGCAAAAACCTGTGCTTCTACATGATTTAAAAGTGAACCATCTGAAAAATCAAGAAAACCATCCCATTAAAATAGAAGCAAGGGCCCAGCACAATAGCCTAGTGGCTGAATTCTCGCCCTGTGTGCACTGAGATCTCATATGGGCACCAGTTTGTATACTGGCTGCTCCACTTCCCATCCAGCTCCCTGCTTGTGGCCTGGGAAAGCAGTTGAGGACGGCCCAAAGCCTTGGGACCTTGCACTCGCGTGGGAGACCCAGAGAAAGACGTTCCAGGCTCTTGGCTTCAGATCAGCTCAGCTCTAGCCATCATGACCACTTGTGGAATGAACCAGCAAACTTTCTGAAAGATCTTTCTCTCTGTCTCACCTTCTCTATAAATCTGCCTTTCCAATGAATCTAAATATATCTTTCAAAAATCGAATCCAAAAGAATTAAAAGTAGCAATAAATCCAAAGAGAGGAGAGAGCTATATACCAAAACCATGGGATAGTAATGAAATAAGTTGAATAAGGAATTAATATTGTTAATGTTGTTAAGATGGCCATGCCTCCCAAAAATTAAAAATACGACAATATGACAGTCTCCCTTCTGAGTTCCATCCAAGGGAAATGGTATATCAGAAAGATATCTGCATTCCCATTTGATAAAATGTCTGTCAGTTTTCACAGAGTTAAAAAAAAAATCAATCCTTCAATGTGTGTAGGACCTCAAATCCCCCAGTAACCAAAGCAGTCTTGACAGAGAAGGGCAAAGCTGCTTGGCTTCCGGCTGTATTGGAAAGCTATGGTGATGGAACAGAGGTGCATCAGACCCCTGGAACAGCCTGACACCTCAGAAAGCAAAGTATAGTGGCCACCAGGGTGGTGTTGCAGGCTAAGCTTCCACGTGTGGCACCCGCAGACCCCGTGGGTGCCAGTTCTAGTCCTGCCTGCTCCGTTTCTGATCCAGCTCCCTGCTAATGACCTGAGAAGGTGAGGAGGATGGCTCAAGTGCTTGAGTTTCTGTACCCACGCGGGAGATTGGGAAGAAGCTCCTGGCCCCGAACTTTAGACCAGCCCGGCTCTGGCTGTTGCAGTCATTTGGGAAGTAAACTAGTGGATGGGTGATCTCAGTCTCTTCTGTGTAATTTTGACTTCAAGTAAAAGAAAGAAATCTTAAAAAAAAAAAAAAAAGAAACCACATACAGCATGATCCAACTGATTGTTGAAAAGTGTTAAGAATATACAATGAGGGGTCCGGTACAATAGCCTAGCGACTGAGGTCCTCACCTTGGACGTGTCGGGATCCCAGGTATGTGCTGGCTGTGGTTCCAGTGGTCCCACCTCCCATCCAGCTTCTTGATTGTGGCCTGGGGGCACAGCCAAGGATGGCCCAAAGCCTTGGGACCCTGCTCTCATGTGGGAGACCCAGAGGAGCTCCTGGCTCCTGGCTTCAGACTGGCTCAGCTCTGGCCATTGCAGCCACTTGGGAACTGAATCATCGGACAGAGAATCTTCCTCTCTTTCTCTCCTCCTCTCTGTATATCTGACTTTCCAGTAAAAATGAATAAATCTTAAAAAGATATATACAATGGGGGAAAAAGTTTCTTTATGAGATGGTGTTGAGAGAACATGATATTCACATGTATGTTAAAAAATGAAATTGGGGACATGTTATGCTATATGTGGAGACAGACTCAAAATGGACTAAAAGTATAAATGTAAGATTAGGACCGGTAGGGCCTGGTGTGCTGGCCTAGTGGCTAAAGTCCTCGCCTTGAATGTGCCGGGATCCCATATGGGTGCCGGTTCTAGTACCAGCAGCTCCACTTCTCATCCAGCTCCCTGCTTGTGGCCTGGGAAAGCAGTGGAGGACAGCCCAAAGCCTTGGGACCTTGGGAGGCCTAGAGTAAGTTCCTGGTTCCTGGCTTCGGATCAGTGCAGCACCGGCCATTGCGGTCACTTGTTGAGTGAATCAATGGATGGAAGATCTTCTCGGTGTCTCTTCCTACCTGTATATCTGACTTTGTAATAAAAATAAATAAATCTTTTTTTAAAAAAAAGATTAGGACCCATAAAGATTCCAATAAAAAAATGTGGAAATAGGTCCTTGATATTCTCTGTTTTTTTTTCCCCCCACTGTTCTGGTACTTAGTATTCTTGGTAGTGTTTTGCTTTGCTTTGTTTTGAATATAACACCAAAACCACAGGCAACAGAGTAAAAATGAACCGGTACTGCAAGCTGAACAGTCTTCACATAGCAAAGGAAACCATCAACAAAATCAAAAGGCAGCCTACAGAATAGGAAAATATTTTCTTCTTCCTGAAGATGAATTTATTTATTGGAAAGGCAGTGTTAGAAAGGAGATTGAGGGCAAGACCTTCCATTTGCTGGTTTATTCCCTACATGACCACAACAGCTGGGACTGTGCTGTGCTGATGCGGGAGCCTGGGACTTTCTCCAGGTCTCCTGTATGGACACAGAGGCCAAGCACTCAAGCCATTTGCTGCTGCTTTCCCAGGCATGTTAGCAGGAAACTGTATGGGAAATGGAACAGTAAGGACTTGAACTGGTGCCCATACAGGGTGGTGGCACTGTAAGTGACTGCTTAGCCCTCTCACAGTGGTGATCCTAGGGAAAATATTTTTACATCATATATCTGAGGTATATGATAAGTATATAAGGATAGTATATAAGATATAGTGTTAAAAATACACAACTCATACAACTCAACAGCAAAAAAGTCCAAGTAACCTAATTTACACAAAATGGTCAAAGGATTTGAATAGACAGTTGACTAAGGAAAGCATACAGACGGCTTACAGGAATGTGAAAAGGCACTCAACACCAGGGAATGAAATTAGAAGCACAATGAGCCATAACTTCACGTCTGCTTGGTGATTAGTGTGGAAGGACGAGCAGAAGTGTTGGATGGGATAGTGTCTGTCAGTGGGATACACATCAGTGCAGCCAACAGAGGGAAAAGTTACAGGAGTTTCTCAAAAAATTAAAAATGGGACAATATGACAGTCTCCCTTGTGAGATTCCATCCAAGGGAAATGGTATATCAGAAAGATGTCTGCGTTCCTACGGGCATTGTCACATTCTTAACAGGATGTGAAAAGCAGCTACACA